>NC_142651.1:61137857-61445714 GCF_055504915.1 Nelumbo nucifera
CTTGGATTGAACTAGGGAGGTAAGCATCAATTTTCTCTATATTTTTCTTGCAAAAATCAGAGAAAAACTGATCAAGATCAGTCCCAAAAACTGAAATCGAACTAAGGTATCTTGGACGGCAAGAGGAGAAGAGAGAATGCAGAATTCACAGAATGATCTGGAGCAGTTCAATCTCTTCTTCTTTTATCCTTTATGGAGCATCTCTCCAAGTCGAATTAGGATGTTTATCCAAAGATTTATTTGGATTTGGACTCTATCAAGAGATAGGTCTTATCCTCTTAAGAGAACGGGTTCTCCATACCCATGTCCAAACCCATATTCACCCATGTTACATGACAGCTTAAGCAATCATGTGTCATCTTAATTAATCATATTAATTATGGGCTCAAAATGAGCCCAACATTTACAATTAAATGATCATTGAATCCAACCATCCTATGAACTCCTAAGGATAATGGACTTAAGTAAGATATAGACAATTAGGTAATCAACCCTTAATAGTCTCTTACACTTAACCTCTCAGCCCATAATGAACAAACACTACCCAAGAGGGAAGGACCTCTCCCTTGATTACAAGGTATAGTGTTACACTCTGTACTCGGATGGGTCTCGGGAATTAAAACATTTTGCAAACATTTTCTTAAGACGTAATATATATATATATATATATATATATATATATATATATATATATATCATATAAATATATTTTTCAAAACCAAATCTCAAACACGGTTGAAATCCTATTGTCGGCAGTTTAGGTTTCCATTAGAAAAAGTGCAGTCCCAATCATTCACTTTGTTCGACAAAGAGGACAATCCTATCACTATGATCACCCACTAAAGTGAATTCTCAGACTGCCCAAACATACTAAGTTTTGACCTATAATGGATCTCATTGATTGGCATATCAAAGATAGCCCAATTTGACACGTAGTGCAGTACCATAATAAGGTCTAGGGGTTATATATAACTTTTCAGTTTTGCCCATCAATCTCCATGGTCCAAGGCATAACTGAAAATGGTTCGGGTTTAGTATTTCAATCAAACACACACTACATGTGCTTTGGGTCTAACCCTAGTAGGTAAGACAAGCTGCCCCAACTTCTTTGGCAGTATATCAATGTCAACCTTAGCAAGATAAACTCCCCAAGTCTATCCAATGGCTGAGAACATTCAAACTAACACGAGTCTCATAAGTGTCCAGTTAAAGGGGTAAAATTCACAAAAACATACCAATGACAACGTGAAACAATAATGTACCTTTATTCATTTACAATAAATGTATCTGCACATCAATCTGATTGGAGCTAAGGGCACACACTGTCTAAAACCAACCCAAAGTGCCTTCAGTGACCATCGAGCAATTTTTTGTGCCTTTGACACTACCTGCAGTGACAATAGTGACGAATCAACCCTTCCTGCTACACTAGCTGAATGCCCCTCTCCCCGCAATTGAGACATTAGTGGTTCTTGCAAGGATTGATGTGCAGCAGTTTAGTGAATCAGTGCAATATGTCCATAGCATAACCCTTCAAATGTGGGCTTAGCAGGAGAGATTCACTACCTTCATTCTGCCACAGCACCCCACCACAACACCAACAACTATAGCAACCGTAGCAGCCATAGCCACCCTAACCAAATGTGAACTAGCAGTAGCAGAACAACCAGTATCAAAACAACTAGCAGCCCGACAATCAGCAACCCGACATTAGAAACTAGGACCAGGTTCTAGACCTGCCTTGTCATCCTGACAACTAGAACCAGATCCTAGTAGAAGAGAACAATAAAACCACAACACTAGTAAGGACAGAAGGGAATAGTACTACCAAGGTGTCGAAGAGGAGATGCCATAGGTGCACATGTCATAGGCACCGAAAAGAGCAACCTCACACCTACTAGCAATGAGGAAGCTAAGAAGGAGAAAAAGGGTGAGGTTAGCTCGGTCATTGCGTAGCCATCAGTATCGCACATGACATGACCCTCACCTCTAGCACTAAAGATTCTTACATCTCTGTGGCCTAAAAACTTTAAAGCCCCAAGCTTGGAATCGTACAATGGGACAATTGGCCTAATAGACCGCAGTAATAGCTTCTAGGCCCTAACGCAACTTCATGGGGCAAATGATGCATGCCTCTATGTGGCATTCTCAACAACATTCCAAGGTATAGCTCGGTTATGGTACTAGGGATTACCTACCGACTCAATCAAGAATTAGAACCAATTTGCAAACTTATTCACCACACACTTTTCCACAAGTAAGAGGTGCTCTACGTTTTCAACCTCCCTTTTGAATGTCATCCAATGACCCAATGAGCCTCTTCAAGAATACATTAAGAGATTCAACCTTGAGTGGCTCCAGATCCCAAATCTCAACCTGACAGTATACCTCACTGTGATAGTGAAGGGCGTCCACCACACTGACCCTGACTTATGCTGGCAACTTGGGTTGAACCCTTCAAACTCCATGGAGGTGTTCCACACTAGGGCAGATAAGTTCACGGAGGCGGAGGAGGTGCTCAGATCCTAGTTACAACTAAGCTATCTGGGAAGAGAAAAAAATGACTAGAGGAAGAAGCGGGAAGCAGCAAACAGCGGTGAAGAAGTAAGTTGCCGAAGAGAAGTCAATCACCCTACAGTAGGCAAAGAAAATTGTCATGGAAAAGTAGATTACCATGTCAGAGTTCTAGATCAGATTGGCGATCTAGAACCCAACCAGTCCAAACTCGCAGTTACACTACCCTGAATGCCAAAAGGGGCAAGATTTTAATGCAGATAAAAATAGCTGAGTATGTGAAGTGGCCACCTAGGATGAGAGGCAAGCCCACCAATAGTAACCTGAACAAGTACTGTCACTTCCATTGTGACATGGGCCACGAAACAAAAAGTTATCGAAACTTGAAGGATAAGATCAAGGAGTTGATCCATCATGGATACCTTAGGCAATTTATTAAATGCGATGAGAAAGATGCATAACCTGTTGACCAGCCCAGAGACACACCAAAATCAAGCAGGCAGTAAGATCGTGACTAGCCCCCTCGAGATCCACCAGCACTGGAAAGGTTGATCCGCGGTGTGATCAACATGATTATAGGAGGTTCAATAGTAGCAGGGTGCAGCACAACGGTAGGGAAGAATGCAATCCAGGAAATCGAGCATGAAGATGAGAACCTGCCGAAATGCCCTCAATGGAGGAAGTCATCTACTTCATTGAGGATAACACTCGTGGGATCCAATATCCGCACGATGATGCCCTCGTTGTCAAAATGATTATATATGACTTCGAAGTAAAGCGGATTTTGGTTGACTCAGGGAGTTTGTCAGACATCCTATTATTGGAAGCCCTCGAAAAGATGTAGCTGGATTGGAAGAACTTGTAGCTAGTAGATGTAGTGAAACACTTAGGTAGGATCAAAGTGCCAGTTGCAATAGGGACAAAGCCCAACACGGTCTGGTTCGAGCACACCTTCTTGGTGGTTGCCACCCCGTCCTCCTATAATGCAATTTTAGGTCAACCCATCCTACATGCACTTCGTGTGGTGGTGTCAACCTATTGCCTATTGATGAAGTTTTTGACGAGGTATGGGGTAGGGGTAGTACAGTGCAACTAGTTTGAATCCTGGAAGTACTACGCCATGGCATTGAAGGCCAAAGCAAAGCTGGTAGATGACATTGAGCTGGAGCCGCCCCTGAGCATACAAACAAGCAAGCTCAACCAATGGAAAATACTGTCTTGATCCTAGTCTCCGATACTGAACCTGCAAAGAATATCTAGATCAGAACTTGCCTAAAGGAACTGCTTCAGTCTACACTAGTAATTTTTCTACTTACTAATCTAGATGTTTTTGCATGGTTGGCAGCACAAATGCCCAACATCAACCCATCAGTAATTACTCATAAGTTGAATGTGGAACATTTAGTTAGGCCAATTAGGCAAAGAAAGAGAAATCTTGCCCTAGAAACGTGGAGGGTAGTAGATGAGGAGGTCGGGAAGCTCCTTGTAATAGACTTCATTAGAGAGGTCCAGTACTCAAGTTGGGTGGCCAACCCTGTGCTCGTGAAGAAAGCGAATGGAAAGTGATGCATGTGCGTCGACTACACCAACCTCAACAAAGCTAGCCCAAATGACAGTTTCCCACTCCCAAGGATGAACCACTTGGTAGATGTGACCTTGGGGCATGAGTTGCTGAGCTTCATGGACTCTTACTCCAAGTACAACTAAATTCAAATGTACTTAGCTAACCAGGAGAAATCTGCTTTTGTAACTGAACTCGGGCTATACTGTTATAAAATTATGCTCTTTGGATTGAAAAATGCTAGAACAACTTTCCAACACCTTGTAAATAAAGTTTTTAAACTGCTTATTGGAAATAAAATTGAATGTTATGTTGTTAATATGGTCGTGAAGACCCAATTTTCATATTTACTAAATGATGATTTAAATTGTGTTTTTCAAATCTTAAGAAAGTATAACATGAAAATCAACCCCAATAAATGTGTCTTTAGGGTCATGTTGGGGAGGTTTCTTGGCTATATAGTGCACTAACGTGGCATCAAAGCCAACCCAAACAAAATCCATGCAATCTTAGATATGAAACCACCTAGATCAATAAAAGAGGTACAAAGGTTGACTAGTCAAATTGCTGCCCTAAACCGGTTTATGTCTAAGTCGACTGGGTGGTGCTTACCCTTCATTAAGGCTATTAAAAAGAATGAGGACTTCAAAGTGGTCCGAAGAGTGCCAACTTGCATTTAACGAGCTCAAAAAATACTTAAGTTCACCACCTATGCTAACTCGACCTGAGCCATGAGACGAGCTAAAACTCTACCTCTCTGCGAGTGGTTTGGTACTAAGCTTAGTGTTAATAAGGGAAGTAGACCGAGTCCAAAGACCCATCTATTATATAAGCAAGGTTTTGCATGCAACTGAGACTAGGTACCCTGACATCGAGAAACTGGTCTTCACCTTAGTCTTAGCAATACGGAAGCTATGTCCTTACTTCCAAGCTCACACCATTGTTGTCTTAATTGATCGACCTCTAAGGCATGTTCTTTAGAAACCCGAGGTCTCAAGATGGTTGACGAAGTGGGCAATCGAGTTAAGCGAATACTACATTCGATTTGAGTCATGCCCAACAATTAAGGCATAGGTCTTGGTAGACTTTGTTACTGAGTGTATGTTCAGCATGCTGGCCACTATGGCGATTGAGCTTATTAACATGTCAGAGGCATCAACAAACGCGGCACCCATTTTGGCCCAGAAAACTTTGGCTTAGGACAAGGAGCCATGGATCCTCCACACCGACAGCTCATTTAATTAACAAGGAAGTGGAGCTAGACTTATGCTCTATGGACCTAGAAAAGTGAAGCTGGAGTACACTCTCTGGTTTGTGCTTAAAGTGTCAAACAGCAAAGCGGAGTATGAGGCATTA
Organism: Nelumbo nucifera; assembly: GCF_055504915.1. NCBI lineage: Eukaryota > Viridiplantae > Streptophyta > Magnoliopsida > Proteales > Nelumbonaceae > Nelumbo > Nelumbo nucifera. Next base: position 61,143,289 of record NC_142651.1, read on the forward strand.
ATAGCTTGGATGACTTTCATGAGGGAGGTTGGCATGAAGCACATCGTGGTATGCAGTGATTATCAACTAGTCATAAACTAGGTGAATGAAGAGTATGAGACGTAGGAGCCCACCATGTTGGCCTATCTGGCCAAGGTGAGAGAGCTACTGCCTGACTTCCACTCTTTTGGTTCATCCAGAAAGTACCAAGGATAGAGAACACAAAGGCCAATGTGCTTTCAAAGTTGGTCAGTGCAAGCAATGTCATAAAAATGACAATATATGTTGAAGACCTACTGTGGCCTAGCATTGTGAGGGCAGCAGAAGAGGTTGTTCCCGTGTTGGCAGCATAATCAAACTGGATAGATCTACTTATTGATTATCTGATCCACAGGACCCTACCAATAGATCATAACACAACTCAGAGGGTGTAGTGTTAGTCAACTTGTTACACAAGATCCACGTACCCCTACTTGCACTGCTTGCGACCTTCAAAGGCAAGTCAAGTGCTACATGAGATCAACAAAAATCTTTATGGAGGAAACTTGGGGGCAAGGCGCTTGTCCAAAAGGTGCTAAGGCAAGGATATTATTGGTACAATGAAGGAAGATGCACCCAAGCTTGTCTGGAAGTCTGATAACTGCTAGAGGCATGCAAACATACTTCACCAGCCCATTGTCGACCTCAAGTATTCGACTAGCCCATGGCCTTTCACCCAGTGGGGACTAGACATCCTCGGTCTATCCCCACCAACGATTGGGCAGAGAAGGTTCTTGGTTGTGGTGGTTGACTACTATACAAAGTGGGTGGAGGCTGAGTCCTTGGTGACAATCACAACCCGAAATGTACAAAACTTCTTCTAAAAGAATATAGTATGGAAATTTGGACTCCCAAAGGTGTTGATATCCGACAATGAGAAGCAGTTCGAAGACACAAAGTTTCAGAACTAGTGTGTTGAGATAGGGATCCAATAGAGTTTCACTTTGGTAGCGCATCCACAGGCAAGCGGATAGGCCAAGGTAACCAATAAGGCAATCCTTCACAGACTCAAAGCTTGGCTCTCCCGAGCTAAGGGTTTGTGGGTAGACAAGCTGCCCCATATCCTTTGGGCCTATTGGATTACAATCAAAATAGTGACTAGAGAGACCCCATTCAACTTGACGTATGGTACGGAGGTTGTCATCCCTACTGAGATCGAAGTAACGACGTTGCGATTAGAGAAATATGATGAGGAAGCCAATGATGACGAGTTACAAACCAATCTCGACTTGATTGAAGAAGTGTGTGACTTGGAAAATATCCAGACTGTAGCTTACCAACAACGAGTAGCTCAGTATTATAATGCTAGAGTTAAGTGACACCACTTCCAAGTCAGTGACCTTGTACTCTAGAAAGTTATGGCACCTGAGCTAGGTGTAGGTAAGTAGGTCCTTATAGAGTACAATGGGTGTCCGATGAAGGGATGTATGAATTCGATACGTTGGAGGGGAGGCAAGTGTTCTGTGCCTGGAATGTCGACAACCTAAGGAAGTACTATATTTGAGCTTGGGAGTTAAGCATCCACAACATCAATAAAATTCTTCTAAGTATGGAAGACCACCTGCTTCGGTGACGTGGTCAAGCCACCATGCAAAAAGTGCACATCGACTAAATTTATACCAAGGAGCAGAAGTCAAGTCACTCTAAGCCTAAGGGCCCCTATGCCAATCTGGTAATAACCTCGGCAACACGATAAATCCCACTCTCTTCAGCATATAGGCAATTTGAGTATATTTTCTATTATGCCTTACTAGCACATAAACAGTTTGGGTTATATTCCATACTTTTCCTAGTTGCCTTGGGGCATAGTTACCCTGGGTTATTTCCACACCATGCCTAGCCACTCTGGCAGTTAGGCACTTGTGGTGAACCTACACTTATAATTATTTTTGAAGTTAAGTATCTTGAGAATTGTTGTACGCGAGGTGTGCAAAAGTGAATTGATCTTTCATTCATTACTTCAAAAAAAAATTTTATGTCAAGTGTTGTAAAAAAAAGGGAAGAGTTCTTTAGACCAAGCGTGGAGGCTTGGTGCAGTACATGTATATACATGGGGTCCAAGAAAAGAGGCAAAAGGTTATCAGACATCTTGGGGCTCCTCGCCCCCATCTCCAGTAGTAGTGGCAGCATCCTCTTCAGCGACATCTTCCTCCATGGTATCCTCTCCAATGGCATCCAAGTCGGCCTCATCCATGATATCCTCGTTAGTCTCATTGCCTTCCTCCTCCTCGGAGTCTAGGTCCTCATCGAGCATGCCAACCATCTCCTTGGTGCAGGCAGAAGAAGTGACATGTTCGAGGTCGAGCCAGGATACACTGGTCTCATGACCTTCTGGCAGAGCTTGAAACCCTTACGGAAGGCCACAATGCTAAGGTCCTGTATCTCCTTATGAAACTCCAACAAGGCCTTGTACTCTTTGATGGAATGGGTCTAGGCCTCTTTGATCCCACCAATGAGGATGGTCTCATGCTCGGAAAAGGCAACCTCTTTCTCCTTGAGATCCTTCTTGAGTTGCATGTAGCCGAGCTCCAGCTCTTCATTGCGCTTCTTGGCAGACATCAACTTGTCCTTCAACTTGCCAATGAGCCTGACAACCTTCTCCACCCTAGACTTGTACTCAGTCGTTGTCACCTCGACCTCATTAACCTTCGCGATGTTCTACTCTTACTACTTTACAAAAGTGTGCACCATGGAATTGATCTATAGGAAGAAGGGAAATTCACTAAGTACCAAAGAGAACCTCGGTAGTAACACATTAATGGGCTCAAGAACTAACCACCATGGTACAACGCATCATTTTTGCACCCATTTCAATAGGCCACATCTCAATGAACTTGGATATTTCCTCGAGGAAGGAGGCCTCCTTGCTTTATAATGAGGTAGGTGCAGATATCCATGATACTTCGACTCTCCTCGGGAACTTCACCCGCAAAACTATCCCTGGGACGTTGAGGGTGCACCTTTGGTCACCAGACCACCTCGGGCTGGTGTGGCATTCCTTTTTCCTAGTCTTCTTTGACCAACCTCCTCGGCCATGGTAGAGGCAACAGGCTTAGTAGCCAGCACCTGATGAGTCTCTGCAAGACTATTTCCTCTTCCTCTTCTGTTTCTCCATGTTGGTGAGAAGCCCCATTGCCAAAATATCTAACATTATGCCTACAAAAGAAAAAAACTTAGCTAAGTCAACATAAAGTAAAAGCAACACAAGATAAAGTACCCACACTCAAGTTGGCAACCTACCCAGAGGACTAAGCCCAGCCTGAATTAACTTCTCCTTGGACAAGTAGTCGTCTAGTTGCAATTCAAGTTCCACTAGGTCCCGCATCTTGGCCTCCATCTACTCACTCGGATCTTCCCTAATGTCCTTGTTCCCCTTCCTCCAATGCATCAGGAAAGGCCACCCCGTGCCTAGGGTGACAAAGAAGTACTTTCTCTTCTAGGCTGGTAGGATAAGTAATAGCTATAGTAACTTGATTTATTGGTAGGGTTTTGTTTGATTTGAACAAGGGCAATGAAAGTTTTGATGTCCAAAGGGAGGTCGAGTTGGTGAAAAAGGGAGATAGTACCAACAACAGCTCAGACAGAGTTCAGGTGTAGTTGGCTAAGACTAATGTTGTAAAAGTTGAGGACCTCAAGAATAAATGGATGAAATCAAAGACGAGCCTTTAGAACCTCCTCAAAAACCGTGATCTCTTCCTTGTCATTCTCCCAAGGGAAGCCCACAAATGGTAGTGAGTAACCAAAAGAGTCTGTAGTCCTATATCGAGCTGATAGATTGGAGACAACTTTGGCAGAGAACCAAGTAGGACCGAAGTGGTTTGGTCCCTTAGGCTTGGAGGGTCAATGGGAAGCTAGGGTACAATGAGAAGTTGAGGCCCTATTATGGGAACCCCATCGGTCTTGAACTGAGGTGGCCTCCTCGGCTTGATTGGACTCTACCCTCTCTTCGCTAGACCCACTATTACTCGACATATTGAAGGAAAATATGGAAGAAACTAGCAAGGGAAGATAACTCACTAAAAGAGATTACCGACCTTGATGACTAACCTGGCTATGACGATGCACACTCCACGACCTCCAATTGCATGAGAGCTTAAATAGGACAAAGACAAATGGGTCCACAATAGCCCTATTTGTAGCTGGTATAACCAATCACAAATGGTCTAGATCGATCAGATCCAACAGATCCTAGGAGGGCGACCGCTCGAGTTTCAAGGTCGAACTTGGTTGTGTGCATTTTTTACATCCATGGAGTTTATAGTCCACATGAAATTTGTGTGTTCCCGAGATACGATCTTGTCCTAAGGTTGAGCTAGTTGGGTCGATCATATTTGGCCCATAGGTTGGATCTCAGCCAAACTAGAGGCCGAGCCAAATTCGCCCAAACTCATCATGAACTCTCACCCCAAGTTGAGCACCTCAGGCAAGTTGAGCCCAACCCATTACTATGCAGACATGTTGAGCGGCCTGATGATTAGATGACAACTCAGCATTTCTGAACACCTCAGTAGGCTAAGTCAACACGAACACCTCAGACACCTCAGCTAAGGCTGAGGTCCGAGCAAATTGTGGTGTCCCGACCTATAAGGTGCTACATAGCCCTCACCTAGAAGCTAGCTAGTCGTTTCCAATCTCTCCTAGATCACACCGCACTTTAGTGAGCCTTATCCTTATCCTGCCTGAAACGAAGGGACTCAATAAGCCTTATTAGATCACATGAAGACCATATCTAGGTGCGAAATGAACTCCTGGTTATGCAGGTCAGAGATCTCAAATATGTTTCATGAGGCCTATGACAACTACCTATATAAGGGCAACACCTCCAGCCTCAGAAGGTACGCGTGATTTACCTCTCATACTCTCATATTTTTACAAGCAAACCAGCTCGCTACAACACTCTTCACTAACTTAATCATCGGAGTGTCCACATCGGGTAAAGCACCCTGGGCCCTCTAATATTGTTCTTCTCATAGTTTAACTGGCCACGTGTTAATCTGACATCTAAGCTGCCTTTCAGCTAGGAGAGTACAGATCGTGCAACATCAGAATACATTAGAGCAAAAGAAAGACTTAAAAAGAAAAAATAGTGTAAAATAGAATACATTAATTATTCCCTAAGAGTTTAAACCTTTGTTTAGTCTCGAAGACTTATTGGTTGGCTCTACTTGTGTTGCAAGAGGCAAAGTCTTCCCACATTGAACCTTATGCCGTCTATGCCCATTTAACCTGTGACTTTTAACCCTATAAATCTACCTCCAAAATTAAGGCTATGATTCAACATCTCTAATTTCTTTTCATGTATGGTATCACCCAATCTTGCAATTCTCTACTACTAGGGTTGCAACTTGGGATGGCTTCAATTCAGTATTTGCTAAAGTTTGAAAGGGCCCATGGGACTAATGATGTATAAAATCTTCAAAGTCGGGTACCATACTTGCACCCTTATCTACTGACTTTCCATGAAGATATTAGAATTTGAGGCTGTGTTTGGTTTGAAGGAAAAAATAGGGGAAGGAAAGGAAAGATAGAGAAACCTTTACAAACCTTGTATGGGTTTTTCCTACCTTTCCTTTCTTTTCCCCACCTTATCCTTCAAACCAAACATAGCCTTAAGTTTTGTACGTCCTTTCCTAGCATTGGCACTAGTACTCTTAGGCTATGTTTGGAAAATAAGTGGCTTGAGTATTTATTGGGGTTAAGATGTTGTTTGGCAATAAGTATTTATTCTTGTTTGCTGGCCACTCTCCCACACCACCTATACTTATTTTAAGTACTTATTGGGGTTAAGATGTTTGGCGAGCCATTTGACCACTAAGTACTTAATTTTGCAAAAATAACATTTTTATCTCCTACTTCATAAATGCATATAAAATGTTGGGTTTTAAATATTATATTAAATTATTTCCATTAAAATGACTACCCCACCCATGCATGTGGAACTACACAAAGGCCCATATGAAACACATGTGGCACTATTACCAAAAAAATAATGATAATAAATAACAAATAAATAATAGATAGTATATGATAAATTAAAATACTAACATTAAGAATGATAAATAAGAACAAGAAATAATATTAATAAATAATAAATAGTAATTATATATAATAACTAGTGAAAATAAAAAATAAATACTATAAAAATAATTTTACAAAACCACTTTTAGAAAGTGCTTTTACAAAGTACTTTACAAAAACACTTTTATGAAATTACTTTTATATGGAGATACTTTCAAGAAGCAATTTTCATAAGGACAAATTTCTTAAATTACCCCTACTATTTAGCTAATTGACTAACTATACCCTTACTTTTAAACTATTATCTCGCACCACCCCTACTATTTCTGATAATTGATATCGTCCATTATCAAAATATCAAATTTACCCTCCATTATTCCTCAAACTTTCAAAATAAAACCCATTTTCGAAAAGATAAGTAGTATATCGTTGCCCCGCCTCTATTGAGACGGTCCCTATGGTTTGGAGGATAGATCAGGCTTACGAGACATTGGAACGGCCTGACAAAGACAAAATAGGTGGTGGTTGTTAAACATCATACTGGAGCAAGTAGGAACCGGCGAATGTTTTAGTTCCGAGCTGGGGGAAGCTTCCATGAACCCATTTGCTAAGAGGACTGAGCTGGGGAAGCTTTGTGTGAACCCGTTTGCAAAGAGGACAGAGGGTCAGTAGAATGACCTTTTGTCATGAGGCTGCGTGTTGGGGCCCCGTGCGACACTCGCTAGTCGACGAGTAAGCCTATGGATTCAATAAGAAAGCAACAAGCAACAACAAAGGCATACAAATTAGTCAAAAGGCTCTTTCATAAATTAGTGGCAAACACAAGCACACAGTTTAGTGTCAAGGGGATCTCGTGCTTAACCTTTACACGGTATTGATTCACTCGACTACCTACTTCCCCTCAAAGAGTATGTTAAGCTTTTGGGGATGTGATAGAACGATACATCAAAATATTGAATATTCATACTACTATTTACATAATTGCCATTGGCATACCCCCCTTTACAAAAAGAGTACAATGGCCCAACCCAAGAGACAAGAAGACACTTAGTTGGCGTGCTTGATGGTGATGATGGTGGCTGATTTGTCAGTCTCCCCCACTCAATTCAATCTTCGTCCTCGAAGATTCTTCCTCAGGTACTCGTCCAGCTTCACTGCGAACGAAAGGAGGTCTTCAGCAAGCTCCTAGGTGACTTCTTTTGCAGGTCCCTTCCACTTCACTAGGTACTCCCATTCTAATGTTTGGGAGGATTGGGACAACCTATGGTTGAGGATGGAGTCAAGGGATCGGTTCTTGGGTGGTCGATAAGTTGGATGTGCACGTTGGCTTTGGTTTCGGGATGTGGCTTGGTTATCAGTATGGTAGGGTTTAAGTTGGCTTACATGGAAGCTGAGGTGGGCTTTTAGCCAAGGGGGTAGTTTGAGTTTATAAGCTGATGCACCTACTTTGGCTAGGATTTCACAGGGTCCCTCATATTTTCTCACAAGTTCGGGATGTACTCTTCGAAAAAACCTAAGGCAATGGGTAGAGTTTTACTAAGGCCAAGTCACCTACTTGGGAGTTCTCGGGTCGTCTACCCAAATTGGCCCATTTTTTCATTCTTTTGGAGGCTTTCTCTAGTGAGGCTCTGGTGAGGTCAAGGCATTCTTTCCATTCTCTGGTGAAAGTGAAGGCTTGGGGGCTTCTTCCTTGATGGTCGTTGATGATGCTGTGCGAACATCTTGGTAGTTGGTCAGTAACAACTTCAAAAGGACTCTGATTGGTGGAGGAGCTCTTCTGCATGTTGACGGAGAACTGTGCAATGTTCAGCAATCGAACCCAATTCTTCTGTGTAGCTGATACAAAATGGCGGAGGTACTCTTCAAGGAGGGAGTTCATTCGCTCTGTCTACCCATCTGACTCTGGATGGCTGCTGCTGGAGAAGCTCAGGTTTGAACCAAGTAGTTTGAATAGCTTTGTCCAGAAAGCACTAGTAAATCGGGGATCCCGATCACTAACAATGTTCTATGGGACTCCCCAATATTTCACCATGTGCTTGAAGAAAAGATATGTCGTGTCTTCAACTGAGAGGTGCTTTGGTGATAGGATGAAAGTGGCATACATGGAAAATCGATCAACAACAACAACAATGGATGCGTATTCCCGAACATCTTCCTCCAAGTGGCTTGGCGCACTCCGACTTGTCTTATTGGCAAATCAGGCATGTCCTTGTATATTCCTAAACATCTTCCTCCATACAGGGCCAATAGTAAGCATGTTGTAGAAAGGCCAAGGTATGCATCCACCCAGGGTGTCCTACCCATAAGCTATCATGACATTCATGTAGGAGAGTCTTCCTCAAGTCTTCAACTCTCGGTACAAACATTCACCTTCCCTTTGTCAAAAGAAGGCCTTCATCAACCCAAAATCGCCTAGTCTTTCCTTCATGAGCCGCTGTCATCAAACTCTGAGCAATGGGGTCCTTCTGGAGTCCTTCCTTGATGTGCTCAATGAGGTCTAGTCTGATTTGGCTTCTAGAAGGACCTTCACCTACGGATAAGGCTGCAAGCTCAGCCTTCCTACTAAGTGCATTAGCAACCCTGTTCATTGGCCCTAGTTTGTACTCTAGAGTTATGTCAAACTCCGCTAAGAAATCTTGCCATCAAGCTTGCTTAGGGCTTAACTTCTTTTGTGACTGAAAGTAATTGGTGGCAATGTTGTCAGTCTTGACCACAAACTTGGAACTAGGCAGGTAGTGTCGACAAGTGCGTAGGCAGTGGACAATGGCTGTCATCTCCTTCTCTTGCACAGTGTACTTCCTCTCATTGTCACTCAGCTTGCGGCTCTCATAGGCGATAGGATGCCCTTCTTGCATCAAGACCCCACCGATGGCAAAGTCAAAAGCATCTATGTGTATCTCATATGGCTTGTTGGGGTCTGGTAATCCGAGGACAGGTTCTATCGAGACAACTCTCTTCAAATCATCAAAAGTTGTTTGATTAACTTCATTCCAGGTCCAAGTGCTAGTCTACTTCAGTAAGTTGGTGAGGGCAGTAGCTTGTGCTGAGAATTCTGAGATGAATCTTCAATAGTAATTTACGAGGTGAAAAAAGGAGCGAAGTTCGGTGACCCTGGTGGGAAGTGTCCAATCTTGAATGACCTTGACTTTAGCTGGATCCATGTTGATTGTGCCTGCTTGAATCACATGGACTAGGAAGGCCACCTCCTTTATGGCGAAAGAGCATTTCTCCTTCTTAACAAGTAGGTTGTTGTCTTGCAAAACCTAGAAAACAGTACGGAAGTGGTCAACATGTTCCTCCAAGGTTCTACTATAAATTACAATGTCATCAATATATACAACAACAAATTGGTCCAAGTAGGGCCGAAATATCCTATTCATCAATGTGCAAAAGGTGGTTGGAGCATTAGTGAGGCCAAAGGGTATGACAAGAAACTCAAAGGATCCATATCGAGTAACACAAGTTGTCTTGTGTTCATCACCTTCAGCTATGCACATTTGATAGTATTCGGACCTCAGGTCTAGCTTGATAAAGTACTTGGCCTGGCTGAGCTGGTCAAAGAGGTCGGCCACCAAGGGTATGGGGTATTTGTTCTTGATGGTGATCTTGTTGAGAGCCCAATAATCAATACAAAGCCGAAGAGATCCATCATGCTTCTTTTGAAATAAGACTAGTGCTCCAAAAGGGGCCTTAGAGGGTTGGATCAACCCAGCATCCAACAACTCACTCAACTGCTTTCGAAGCTCGGCTAGCTCAGGGGGAGACATTCTGTATGGTGGGCGTGCCGGTGGTTTGGCTCTAGGCTCCAACTCAATCTTGTGATCAACTTCTCTCCTTGGGGGAAGCTTCTTTGGTAGTGTAGGAGGCATGACATCCCTGAATTCTTCTAGTACTGCTATAACTACAGGCGAGATATGCTCCATTGCTTGATTAGGATGATTGGAGTTCACCAATGTGGCTAAGTAAGTGGTTTCTCCTTTCTGCATGCCATCTTTTAGTTGCAACGCTGAGAACATCTCAGGGTTGGACTTATTCTTTGGCACAACTAGGACCATGCAAGGAGCCTGATCTTCGAATATGCACATTGAATTGAGGAAGGGCATGGGCATTGCCTTTACTTGGGTTAGGAATTCCATGCCAAGAACAACCTGGAAATCATCCATGGGCATGACTGAGATGTCTATCTTCCCTTCCCAATCACCAAGTTGCAAGACCACCCCGCGAGCTACACCTTGCATGGGCTTGGCATTAGAATTCACAACTTTCAGCCATCCCACTTCCTTGGTGGGTGCCATTTCTACTATGGATACCTCCTCCATAGAGATGAAGTTGTGTGTAGCACCTGTATCCACCATGGCTCTTGTGGGTTTACCATTCAAGCGGATATCAACATACATCAGTCCTTTCAGCTTGAACTTTGGTGCTTCTTGCAAGTTTGCCTTCTTCTTCATTGCATTGAGTCTCCATAGAGCCCCCATTCTTGTCTCCTCTGGTTCTTTTTCCTCCTCGTTGTGCTCATCATCACTGTGTTTTGCAAGCAAGGCATTGAGCTTCCCCCGGCTAGGGCAATCCTTGGTTCAATGTTTTCCCTCACAGATGAAGCATGGTGAGGGAGGTGTCCTCTTCCCAGGTTGGCCACCCTTGTAGCTAGAGTCCCCCTCAGGTTTCCTATAGAACTTGAATGTATTGGATTTGCTTGGCTCGGAGTCCCCCTTGGGCCCATAGTAAGGTTTCTTATCACCTCCTGTCTTCCCTTGGCCTTGATATGGGTTGGATTTAGGGCCATCCTTGTTTGGTCGCTGGAGTTCCAGTTCAGCCCATTGTTGTAGGCCGTCCATAAAGTTGAAGAGCAAATCCTTGTTTGACATGTCCGTGATCTCGAGCGATAGTGCTGAGAACTCCTTCACGTACTCGTGCAATGACACCGTGTGCTTTAAATTCTTGAGCTTCTGACGGGCTTGGTACTCCACGTTCTTTAGATAGAATTGGCGCTTTATCTCACTCTTGAACATGAACCAGGTATCTATGGAGCATAATCCTTGCTCCGCATCGGCACATCTCCTGCGCCACCATAACATAGCAACTTCAGTAAGATACATTGCAACAGTACGCACCTTGGCCGCCTCTTCAACAAGTTCAGTGGCAGTGAAGTATTGTTCTATTTTCCATAGGAAGTTGTCAAGTTCCCAAGCATCTCAGGTCCCTACATATGGGGTAGGCTCGCGGACTTTGATCTTTGGCGGGACTAGAGCAATAGGGGCACTTGTTGTACTAGCCATCAGTCTCTTCAAGAGGGTGACCTCGCCCTTCAAGTCGTCGAGCTGGGCCTGTAGGCACTTCACCAAGTCCTCTAGTGGGTTGCTTGGCCTGTTGGAGTTGTCAACAGACTGCTCTTCCAATCTTTCAATAACCGTTGCCACGGTCTCGAGGTTGAGTTGAAGCTTGTCCACACAATCACGAGTTTCCCCAACCATTGCTTCATAGCGCATGATGCACTTGTCCATGGTCGCAAGCTTGTCAACTGACTTATCATGCTTGCTAGGCTTTGAGCCGGCGCTTTTGTCTTTGGGAGGGCTACCTCTAGGCTCATCCTCATCATAAACCCGTGAGATCCCTTCTTGGATCTCCTCTAGCGTATCTTGCTTCTTCATCGGACTGGCGTTGTTGTGGGGCACGACAGGGACTCGTTTGGCTTGATAGCCGCTGGCATCCACAAGGCTTTGATACCAACTGTCACAGGGCTATGTGTTGGGGCCCCATGCGGCACTCGCTAGTCGACGAGTAAGCCTATGGATTCAATAAGAAAGCAACAAGCAACAACGAAGGCACACAAATTAGTCAAAAGGCTCTTTGTATTGCATAAATTGGTGGCAAGCACAAGCACATAGTTTAGTATCGAGGGGATCTCGTGCTTAACCTTTACACGCTATTGATTCACTCGACTACCTACTTCCCCTCAAAGAGTACATTAAGCTTTTGGAGAAGTGATAGAAGGATACATCAAAATATTGAATATTCATACTACTATTTACATAATTGCCATTGGCATTACCCCCATTTACAAAAAGAGTACAGTGACCCAACCCAAGACACATGAAGACACTTAGATGGTGATGATGGTGGCTGATCCATCACACTTTTGTTGCTTCATATGAACCCATTTGTGGAGGACCGAGTTGGGGAAGCTTCTTATGAATCTAAATTCCTTTTGGATTAGAGAAATGAGAAATCTGACATTCCAGAGAGTGATCACCATCGCCGAAGAAGAGAAAACTCGAAGCAACACCTGAAAACCCCTATTTCCTTTATTCTCTCTTTCATTTTTGTATGTTTGTTGCCAATGTTGCTGATGGATGCAATTGCTTTGCATATTGGATGTACCTAACGAATAAGGTGTGAATTTGATACTTCAAAAACCTGCAAATGTGAAAGAACGACAACTTGGTTGGAAGGGAAATTGGCTTTACTGTTCACACCCCGTCGCCTAGAGTTCTAAGGCATTTGTTGTGGAAGACACGGTGATGACACTGTGCAATTTCAGATATGGGAGTCATGGGATTGGAACTTGGGAGGTGTGTGGTGGGACCATAAATCTTCGTTACATTAGATGTTGATTGATTTCTCCGAAGTCCAAAATGACTGAGAAAAACAGAAAGACTATTGAGGTTTGTACTCTACCTGAGTATGTGATGAGTTTGAATAGGAGGAGACGAAGATGGAAGTGGTTCGATTTGAAGTCTCTCTTTCGGTTTTAATGATGCGTCTGTCAACTCAAACCGTAGTCTTATCGGTGGAGTTGTCTTTAACAACACCGAAGTCGCTTCCGGTTGCCCCACTGCAATACGAAGTCCACTCCCTCCCCTAGCTGATTGCTGCTGCTATTATTCTTCACTGAATCTCTCTCCATCCCCTTTTTTCCCCCAAGTAGACAACAACAAGAACAAAGAAATCAAGCCCGTGAGTGGCTTCAAGAGTAATAAAGGACCCCTTTCGTTCTTCCCCGACCTCATGAGTGAAAAAATCGCCACCACAACTGTGATTTGATGGGCACAGTGGCCATGGATTTCCTCTACCATGTTTTGGCTTCTGACAATGCCCGAAACACCATGGATTACTACTTCAAGAATGATGGCTTCCAACCACTACGATTTGACCTTCATAGTCTTCGATCACCTCCAAGATTTAATCGACCAGCTTTAGACGTCGTCGGTCCTTCAATTCGCTGAAGAAAAGGTAAGAAACGGGTAGAGGTCTTTTGATTAATTATGCAGAGGTTTGTGTAAAAGCATCCCGAGGTGATGTTCCTCACTCTGCGTTTAATGACCCTTTCATCTGTGCAGGTAAAAGCCACTGATCATACTTGGGAAGGTGAAAAATTAACTTTATGTTGGAGTTTGGGCTTAGAAAGACCATATTCAAATCATATGCCAACATTCATGGAGTTACCAATATGTTTTGGAAGCCAAGAAATGTTGTTGGTGGGCACAAATGGGATAAAAAAGTATTCTTGTGTGTGTATGTGTGTATACGCACACACTTGTGTAAGTTTATATATGTTAGAGCGTAAAATTGTCTTTATAATGACAAAAGTCCATTTTGAACCAAATAATTATTAGACAATGTATATCCTTATCTCCAATTAAATTGATCTATATAAGCTTTTTTTATTTTTTGGGAAATGAATAAAGTTCTTTGTTGTTTCATATTGACATAAGCATAATTGTTTGTATTACCCCTTAAACTGGACACTTAAGGGACTCATGTTAATTTAGAAAAACACCTTATCAAGTGCTCATTATGTATTGTTCTTGTAAGTATATAATGTTCACCTAGACCCCTAGAGAATATTAAACATTGTATTGAGACCACGTGGGTCCATGTGAACGGCCTACAATCAACTTTCCTTCTGTAATGAACCCGTGATGCACCACAAGCTTGCGATGAACTCATAGTGCATATCGCAGAACCACGATAAACCTGTGGTTCATCGCACATTCTCGACAATCCGAGCCAAGGCAAGCCTAGGTCGAACCGGCAACAAGACCTGCACGTGCTCATATCTATGATAAAGCCATGGCCCGTTAAGGAACATGACAAGATGCCACATATAGCGCCATATCAATTAAGTAAGGCACACAAGAGGTGGTAGCACACATGAGTAATGAGGACTTCTGAATGAAAGAAAAATCGTTCATTAAGAAGATCCTGACGAGACATGTTGCAAAATTCCAGTGGTGCACTTAATGGTAGACAACAAACACAATATCCCCTTTCCTAACAAGAGACAGACATCTTTATCTCTTGCCTTTTAGGATCTCGGGATCTCCCCCATAAATAAAGATCCTCCTCATATTTAAAGTCATTCAACACTCAAGCACTCTTTGCCTTTGACCCCCAACTCTACCACTCCAAAGCTAGCACCCTAACCCCAAATCCAGTCTCGCTCCAACTCTCAGTCTTTTTCTGTCTTTCAAAGAGACCACCCCCTAACTTAGCCTTACCTTTGTCTTTGATCACAGAGAATGGAAACACGAAGGATAAATCTTACATCCATCCCAGAAGAGCAAAGTAACGTCCCAGAAAACACCAACCTAGTAGTAGAGGACCAACTTGAGACGGAGACACCCATCCAAGTTGACATCGAAATTCTCTCAAACAAAGTGTACGAGTTTGAGGCATGTTTCAAAACTCATTTCCAGAGGATCGAATAGATGCAAGAGGAGATGAAGAGCACCTAATAGTATCTCAGATGTCAGAATAATAGTATTTGGTTTTTCTTTAATGATCTACAATAAAGTTTACTATGCTCGTGCTAATACTTGATTGCGATAGAATCCAATGAGCGCTTGACTCTAAAATACTTGAATCCTATTATTCTCAATGTTACCTACAAACCTATAAAGTCCTTTCCAATATTAGTGGACACTTGCAACTTTCTTTCTTTCTCTTCCAAAGGAGTTTTTTACGTGCGCTAAACCTCAACCAAGGAGTGCACACAATCACCTTCTTTTTATAGAAGTTTGCAAATGCAGACCTATTACACTCGCAATAGTACTAAATTGTGATTAAGCTCCAAAATTACGAAAAGTATTTATGGTAGAGTGCAATTTCAAACGATTTATCTACCATTCGACACTACACTAATACATGTTGCGATAAAAATTCACAAAGCACGCTATTTCCAAGCCACATTTCACATAAATTCAAACTTTACCCTACGCACCAGCATGCGATAAGGTCGTATTACAAAGGCGAAAGCTATAACCAAGCTTTCTTGGAAGTATATGTGAAAGCTTTCTGGAAGATTTAAAATACAACGAGCAACCTTTCTGTATGATTAGATTTGCTTTGCATTGGAACCCGAGCGCAATACATCAGGGTCAAAAAAAGCACACTGGCACTACAACAAAACACCATAGCAAAGCAATTGGAATTGGTATGTTTGTGCATCCTCCTACAAAAAGGATCAAATACTCTATTGCCTCCCCCTCTTCGAAATAATTTGTGATTCAGGGCTAATGATAATAAGTCAGGCACAAGGAAACACCAAAGAACGTCCAGTCATGGTGACAGTTCACCAACTATCTGATTTAAGTTTTCCATAAATAAACGCACAATTGTAATAACGATAAAGCAACTACGACACAAATAACCAAAAAGAAATTTAGCAAAAATGATTATTTACATTTCGTTTACATAATCTTCCAATTCCGCTTCGTACTCAACGAAGATCTTCTGCTGCCTTGACTGTTCAGCCTTAAGCTCCTCCAACTTACCTTCCAGCAAAGGCGCACACCCTTCATAGAATGGAATAGTACAGACGAGCCGGAAACAGAGTATTTATCGCCCTTACGACAACCTTGAATCTCCACAGGATCCACGGTTTGATAGCCCAAAGAGGTGATATCATGCTTATCACAGTACTCCCTCAATTCCCAACGAATTTGGGCCAATTTCTCCTCATAAGTCAGCTCTTCTAACAGAAAGATAATTCCAGGTTTTGCGTCCCCGTCTTCTGATTGACTCTCCAAGCCTCCCAAGACCCCAATTTCCCCAACTTGGGCTTCCAGCTCAACAGGAGCCCTGCCCTGTGTACTTTAGGAACTTTGGCATCAACAGCTGCATGCGGGACTAGGATCTCCTTGCGATGCACTGCAGTCTCAGAGACAACATGAACCTCCTCTTCCCACCCTGCATCACCAAGAACATTATTTCAGCACCAACACCCTTAGGGACCTCAGGAGCTGCACAAGGAGGTTGCACTGGCCTCAGTTCCTCCACTAACCGCCTAATAATAGGCATGACAGGCACGATGGCAGGGACGACACCAAATGGACCCTATGATTAAGTAACACAAAATAGTCAGCAAATTAAAACGCCATGCGACAACATTCTAATGCAAAGCTAACAAATGCACACCTCTTCGACCGTAACAGGAGCCTCCGATGCCTCCAAGCTTGGGTGAGCTTCATTGGCTTCTACACGCTTCAGCATAAAAGACAAAACAGTTCAGCAAAAATAACAATGAAACTGAAACAACAGTAACAACAACAAAAAAAAAAAGTGTATCAAACGATAAAGCAAACTTACTAGACCAGCTTCCCTTGGAAGAGTTATTGGAACCTCTGTGTCCAACTGAACTCCACCGCTTTCCACAAACTGCAAGAATGACAAAACCAAACCCCATTCAGTTCGTCGCGATAAAGTGGACCCAAAACAAAGATAGAAAGAAGCAGAGGGAGTCACTTACCAAGTTACTATCCGTAGGACCCCACTTTGGATGAGGGGAAGCCTTCCTCTTCATTCGCCCACTCGAAAAGCAAACGATGGCACCCCCAGAAGAGAGTGCCGCAACCGTCAAACCCACCAGCTCCATGACCAGCACAGTCTTCTGCACAGGTGGCGACGCTACAGAGCCCTAATCACCCTCAGCATGAACCTCCCGTGCATGCAATGAAGTCGTAGCTGAATCAATAGACGCCGACACAGCCGTAGGCTGGAAAGAGCGTGTCACCCTTGCTGACCACCACCGATATCATCATACCCGAACTAACACATCACTTGATCTAGGCGGTAGACAGCCAACTGTGCTTCGCCCGTGCGATCAAGGCATGCCACCACTCCAGGCCATGTTACCAGTCATGCCACACCCGCAGCAAGACTATCAATATCCACCGTGCACTGCTGATCAACCATCTTAAAACTCTTATGTCGGGTAGCTTGAAGCCAACGTTTACCTCTACAAACGTCAAACACCTTCATCTCAACTTCCTCACCCCACAAAGTGGCAACGGGAACCTGCATGCGCGAAAGAGGGCATGGAGTGACACAAAGATTGAGACGCTTCGACAGGAACATCCAGAGGAATGGCAAGCACACATAACTGATATGCCTCTTGCCGCTCGGGTCCACTATCTGATGGATAGTGTTGCCCAGTTGCTCATAAAGGTACCATAGGAACATTAAGGCCAGAGGTAGCTGATGGCCACTAGCAGCAAGGACAGCCAGTGAAACCAAAGACGTATGTAGGTTGTAGTCGGGAAGCCTAAGAAAAAGGAATTGAGAAGCAATATAAAGAACAAAAGCATCAAGATGATATTGATTATATGTACCCCACACCATTACATCCCCCGCACCATGAGAGTTGAACCAGAACTCCAGCCATTGATCCAATGGCACCTTCCCCGAGAATTGGTCTGATCCACTTGGGCTTTGTACGCTGCGATCTCATGGAGGAGCTCGTCATAGAGCCCCTTATAGTCAGCAGGAATAGGCTCAATGTGTTGGAGGTGCTGGGCAGATACAGCACCTCCAATGGGTAAAGCCAATAGGGCAGCTATATCTTCCACCAAAATGGTGAACTCCCCAAAAGCCCTGACGAATGTGTTGGTACGACAGCACCAGTGCTCCAGCAAACGCCCCACGTTCTTTACTAGAAAGACCCATGTAGAAATCTATGAACCTAAGCAAACTAGAATCCTACAGCATTTGGCAGTACATAGGGTTTTCACGGATGTATCCCACCCAAACAATATAGCTATTAGGGGATTTCACGCTATCTGTACTCTTAACACTTTTAGGACATAGACTAGTCCAACTACCCACATAAACACAACAACTTGTTTCCATAAATGGGATCAAATATACCCTCTACACCCCTCGGAACCAGGACTGGAGGTCAAAATCCCTGTTCCCCTTCGACTGATATAGCTGCCTCATTTTCCCACAATAGTTCTGTTGTGTCTACCTCCCTAACGAAATCATAGAAGGGACACACAACCCTCTTCTCCCCTTTCTTTTGGCAAGGAGCCATGACAAACAAAAAACGAGGGACAGAAAAATACGAAATGAAAGAGGCATCAAAGGACACGAAGAACACTACAGAGATGATAGCAAGAAGGTAAAATGGAGAGCCGATGCAGTCTCCCTACACTATTATAGAGATTTCCCCATGCGTGCGGAATTGTAAACGGCATCGGAGAAGATGAAAAGACTCCAATACAAGACCCGAAATGATGCTTAGCGGAAAAGTAACCCATGTATAAGCTTTGGGAAGCGCATGGTCAGGCCAAAGAGTTGGAGTTTTCACCCATTTTATAAAGGAAAAGGGCTCTCATTTTTAGATTTGAAAAACTCGACTTAAGTCTTTGATAGTGACTTCGTTTTCCATGGGAAAGGCACACAACCAAGAGATTTTGGGTTTTAAGGATTGGGAGAGGGAAGGTATTAAGAACCCTTCTCTCTAAGCTGCGGTAGTAGCCCAAAATGGGAGTTACTCAGGCTTAGATTCTAACAAAACACCAATTAATGGGATTGCTCAAAGCTCCTGAAACCCAGATAAAATGTTCCTAACTTCACCCAAAATTGATTTGAGGTGATGTTATCAGGTCTTAGGTATTGGTTTCCCTAAGACCCTCGCCTCTTTACCTCTTTTCCTCAATCTAGAGGAAGTTGGGAATGCAAGTTTCCTAGAATTTAAGGATTTTAAGCAATCTAAAATTAAACTAAGGCAGAGAGATGGGGGGTTGAGGCTTACCTCTTGTGTACAACCTTGAAACCAAATTTCTAGCAATTGAAAGTACTTCAAATGAAACTTGATCAAGGCAGGGACTAGGCTCGGCATTTTTGGTGTTGAATCTAGAAAATAGGGGATGAGGAGTTGGGAAGCTCTCTCCTCCCTCTCTCACTTCTTTCTCTAGGGACTTCTCTCAGATTTCCTCTCTTCCCTCCCCTCTGGTCTCTTTTTAGGGGCCTCTCTTAGATTTCCTTTCCTCCCTCTCTTCTCAAGTCTTCTCTCTTGTCTCTCCTCGATTTTTCTCCTCCCTTTGAGCTTGAATTAGGTTAGTATTTATAGAGAATGGAGGGAGATGGGTCTGAAACTCGTCCAACTACAGTGTCTGGGATTCAATAGAGGTTTTTCACAAAAATAGGTAAATATTCTTTAAAGAAATGGATGTTCAGTCAAGATTACCTATTTGGTGAAACTCTTTCTTCAATTTGGGGGTAGTTTACATGGGTTTTATATGTCCAATAGGAAGTTGGGGCATGCCAGACATTGCAGTCTCGTATCTGGGGTTGTTAGAGACAGAAAATGTAAATTTGAAGAACTTTTAAATTCTATTTTGTCCTTTCTTGGTTTTAAGTAGGGGTTGTTTGGTATTTCGAGTTGTTTAAAGCCTATTAGGCTATGTTTCATTGATACAGGTGTTTTGATGAGTCAAGGATGGTTCTGACATCAGTCATCACCATTTTAAGGCTTCAGGTTGGGCCAAATGAAATGGTAATTTAATCGGGTGCGTTCAAATGGTATCTTTCTAGTTTAACAGTCAAATGGGTGAATCTGGTCATGAAATTTAATGTCTTGGGGTTTTTTGGGTCTTTGAATATAGTGGTGAGGTCTGATCGGACAAATAGGGTCAGGATGATTGAGATTTATAGCTAAAAAATTTGGGTTAATAAGATTTGCTAAAATATAATCTTTATTTAATGAAAGGTCAAACAGGGGAATTTTTGGATGAAATTTGGTGGGTTGACATTTTTTATCATTCTGAATCTAATGGAAGTGATGGATCTTTGATCAAAGGTATAGATTGATTGTTTTAATTCAGATCATGGTCTTAACTTATTGTTTTCCAATCAATGAAAAGAGTTTGAAATGGAATCTTACTTTTTTAACAAACAAACGGAGGTGTTTGGTCGTGAGATTTGACATGCTAGGGTTTTTTGGGTCTCCAAACATAATGGTAAGATTTGATTTGTCACGTGAAGTTAGGATGACGAATGGTAAGCTCTGATTAATGAAATGTGTTATAATAGGATCTAAGTTTTAAGGGGAGTCAAATTGGTGAATTTGGAGTTACAATTTGGTGGGTAGGCATGGATTAAGGGGAGGAGTCAAGTGGATGGTTCTAATTTTAGAAAGATATGATTAATCTTGGTAATCATTCAGGGCTATCAGAATTGAATCTTAATGTCTTTATGGTTGGTTGTCGTAAATTCATAGTGGGATTCACTAGTTGATTGTTTCTTAATGGTTTTGAGGTGATGGATATGTTGGATTTGATTTTAAGGAGTTGGAGTTTGATTATCGCATAGATCGGACCATTAAAAGGGAAGTTGGTATGATGAACAATAGATTTTTGTAGTTTAGTCATGAAAATTGATGTGTAACTAAGTTGTAGTTTTCTAAGTTTGGGGATGATATCTGATCAAGGTTCTTATTTGTCCTGTGATTGCATCAAAAGGGGGTATTTTGGGTTTTATAGAGTGTCAAGTTTATCTGCTTGTGTTTCAACTTTTTGGAGTGCAAGAGGAGGGTACAAAGAGATAGGGTGAAGGGACGAAGCAAAAATTGGGTGCTAACAACTGTCCCTCTTTGTTGGAGGTAGCAAGTTGTTGAACAACAAAGAAAATGAAGCACATGAAGATTTTTATGAGGGCCAAGAGTTTGGATGAGGAGATTTCACTGCTAGAACTTCAGTCAAAGTTGAAGTTAATGTAGTCCAAAACCTTTGCTTGGAAGGTATTGTATCATCCCAAGCCTTTGAAGTCAATTGCAGTTGTCAAACAAATACGAGAAAAACATAGTGGTGCCATCCCGAAAATAATTAACCTTGGTTGATGTTTGATTTTTGATTGGTGCATAGAGGTGTAAAGTGGGTGCCTGTGGACAGCCCGTACTTTTTGTGGGCCATGTCATGCCACCCTCTCTAAAAAAAAAAATTCGGGGGTCAGCCCAACACGACCCACGGCCAGGACCCGTGCAGGCCCGTCCTGGGTCGTGCCATGCTACGGGCCAGGCTGGCCTGTGGGCCAAACCTTGGGCAAGGTCGGGCCTTGCATCAGGCCAAAGCTATTTATTTAAAAAGAAAATTGACAAAAAACTTAAAAGTTTAATTTTACATGAATTTTATGTATAAAATTGCTTATATATGCAATAATTAAATAAATTAATATAATAACATTAAAAAAATACTTATTTTATTAATATTTGATATACTATATATTATTATATAATTATAATTTATATAACATTATATAACCATATATAAAATATATATAAATGTATATAAAATATATATTTAGGTTATGCTGGCCCATAGGCCGCGAGCGGCATGGCCCGCTTCGTCGTGCCATGCCATGCCTGTTCGTGGACCTAAAATCCTAGGCCTAACATGGCCCGATTTACGCCTCTATTAATGCATGCATATGTTTTAAAGGAATTGATACTTTAAAGTATGGGATGAAGCTTGTTAAGTTTTTTTTTCTTTATTTATTATTATTTTTATAGATACCAAATTTGTTATTTGTTGGATGCAGATAGGCTAAGTTTGTGTGTTTGTCCTTTCTAGATGTAGCATGTTTGATGTTGAAGATTGAAGATTGAATTTGTTATTTGATTCAAATGTTTGATGAAACTTTACTAAGTTGATATGGATTTTGTTTTTTTTTTTTGAGTTTTTTATAGGTCTAGATTTTGATTTAAATATTTGATAGATTTTGAATTTTCACGGGTTTTGATTTTGAATTTTTGAATTTTTACGAGTTTCATTTGATTTAAATATTTGAGGGGCTTTGGCTTTTGATTAACTATTTGATTTGAATATTTGATTTTTTATAGGTTTTATTTGATTTAAATATTTGATGGGCATTGGCTCCTGATTGGCTATTTGATTTGAATATTTGATGGTTTTTGTTCTTTGATTTGGATTTTTATGGGTTTTGATTTCTGAAATTTATTTGATTTGAATATTTGATGGATTTTGACTCTCTATTTGAAGTATTTATTTGATTTATGGATTAAAATATTTGATGGAAGTTTAATAATTCAATATGGATTTTGATTTTTTTTCTTTATTTGACTTTTTTATTTTTGATAATATTTGATGGAAGTTTAATATGGATTTTGATTTTTGTTTTGGGTTTCGATGGATTTCGAATTTTGCTTTTTTATGGATTTGATTTTTGTTTGGTTTTGATTTTAAAAATATTTGATGGATTTTGATTTTTGTTTTGAGGTTTTACAGGTTTTGATTTTTGAAAATACTTAATGGATTTTGATTTTTGTTTTGGGTTTTTATTTTGAAAATATTTGAGGAATATTGATTTTTGTTTTGTGTTTTTATGGGTTTGGATTTTTGAAATTTTTATATGGATGTTGATTTTTGTTTTCGATTTTTCACAAGGTTTGATTTTTTATGTTTGATGTTGAAATCATTTTAAGAAAATATTTTGAAAACTTGGCAAAGGTCTTATGATTGCTATAGCGCATGTTGTCATTCTGATGTGTAATAAGATCCCTTCGTATAGGAGTTACTTGCGCATTAAAACTTCAATAATTCAAGCAATGAAAACTATGTAGTGCAAAGTGTATGATATTAAAGTAAGTCCAATGCCCCCAACAACAGTCTTGATTCCTTAGAAGGTGGTTTGAGGATAAGTTTGTTTGGTCACAACTTATCAAGCTCTCTATGCTTTTGGACATACTACCATGCATCGGGGGCAAAAGATTTTTTGAATTCTACGAGTGATTTACTCAAAAGTATTTCACATGGGATTTTTTTATATTATACCAAGTGATTGATTTTGATTAACTCCAAGATTTTACACGAAGGCGTGTCAAACAAGGTGATAGATTTTGATGATTTTTGATGGGTAAGAGATTATGCTTGAGAGATTTTGATGAATTTGGATAGGTTCTTGATTATGCCCAAAGGTGAAGTGAAATATATTGATGAATTTGGATGAGTATTTGATTATTTTTTATGGATATTTCATTATGCCTGAAGGTGGATCGTGCAAAGTGAGAGATTTTGATGATATTTGATAATATTCGATTATTGCCCAAAAGCGGATCACACAAAGCAAGAAATTTCGATGATTTTTTATGGGTATTTGATTATGCTCAAAAGCGGATCGCACAAAGTGAGAGATTTCGATGATATTTGATGGTATTCAATTATGCCCGAAGGTAGATTGCACAAAGAGAGAAATTTTGATGATTTTTTATGGGTATTTGATTATGCCTGAAGGCAAAACACACAAAGTGAGAAATTTCTATGATATTTTATGGGTATTTGATTATGCCCAAAGGTGAAACGTATATAGCGAGAAATTTTGATGACTTTTGATGGGTATTCAATTATGCTTAATAGATTTTGATGATTTTCGATGGGTATTCGATTATGCCCAAAGGCAGATTGTACAAAACGAGACATTTAGATGATATTTGATTATGCCTGAAGGCGGATTGCACAAAGTGACAAATTTTGATGATATTTGATGGTATTCGATTATGCTCAAAGGCAAATCGCACAAAGTGAGAAATTTCGATGATATTCGATAGATGTTCTATAATGACGAAGGCGAATAGCACAAAGCAAGAAATTTTGATGATATTTGATGGGTATTCGGTTATGCCTGAAGGCGGATTGCACAAAGCGAGAAATTTCAATGATATTTGATGGGTATTCAATTATGCCCAAAGGTAGATCATACAAAGTGAGAAATTTTGATGATATTTGATGGGTATTCAATTATGGCCGAAGGCAGATGGATTTTGATGATTTAAATGAAAGAAAATTAGATGATTAATGACTTTTGAAGCAACTTCCACAAAAGGATTATGAAGATGATGCAAACAATTCTGGATTAGGTGCATGCTAGAATTTTGGATTTAATGAAAGATTTTTGGATAATGGTGGAGATTTGTTTGAAAATTTTTGAATGGTTAGGATGAATGATTTTTGGATTTTCTGAAAAAAAATTGGATGATTTGAAAGAAAATTTTTGGATGCATTATTCGCAAGAAAAATGATGTTATTAAGCTTTTTGCTATACAATGATGCAAGATTTTTTTTTTTTTGCTACATGGGACTTTGATGCTGTGAGAAACTTTGATGTCATGAGGGACTTTGATGCCATGAGGGGCTTTAATACCACGAGGGACTTTGGTGCCATGAGGGACTTTAAAACAAATTTGATGATCAAACATTGATTTATATGCCAAAGTGCAAAAAATAATATGACTATTTGGAAGAAGGATGATTTTAATAAGCATAGTAAGCATACGATGACCCTTTTCTTATTTCCCTGAAATGATTAGCCATTTTGAAAAATTTGGATTGGAGAACAGGATAATGCGTATGATGCTGACTGGGAAGGTGATGACAAGAGCTTGTGAAAGGTCATAGCTTACTTCTAACAAAACAATGACACTCAAAAGAGCCTGCTTACCCTTAACCGTGATGTGAGATTTGATGACAACAACACTATTGGTTTCAAAGATATGCGTCTTACAAATGTTGGATGCCAATTGAAATTCACTTCGGAAAAATGTTCAAGCAAGAGGTAGTTGCCCCTTAGTGTAGAAATTGAATCTTCATAACTTTGTCGAATCGAACTTCTTGTGCTTTGATATGCTTGCCCTGAGTTTGGAATGTATCTTTCCTTTTTTCTTTGCCCCTGGTTTAGTGTTTCTAAGTCTGATTTCGTTTTTTTTCCTCTTATTTTATTCTCTCATTTGATGTGCTTACACTTAATTCCATCATTGTCAGTGGGAAAAGGTGTGTCTAAGGTCAGCTTGCTAACCTCTCAAAGATTGAGGAGGTCTTATTAAATAGGACGAATATTCTTTTGATATAGGTTTTAGATGCTTGAATTGACCAATGGGGCCTTTAGCACTTTTTTGGATTTTCTTTTTCTCCTTTTTTTTCTCTTTTTCTTTTATTCCCTTTTGATGAGAAATGGGTTTCATGTCCTTCAATGCCATGAGCCATACGTTTATCTTGATCTAGGAGGACTTTTCGTTGGGGTGGAGAGTGAGGTGGGGTTAAGATGGAATTGAAAATAAATGTTTAGCTTAACTGCCCCAATTTTTTTTCCTTTCATTTTTTTTCTTCAAAATTGCACTTTGCTACCTTAGTTTTTCCTCTTTTTCTTTTTTACTTGTTGTAAGGACATTCGAATATTTGACATATATCTCTTGAAAAAGGGGTTTTACTCAAATAAGAGGTTCAGAGAATTGGTAGTGGATCAAAGACAAGGTGAAATGACTAATAGATAGTCTCCCTTCATCTCTTGATTGTATGTATGACTTATGAAATGAAATACATGTTAAGTTTGTCCCTAATTGATCATTTAAGGGAGAAGTATTACTCTTTGACAATGTTGGGGCCCTTCGGTGAACTTGCCCCTAGTTCTTTTTGTTTTTTTATGCTTTTTTTCATATTTTTTTTCTTTCCTTTTCTCCTATTTTACTTTTTTACTTTTTTTTTTGCCCTTTTGATTTTTCTTTTGATTCAAGCATTTTTGGAAAGTTGTGGGTTTTGTCAAAAAGAGGTTTAGATGAAAGGCTCAAATGGGTTGACTATCGTCTGAAATGATAAGTGACTGAGGGAAATGATCAATCGAAAATGGCCTCCAGTCCTTGCTTTGATTGATCATCAATTGATAGTGGTTTTGATGACTTGATGTTGACTTAGGAGTAGCCGTTATGATTTGATTCCATTGCCCTTATGCCTCCAGTGCTTGGGCTACCCAAGGTTGTTTCCTTCTCCAAAAATTTCCTTTTTTCAATTCCCATTCAACAACCAACTTTTCTCAAGAACATATCGATGAGACTTGTTGCAAGTTTTCAATCATCACATTTGGATACACTGGGAGGATAAGTTTGGCCTAGTTGAATTTGTTGTTTTCTTGGGAATAAGCATTGGAACACAAACAAAGATTGATAAAAGACAAAATAAGGTTTCATTAAGTAAAAACCGAGTACACTGAACTTTAAGGCACAAAGAAAAACAAAGTTCAATGCAAATGTGCTTTAGGTGGCAACATGTCCATAAGCTCAAGTGCGGGGTTGTATTGACCATCATTAATGAGGCAGTGGATAGCATACCTCAATTATCAGCATTCATTGGTCTCATGTCCTGGTCCTTGATGATAGGCATAGTAAATTTTCTAATTGAAATTCTTTGGATCTGTAGGAGGCTTCCAAGGCAATAAATGAAGGTATCATTTTTCGACCAAGATGGGCAAAAGTTGGGAAGGTTGGCAAGGTAACAGGGTGAACTTCTTTACTTCTTTCTTAGATGGTTGAGGTAGTGACATAGGATTCAAAACAAAAGCTGGTGGTATTGCCCTTGTATGAGAGATTAGCCAATCAACTTTGAAGGTTAATAGACTCACTACTTTTTGAAGCTCTTCGATCTCTTGTTGGATTTTGAGTTGATCCTTAGTAGGTGTGGTCATCTTTCTTGTTGGGAGCATTAGACTTCAGATGGAATGCAAACATGCATGGAACGAATGCAAAGATGATGCAAGCAATGCCTAGACTATTTGTCTTTGGGACCTAGAAGGTGTTTGGGTAGAAAACCTAGGGTTTTAGGTGTGTTTGAGGGCCTTAAGGTTTTATTATTTTCATTGATTACCGAGTTGCACCGAAGCGACAATGCCCAAGCTACCTACGTACCCCTTATGAGGGATTAGACTAGTCGTAGTTCTTAAATTTGATTACATATTTTAGTTATGTTTTAAGGAATATTCTTTGGTATTGATTAGATCTTGGATATTGATTTTGAGAAAAGTGCAATTGTTTATTGAGTGCCTCAGTCCTTGAAGCTCTTTGGTAGGGCATAGGGAAATTGGTTTAGGTGATAAAGGTGTTAGATATCCACTCTTGATCAACTGCAAAGGTAGGGAAGCGAATTATCTCTTGACATTACTTTTGAAGGGATTAATTAAAATTCAATGTTTCTGTGTTAAAGAAGAAGGTTGATGTATGGTGGCAACTACAGTAGGTTCTTTGATCTCAACTAGTGGATTTGTTGATGCTAGGTGGATTTTCTCGTCCTTAACTCCCCATTCGATGTGACAAAAGCATAAAAATGTATATCAAAAGTATACTCAATAATTGACATTTGTAAAATAAAGAGTTTAAAAGTAATATTTTTTCATAATAATTTTATAAATGTCAATTTTATTATTTTTGCAATTTTTATGCTGAAATAATTAAAAATTGAATGGGAAAAAACCCAAACATAGGTGAAACCCGAACCCAAGTTCCATGGCCCAAGTATGAGTGTTGATTCGTTTCCCGTTTTACTCTAAATAGAGTCTAGTATTTTGGACATATCTTTCTTTAAAGATGTCAAAATTTTGTGATTCTTGAGGCTATGGATAGACAAGAGAGAGAGCTACAATTCATCTGTTGATAGATTTTTCTAAATCAATATCTATTTAGGCGAAAATTGGGGGATAAGATGCAGATCCGGGCTGAGCAGATTGAGGAGCCTAGTAGAACAATAAAAAGGAAAAACCTAACCTAAAATGGAGACAACTTTCAGAGGTTATGTGGCATTATTTTCTCTATCTTTCACAACGGAGAAGAGAGGAGAATGACATCCAAGTGCGGCTAAAACTTTAACAAGGCTAGGGAGGATCTTGATCGATGAGTTTTACTTGTTATTTTTACTTTGATTCCTTAAGAGATTTCAATGTTTAATTCTGTTCTTGAGAGATTTCTTTTATTATTTTGATAAATCCTAAAGTTATATTCTTCAATTTTCATATAAGATTAGTCATGCTCTTTTTATATGCAATTTGTTAGAAAATAATTGATTGGGTAGATTTATTTTATGGGTTGATCCTTGACTGCAATATTGTCAATATGATATATTAGCACTTTTGGATAGCTTGTAAGAATAGATGATTTTGTTCTTTATCAAAAGTTAATTCTCTCAGAACAAATACTTTTGTTCTTGTCATTAGATTCAAAGTTATATTTTCCAATTGTTTGTTTGGGATGTAAAACTTGCAATTGAGTGATAAATAGGAATCAAAGTTGAGACTAGTTAAAGCAAATCGATCAAGTGAATCTTGAAACCTTGTTCATCACAATACTACTTTTCATCCTTTAATCATCGTTACTTTTATTCAAGTATTTTTGCTCTTCTTTTATTTTTAGAAAATCATTTTTCTTGGTTATTCACTCTTAGGGATAACTCCTTTCATTGGTTTGATCAGCTTCTCTGTGAATTCGACACCTAAAGCTACGCTTCAACAATCACTTAGCCAAGGGTAATAATTTTGGGCGTAACACAAAATTTGGCACCATTGCCGGGGAGGACAATCCAACAACTGAGTTTGAACATTCCTTACTTCTCTTTTATTTCCTTTGTTTGTTTCATTTTCTTTAGTTATATTTTATTTTCTTAATCTTATTTTCCTTTTATTCTTTTTGTAAGCCAAAAAAACAAAAAAAAAAACAGAGCTGAGGGTGTATGAATAGACCAAGGGACAAAAGAGGAAAATTTGCTAGATAGATACAAATAGACCCACCACCACTCCCTGAAGAAGAAGAAGAAGAAGTATCATCTACTTCATCTAGTTCATCCTCCGATTCTAAAACCATGAGTCAACATAAGGACAACCTTGTTAGGTCTTTAAAAGACTACCTGCACCCCACCCGAATAGCCACACCATCATGCATCATGTTCCCTCCGAATACACTACAATTTGAGTTCAAACCTAGAATGATCCAACTCTTGCCTAATTTCCATGGTTTAGATAGTAAGAACCCATATATGCACATTAGGGAATTTGAAGAGGTAGTGGCCACCTTTCATAACTGAGCTAATATTGCAGACATTGTTAGGCTGAAATTTTTACCTTTTTCCTTGAAAGAGAAGCTAAGAGTTGGCTATACTATTGAGACTGAGATCCATAGGTACATGGGTAGAGATGACCAAGCTTTTTTTAACAAGTACTTCCTACACCATAAGACCAACAACCTTAAGAGATAAATCTCAACCTTTTCTCAAAAGGATAGTGAAACTTTATACCAAGCCTGGGAGAGATTCAAAGAGCTACAGTGCCTGTGTCCGCACCATGGATATGAAAGTTGGAGGTTAGTTAGCTATTTTTATGAGGTTTTAACTAACAAGGAATGTCAATTCATTGAGATGATGTGTAATGGGGAGTTTTTGCAAAAGGATCTTAAACAAGCCATAGATTACCTGAATGAGTTAGCTAAGAAAGCTCATACGTGGGCTGGACCTAATGCTATGATAATACTAATAGGTCACGTCCAACTAGGATTTACCATCTTAAGGAGGAAGACAACATCAAAGCCCAATTAAAAGTTGTAACAAAGGAACTTAAGGCCTTAAAGATGAGAAATAATAAAGTCACCCACACGGTTGCCAAGGTAGAAACTCAAACTTCATGTTTTGTTTGTGGGGGATTGGATCACTTAGCTCAGGATTGCCTAACCTATGGTGATATGAGAGAGGTTTATGAAGAATAGTGTAATGCCTTAGGAATGTATAGGAAACCTTTCTCACCCTATTCAAAGACCTATAACCCTAGCTAGAGGAGCCATCCCAATTTTAATTGGAAGGCTAATCAGAACCAACCTATATCATCCAACAATAATTGAAGTGAAGAGGTGCAACCATCTAGATTTCATCCTACACCTCAATACAATGCTTGACCGAATAGTAATCCTTTAGAGGAAATACTTCAAGCATTTATGGAGGCACAAAATAAGACTAACCAAAATTTTGAATCTATTCTTGCGTAGGGGGTTGAAGAGAAAAAGGATATCAAGCGTCAGATAACTAAGCTTACCAATGCTCTTACTATACAAGAGAGAGGCAAAATTCTATTTCAGCCTCTGACCAATCCGAAGGGGTTACATATGGTACAGGGATCCACCTTTGAACCAGAGAACATTAAGGGGGTCCACACTATCACTACTTGCAGTGGTAATGTTTTAGATTGGCCTTATCCAAGCCCACCTCACACAAATGTCACCACTTTGAGCAGAACTAAAGATGCCCCCTCAAAAGAGTCAGAAAAGGAGGCTATGATCCAAGTAACCTTTCTCCAAGCTCTTAGATCTGGAGGAAAATTTTCAGACAACCAAGTTGAGATTTTGGAACATTTGAAAGAAGTTAAGATTAATCAACATTTGTTGCATGTGATTAAGCAAGTACTAGCTTATGTCAAGGTGATCAAGGATCTATGTACCATGAAAAGGAGACACCATGTAAAGAAAACTGCATTTCTGACAAAATAGGTAAGTGCAGTGATTAAGCAGAGAATGCCGCTAAAGTACAAAGATCTAGGGCACCCCACAATTTTTTGTCATATTGGGATCTTGGACCTAGGAGCAAGTGTATATTTAATGCCTTATTCGGTTTACTTGTAGTTAGGTCTTGGAGAGATAAAGCCCACGTCCGTGGTGTTATAGTTGGTTGATCATTCTATTCGGAAACCAAGGGGGATAGTGGAAGATGTTTTGCATCAGATTGATAAATTCTATTATCCTATTGATTTTTCTGGTTTTAGATACCCAAGTTGTAGTTGACAGTGAGTCGAAGATTCCGCTTATTTTAGGAAAACCATTCCTTGCTATAGCCAATGCTCTTATTAATTGTAGGAATAACTTCACGAAGCTTTCATTTGGGAATATACTTTGAGGAGTTGCCACATGAGAGAAACCATCCAAAGACATCTTCTATGGAGATACCCAATATGGAGTTATCCCCAATACTTGAAAGATTGAAACATGCATTTTTGGACCAGGTGATACCTTTCCTATTATAATAACTTCTGAACTTAGTGCTGAGCAAGATGAGAAATTGATAAATCTATTAAGAGAACATAAGGCTGCACTAGGTTGGACCATAACTGACATTAAAGGTATAAACCCACTGATATGTTTCCATAGGATTCATTTAGAAGAATGAACTATCCCACATCGAGAACCCCAAAGAAGATTGAACCCAATAATAAAAGAAATTGTTAAAAAGGAGGTCTTGAAACTGTTAGACGCAGGAATCATATATCCTATATCTGATAGTAAATGGGTTATTCCTACACAGGTTGTGCCAAAGAAATCAAGGGTCACAATATTTGAAAATGATGAAGGAGTTCTTGTTCCCACTAGAGTAGTAACTGGGTGGCGCATGTGCATTGACTATAGGAAATTAAATGCATCCACTCGGAAAGACCATTTTCCATTGCCATTTATTAACCAAATCTTAGAACATGTGATTGGCCATCCTTTCTATTACTTTCTTGATGGTTATTCAAGCTATTATCAAATTGAGATAGCTTTAGAAGATCAGGATAAGACTACTTTTACATGTCCTTTTGGTACTTATGCTTTCCATAGGATGCCATTTGGTTTATGTAATGCTCTATATACTTTTCAATGTTGCATGCTTAGTGTGTTTTCTAATATGGTTGAAAAATGCATGAAAGTCTTTATCGATGATTTGACTATTTTTTGTGATTCTTTTGATTCATGCTTACTTAATTTGAAAGCGGTTTTAACTAGGTCTAAAGAAAAAGGGCTTCTGCTTAACTGGGAAAAATGCCATTTCATGGTGTCTTCGGGTATAGTTTTGGGACACATCATGTTTGAAAGAGGAATAGAGGTTGACAAGGCCAAAATGGAGTTGATCTCTAAATTACCCACTCCTGAAATGGTAAGAGAAGTCTGATCTTTTCTCAAACATGCTGGTTTTTATAGGAGGTTCATACAAAATTTTTCTGCTATAATACGACCATTATGTAAACTCCTAGTCAAAGATGCTGAATTCGATTGGACCCCAAAGTGTAAAGATGCTTTTAGAATCCTCATCACTAAGCTAACCACCACATCGACCAGGCAATCACCGGATTCGAAACTTCCATTTGAAATTATGTGTGATGCTAGTAACTATGCAATGGGAGTTGTTTTAGGCCAATGAAGAGAGGGGAAGCCCTTTGTTATTTATTATGCTAGTATAACTCTTAATATTGCTTAAAGGAATTATTCTACAACTAAAAAGGAGCTACTAGTTATTGTTTTTGCTTTAGATAAATTTTGTGCTCTCATTTGTTCACCTATTACTATGTTTACTAACCATGCAGCTCTTAAGCACCTTCTATCTAAGAAGGATGCTAAGGTTCACTTGATTAGGTGGATTTTGCTTTTGTAGGAATTTGAACTAATGATCAATGATAAGAAGGGTGTTGAAAATGTGGTTGCTAATCATTTGTCCCAATTAGAGTTTAATAATTTTGCAGATGATGACCCACCCATTCGAGATGACTTCCTCGACGAGCATTTGTTCACTATTAGCCAAGTGCCACGGTATGCCCACATCATTAGCTACTTGGTTTCAGGTGAAGCTATCGAACTGGAGTGCACAAGATAAGCGTAAGTTCTTGGTTGAGGTGAGAAATTTTTTTTTGGGCTGATCCCTACTTGTTTAAGTATTGCCCTGACCAAATCATGAGGCATTGTATTCTAGAAAGTGAGATTAATAGTGTCCTTAATTTCTATTATTCTGAAGCTTGTGGTGGCCATTTTTTTATGAAGAAGACTGCTGTAAAGGTTTTGCAAAGTAATCTTTACTGGCCTACTTTGTTTAAGGACACTAATGCCTTTTGCCGTTCTTGTGACAGGTGCCAAATTTTAGGTACATTAACTCTTTGTCACATGATGCCCCTTAACTCCATCTTGGTTATTGAGATTTTTTACTGTTAGGGTATTGATTCCATGGAGCCATTTTCACCTTCTTTTGGTTATCTTTGTATTTTATTTGTTGTTGACTATGTGTCTAAATGGGTTGAAGTTGTGTCGTGCCGTACTAATGATAACAAAGTTGTTGTTAAGTTCTTAAAAGAAAATGTATTATCTAGGTATAGTATACCATGTGCAATCATTAGTAATCAATGGGCACATTTTTGTAATCGTTCTTTTGAAGCTTTGATGCACAGGTATGGCGTTATTCACAAGGTGTTAATTGTTTACCATCCGCAGACCAATGGGCAAGCTAAGTTGGCTAATAGGGAGGTCAAACAAATTTTGGAAAAGACAATCAACCCGAACTGTAAAGATAGGTCTTTATGTCTTTCTAATGACCTTTGGGCATATCCTACTGCTTACAAAACTATCCTTAGGATGTCACCATACCGACTCATTTATGGGAAAGTTATCATTTACCTATAGAGCTTGAGTATAAAGCTTATTGGGCTATTAAAGCACTTAATTTTGATTTAAACGTTGTAGGTATTCAAAGGAAGTTACAGTTGTTAGAGATAGAAGAACTGAGAAATGATGCATATAATAATTCTAGGATCTACAAGGCTAAACTAAAAGCAGCTCATGATAAACATATCCTAAGGAAGAATTTTGAGCTGAACCAACACGTGCATCTGCATGATTCCCATTTGCATCTCCACATAGGAAAGCTAAGATCTAGATGGACGGCTCCATTTGTACTAAAACGAGTCTTTCCTAACGGTACTGTTGAGATTGAGGATCCAATCAATGGGAGAGTTTTCTGAGTCAATGGACAACAGTTGAAGCATTATGTGGAGAGGGTAAACCAACCTGAGAAGATCACTCTTGTATCTCCAGTCTACAATTCTTAATCAGGTTCTATCTTTTTGTACTACCACTTTTATTTTTCTTTTCTTTTATTTGTTTTTGTTTTTCTTATATAAGTTTTTTTTTATGTTTCCTTTTTCTAGTTGATAAAATTGTAGTTCCGGTCTTAGTCCATCACTTAGGTGCCCCCTACCCTTTGCTTTATTATTTCTTTTATTTTTTTATGCCATTGAGGGCATTGTCTCGTTCAGGTTAGGGGTGGTAGCTTTCCATGCACATAATATGCACACTTTTTATATATACATTCTTCTTGTGTGAAAGAGAGACAACCAACACTTTACTTATTGTTTTTATTCTGGTAGTTTTTGTGTGAATAATTTTGCATTACATGCTTGAGAAGCTTAAATTGGATATTTTGCTCTTCTATCTAGGTATGATTTCAAAAATGTTTGATTTAAGTCATTTTTCTATCTTGATTATCAAAGAATTGCTTCTGAATTTTTTTTGCACACAATACTAAGCTTTGTGGTTAGATGGATGTTCAATATATAGGTAAGAAAATTGTCATGTTTAAGCGCACAATTTTCTAGACTCACACATCTTTTGTGAGTGAGTGGAGAGTGGAGGAAACAACTTATGAACTTTCATCGATCTATTGAATTGGTTAGTTGCTATTTATAATGATATTACTTAGTTTGAGGAATGTTTAGATGATAAACTAAAGGATGATATTAGTCAATTTCCAAAAAAAAAAAAAGAGAGGGTGAGCTAGTTCGTGTTATGTTATGTGAAGCCTTTGGAATAACATATGTAAAATTAGTTATGTGAGAAACTCTGCACTTTCCCTATTTTGCATTATCAAAAAAAGAGAAGAAGAGAACAAAAAATAAAAAAAAATAAAAAAAAAAGAAAAAATTCTGAAGAAGAAGACTTAGTACAATGAAGTCTTCCGTTAATTCAAAAGACAAACTTCTTTTCTTGGGGAACAGTCTTTCTCACTATGCTCAATTTCTATTTATATTTCTCTCACATTTGATTGATCAAAATCCTAAATCTGGTTTGTGGTAAGAATAGAGTTCTAAATAGCTAACTTCCCTATCTTCTAATCAATGATCGTTTATTCGTTTGTCTATAAATGGTCTTTTTTCTTGAGTGATTATCTATTTTCCAATTCGTGAGAGAAATCTCTTGCCTTAAAACAGTTTACCTATGAAGATATGGAGTTGAGGCTTTTACTTTGATTAATTCTCAAGGCTATATGTGTTGCGGTTTGTAGTAGGAAGGTTTTGCTTAGTTCACACACATTCACTTTTGGAAGTTATAATTGAAGTAATTTGATAGCATTTGTGATATTTTTCAGACCTTTTTGTTTGAAATGCTTAGGTGGTTTTGCTGGATTTTTGCTTAAGTTATTCATCATGCTTTGTCTTTTTATTTGGTAGCAATAAGTTGGTTGGGGTTTGTGACGGAAGCATGAAAATGTATATCTAAAGTATACTCAACAATTGACATTTGTAAAATAAAGAGTTTAAAAGTAATATTTTTCTATAATAATTTTATAAATGTCAATTTTATTATTTGTGTAATTTTTATATTGAAATAATTAATAACTGAATGAGTGAAAGCCCAAACATAAGTCCAAGAAACCCGAACCCAAGTCCCATGGCCTAAGTATGAGTGTTGATTCGTTTCCCATTTTACTCTGAATAGAGTCCAGTATTTTGGGCATATCTTTCTTTACAGATGTCAAAATTCGGTGATTCTCGAGGCTATGGACAGCTAAGAGATAGAGCTATCTGTTGATATATTTCTCTAAATAAATCTCTATCTAAGCAAAAATTGGGAGATAAGACGCAGATCTGGGCTGAGCAGATTGAGGAGCCTGGCAACACTATAAAAATGAAAAATCTAACCTAAAAGGGGGATGACTTTTAGAGATTATTTGACATTATTTTCTCAGTATTTCATAGAGGAGAAGAGGGGAGAATGACATCCAAGCATGACTAAAGCTTCAACAAGGCAAGGGAGGATCTTGATCGATGAGTTTTACTTGTTATTTTTACGTTGATTCCTTAAGAGATTTCAATGTTTAATTTTGTTCTTGAGAGATTTCTTTTATTATTTTGATAAATCCTAAAGTTATATTCTTCAATTTTCATATAATATTAGTCATGGTCTTTTTATATGCAATTTGTTAGAAAATAGTTGATTGGGTAGATTTATTTTATGAGTTGATCCTTGACTACAATACTGCCAATCTGATATATTGTCGTTCTTGGTAGCTTGTAAGAATAGATCATTATGTTCTTTATCAAAAATTAATTCTCTCAGAATAAATACTTTTGTTCTTGTCGTTGGCTTCAAAGTTATATTTTCCGATTGTTTGTTTGGGATGTGAAACTTGCAATTAAGTGATAAATATGATTCAAAGTCGAGACTAGTTAAAGCAAATCGATCAAGTGAATCTTGAAACCTTGTTCATCACAATACTATTTTTCATCCTTTAATCATCATTACATTTATTTAAATTTTTTTGCTCTTCTTTTTATTTTTAGAAAATCATTTTTATAGGTTATTCGCTCTTAGCGATAACTCCTTTTTTTGGTTTAATCAGCTTCTCTATGGATTTGACACTTAAAGCCAAGGGTAATGATTTTGGGCGAGACACGGTGCACACACGAACTTCTTACAAAGTCTTAGAAGACTTGTCCTATGTCTTCCTAAGGTGTTATAGGTCATTAAAACTCTTGATAAAATATTCACAAATTTACTCCATGTTCTCCGAGTGTCTAGGTTGAGCAGGGTATTCCAATCCAAAGCAACTCCTTTTAGGTTCTTAGATCCAAGTTGCAACGTATTTGCACAATAAAAAGAGATGTGAGCTTAGGGACAACTAGACCCTTTGTATTTGTGAAATTTTGGGATTTTAACATTTTTAGGCATGTCAAGGTTGAGGTGAGGGGATAAATCATTGAACTTAATTATTTATTTTAGTTGGGATGTTTGTATATTCTTCATGTCTTCTTTCATCCTAGCCAATTCTTCTTGGTAAAGCACAATTAACAAATCTTGCTCAATGGGAGGTTGATAAGAGGCTTGCTCCATGACAATTGTAAAAGGGTTCTTTATGCTTTAAGAGGGATTTAGAATTTTGTTTCACTTGTATTGATGTTTTAAAGTTGGTTGTCTAAAGGGCCTATGTTGTTAATTCTATAAAGGTACGAATCTAGGTTGTAGGCATCTGATGGGTGGGAATAAACTAGTGTGGGCTAAGGACTAGTTCTAGGGATGAAACATGCGATGACATAAGATATCCTCATGCAAATGATGAAGTGTGGGTAAAAACAATGGAAAAACATGACCAAACCAACTTACCCCTAGTATGCACCTAGATCTATTGAGGCTTCTATGGCTTGGCTAACTAGATATTGGATCCTAAGAAAGAATTGGTCGAGGTTAGACCTAACTTATAAGGGTGTAGGGTGCTAGGGGGAGGTTGAGGTAATAGACATGGTGTAAAGTGCTAGGGTTGTCAATTCTACGGTGACTGCCGATTAAAGGAGTCCTAAGAAGGCTAGATGTGTAGGTGATTAGATAGGATGGCTTCATTGGAGTGGGTCAAGGGAACCTACCAAGGATGTAAAAGAGAGAAAAAATCTATGGTCAACTACAATGGGTCCTACAAGGGGAATGTCTTAAATTTGTAGACCATTGTCGAAAATTAAAGTGCATTTAGGAAGTGAAAAAAACTAAGATTGAGCTTGAAGTTGGAAAACAAATACAATGTTTAAAGAAGCATTGAAAACTCTTTTTGTGTTTGAGGAATTTGATCAAGATTTGAAAGTGCATTTATGAAATTTGTTCAAGTTTGTGGAATGTTAATTTTTGCAATTGACTTGAAATTATGGAGTTGAGAATTGATAAAGAGACTTTATTTGATAATCTTTACAATAGAATCTCATGGTTTAATAATGGGCCTTTCCCTTATTGTGTTTTTGTTAATTTGATAGTTAGATATTAGGATTTGATGCTAATTGGTATATTTGTTCTTTTCCCTTATTTTATTATTATTAATTTTGAGACTTGAGCAGCTAGTGGTGTAATTTAAAAAACTCTTGGGTTTTAGATAAGGTTAAAACTTGAAGGAAATGCCAAGAGTAATTAGTTCCTATACCATGTTTGTGAAAACAATAACCTTTTTTTGATGTTGCTCCCCAAGAGCAAACACATTGGGTCAAATATCTACTCAGTTTGGAGAAGAGCAAGAAAGATGTTTGCTTGAAAGTTTATGAAGGATCATGAGTATGTCTTTTCGATACTAGCTAAGGGAATATCAATCCCTACACCATATATGTACCTACTTGACACCCCAGAGTTTTGAAGATGTGAAGGTCCAAGTGGCCTTTTGACGTTATTTCTCAAGAGTAGCTCATAGAGCCAGACATCTACCTAGCTTAGGTTCGGTTAAGGGAATGAAGCATCTTTTGATATTAGTTAAGGGAGGATTAGACTCTTTACCATATATATCTGCTAGATCCTCTCAGAAATTGAATACTTAGAATAGATCGAGGTGGAATTTTGATAGAGTTTGTTACTTGCTTAGCCAAGAGATATTCAAAGGATAGAAGAGACCCCAAAAGGAATGACATTTTGATGCTACTTCTTAGGATTTGAGCTCAAAGAGTCATGCATCTACTTAGCCAAGAGACATGCAAATGATGAAAGGGGTTAAAAATGGCTTTTTGATGCTACTTCTCATGAGCTGACCTCATAGAGTCATGCATTTATTTAGCCAAGAGATAGACACGGGACAAATGATAAAAAGGTTCAAAAATGGCCTTTTGATGCTACATCTCAAGATCTGAGCTCATAGATTCATGCATTTACATAGCCAAGAGATAGACATGAGACAAATAACAAAAGGGATCAAAATGGCCATTTGATGCTACCTCTCAAGAGCTGAGCTCATAGAGTCATGCATCTATTTAGCCAAGATGAAGAACAAAAACCTGGAGTCGAAAGATGGTCATTTGAGAGTTTTAGATTCTGATGATTTTAGTTTTGATTTTGATCTTAACTCCTAGGTTTCTTATCCATAATTTTTTATTATTGTTGTTTGAACCTTAAGTGAAATTTGTAGATTTGTTTAATTGGTGTCATTTTTTTTATCTTACACTATTATTGTTATTTGGCTTTGATTTTAGATTTGTATATGTTGAAGCTTACTTGGGATCTAGCTTAGACTAGGATAACATTTGGAAATTTGGGCCTAGATGCTGCTTTCAGTGACTTTCATGGTGTTTTAGCGTATTTTAATAGAAGATCAAATCTTCTTTTTTGCTGTTTATTTTTAACAGGTTGAAAGAGTTCAAGCTTCATTTTTTTATCCTACTTCTAAAGATGGCAACTACATAGTGTAACGCTTACAATATCCTAGTCCTAATTGCACAATAATTCGTTTATCCCACTTTCATCTAAGGCTTCAATGTATGGGTATTCTAGGTGTGTGCATGGAGTTGTTAGGTGGGTTCTAGACTATAAGGTTCCAACAAGGTTGTTAACCTTCAAACCTCCACCCATAGATAAATGGACTTTTTTTGTTGGTGACTAGTTTGAAGGTTTTGGTGGAGCCTTTGAAGACCAAAGTCAAGAAGCACACACCTACAATCCTTCCCCTAACAAGTAAAATGGGATTCTAATTTTATTTACATAAGAGTGTGTGAGTTGTGAGTGTTCAAGCATGTAAAAAAATGAATAGGAAAGCAATAAAAAAACAAGGGAAGAATGCAACCACATGTTTAAGTTTGCAAACAATCCTATAAGTATCTAGGAGGCCACATTTGGGGATTTAATAGAAACTCAGTTCTCTTGATGCTTTTTAACTAAAACAAAGAGAATGAAAGAAACAAGGAACAAATGAAATTTACTGCTACCCAAAACTAAGCTAAACACATTCAGTTATAGAGAAGGCAAAAACTACAAATTTTGAGAGATTACTAAAGGAAAAGAAGGGGAGGAAAAAAACCCAAAAAAAAACAAAAAAAAAAAAGAAAAAAACAAGGGGCTTGATAAAGCCCCATAGTTTCCAGATGTCAGGCCCCAAAGAGGCCTG
This sequence comes from Nelumbo nucifera, assembly GCF_055504915.1. NCBI lineage: Eukaryota > Viridiplantae > Streptophyta > Magnoliopsida > Proteales > Nelumbonaceae > Nelumbo > Nelumbo nucifera. Next base: position 61,183,323 of record NC_142651.1, read on the forward strand.
GTAAACGGGAACTGTACAATTTTTTTGCTATACTGAAGGCTAGTCATGGTAGACACTTAGTGCACTATGATAGAGGGTGCGATGCAATAACAGGGCACGAGAAGGGTAAACGGGTGCGATTAGGTGCGATAGAACTGAAGTATAGTGCAATAGGTAGGTTCCAAGGTGTGATGAGGAGGTTCTGATTTGCAATGAAATTGAACCAAATTGGGATAAGGTTGAACTATGTTGCGATGAGGTTGAACTATGTTGCGATGAGGTTGATCTAAGTTGCCATGAGGTTGATTTGAGTTACAATAAGGTTGGATTGAGTTGCGATTTTGGGATTTTGGGTTGTGATGAGGGTGATCTAAGTTACGATGAGGTTGAACTAATGAGTTGCAATTTTGGGCCTCTGGGTTGCAATGAGTGTGATCTAAGTTGCGATAAGGTTTGACTGAGTTATGATTTTGGGCTTCTGGGTTGTGATGAGGTTGAATTGAGTTACGATGAGGTTGAACTGATGAGTTGTGATTTTGGGCTTCTACGTTGCGATGAGGTTGAATTGATGAGTTGCGAGTTTGGGCTTCTGGGTTGCGATGAGCATGATCTAAGTTGTGATAAGGTTGGATTGAGTTGCAATTTTAGGCTTCTGGATTACGATGAGGGTAATCTAAGTTGCAATAAGGTTGGACTAAGTTTTGATTTTGGGTTTCTAGGTTACAATGAGGGTGATCTAAGTTGGAATAAGATTGGAATGAGTTACAATTTTGGGATTCTAGGTTGCGATGAGGGTGGACTGAATTGCAATTTTGGGCTTCTAGGTTGCAATGAGGTTGATCTAAGTTGTGATAAAGCTGGACTGAGTTATGATTTTGGGATTTTGGGTGTGATTAGGATTTTTGGAATATGATGGGACTGAACCAGGTTGCGATTTCAACAAAGGTATGGATTTTGGAAAAGCTTTGGGTTTCGATTTTGGCATGGGAATGGCTCTGAGGTGATTGCGCTAGGAAGGTCTATCACGCTTAGCCTTCTTGAGGTGTGATTTTGAATAGCAAACTAGTAAGTCTTGAACTCACCAACGCAAAGCAAAAAGAAAGAAACCGAGTCTGAATAACACCTAGTAAAGGTCTCAGGTTTCCCTAGTAGAGTCACCAACTGTGAGCTCTAGGAAGCTCATGGCCAGCTCAAAGAGTTGGAGTCGCTACCCATTTTTTAAAGGAAACGGGCCCTCATTTTCATATTTGAAAAACTTGATTTAAATCTTTGATAGTGACTCCGTCTTCCATGGGAAAGGCACCGAGAGATTTCAGGTTTTAAGGATTGGGAGAGGGAAGGTATTAGGCACCCCTCTCTCCAAGCTGTGGTAGCAGCCCAAAATGGGAGTTATTCAGGCTTAGATTTTGACAAAACACCAATTAACAGGATTATTCAAAACTCCTAAAACCTGGAAAAAATGCTCCCAACTTCACCCATAATTGATTTGAGGTGATGTTATCAGGTCTTAGGTATTGTTTCCCTAAAACCCTCGCCTCTTTACCTCTTTTTCTCAATCTAGAGGAAGCTGGGAATGCAAGTTTCCCAGAATTTAAGGATTTTAAGCAATCTGAAACTAAACTGAAGTAGAGAGATGGGGGTTAAGAGGCTTACCTCTCGTGTACAACCTTGAAACCAAATTTTCAGCAATTAAAAGGACTTCAAATGGAACTTGAGCAAGGCAGGGGCTAGGCTCGGTGTTTCTAGTGTTGAATCTAGAAAATAGGGGATGAGGCATGAGCTAAGCTTCAAGGATTTCAGGGTTTCATGCAAACTAGGTATGTTACAAGAGTTGGGAAACTCTCTTCTCCCTCTCTCTCTCTTTCTTTCTTTCTTTAGGGACTTCTCTTAGATTTCCTCTTTTCCCTCCCCTTTGGTCTCTTTTCAGGGGCCTCTCTTAGATTTCCTTTCCTCCCTCTTTTCTCAGGTCTTCTTTCTTGTCTCTCCTCGGTTTTTTTCCTCCCTTTGTGCTCAAACTAGGTCAGTATTTATAGAGAATGGAGGGAGATTGGTCTAAAACTGGTCCAGCTATAGTGTATGGAATTCAACAGAGGTTTTCCATAAAAATAGGTAAAAATTCTTTAAAAAAATAGATGTTCAGTCAAGCTTACCTATTTGGTGAAATTAATTCTTCGATATTGGGGTAGTTTCCATGGGTTTTGTGCATCCAATAGGAGGTTGGGGAGTGCCAAACATTGTAGTCTCGTATTTGGGGCTGTTAGTGGGAGAAAATATAAATTTGAAGAACTTTTAAATGCTATTTTGTCATTTCTTGGTTTTAAGTAGGGGTTGTTTAGTATTTTAAGCTTTTTAAAGCTTATTAGGCTCTGTTTCATTGGTCTAGGTGTTTTAATGAGTCAAGGATGTGTTTGACATCAGTCATCACCCTTCTAAGGCTTCAGGTTGGGCCAAATGACATGACAATTTAATATAGTGCATTGAAATAGTATTTTCTTGTTTAACGGTCAAATGGGTGAATCTGGTCATGAAATTTGATGTCTTGGGGTTTTCTGGGTCTATGAACACGGTGATGAGGTTTGACCGAACAAATAGGGTCAAGATGATTGAGATTCATGGCTAACAAGTTTGGGTCAATGATATTTGCTGAAATAGAATCTTTATTTGATGAATGATCAAATGAGAGAATTTTACGATGAAATTTGGTGGGTTGGCACTTTTGATCATCCTAAATCTAATGGGTGATGGATCTTTGATCATAGGAGTAGATTGATTGTTTTAATTCAAATCATAGTCTTAACTTATGGTATTTCAATCAATAAAAGGGGTCCGGCATGGAATCTTACCTTTTCAATGGACAAATGGAGGTGTTTGGTTGTGAAATTTGATGTGCTAGGTTTTTTTTTGGGTCTCTGAACATAGTGGTAAGATCTGATTTGTCACGTGAAGTTAGGATAACAGATGGTAAGCTCTAATTAATGAGATTTGCTAAAATAAGATATAGGTTTGATGGGGGTCAAACGGGTGAATTTTGAGCTACAATTTTGTGTGTAGACATGGATTAAGGGGAGGAGTCAAGTGGATGATTCTAATCTAAGAAAGATATGGTTGATCTTGCTAAACATTCAGGGCCATCAGAATTGGATCTTAATGTCTTTGTGGTTAGTTGTCGTAAATTCATGGGGGGATTCACTAGTTGATTCCTAGTGATCTTGAGGTGATGGATATGTTAGATTTGATTTTGACTTGGAGTTTGATTATTGCATAGATCAGGGCCATTAAAAAGGAAGTTGCCATGATGAATAGTAGATTTTTGTAGTTTATCCATGAAAATTGACATGTAACTAAGTTGTAGTTTTCCAAGTCTGGGGATGATGTCTGATCAAGGTTCTTATTTGTCCTGTAGGTTGAATTAAAAGGGAGTATTTTGGGTTTAGAGAGTGTCAAGTTGATCTGGTTGTGTTTCAAATTTTTAGAGTGCAACAGGGGGGTACAAAGAGGTAGGGTGAAGGGACCGAGCAAAAATTTGGTGCTAACACCATGCAATTTACATAAATACCCATTAAAAGGCAGGACAAAACGTTGCATTAATTCAAATGTAGCACCATGCCACCAACCTTCTTGTAAGGTTCAGCCATCCACGAGTGGTCAGACCACATTAATTACAGCTTAATTAACGGCCATCCCGACCTCCCTTAGCAATACAATATGCTAGCAGTTGAATCACTCACCATTCATAAATATTAAGCATCGAACAATCTATTGCACCGTCACATAAGGGGGCTCCGCCTCACTAAGCTATTAACGATAGCACCCTCTGCCAATCCCCTTCTCACTGATAGTAACTAGGGGGGCTTGTCACTCCAATAGATACCCCTCCACTTACAGCTAGGGGGCAAAAGTTTACCAACCGAACATAAGTTCACCCATTAGTAGAAAGGAGACAGTCAGCAGTAGTAATTCCCATTGTCTTTTGCTAGTTTCCTCCCCATCAATGGTCAGGGGGGACTAAAACACACAAATAGAGCATAGTATTGATCATTGACAAGAAGGAAATCACCAAATGATAAGGGGATAAACTATGGAATGTAAGAAATCTCCACCGCAGACATTAGATACACATCATCTATCCAAAACTACAAAATAAGGTAAATTCCCAGACCCAATGCACGCAAACAAATACACCATAAGACCTGAAAAATGAGGAAGCAAGTGCTTATCGACAAGCTCCCTCTTACCAATAAGCAAGGGGGCTAATGTAAGTATGTGTACACCCAAACCCCAAGAGAAATTAAACACTGTATTAATACCACGTGGATGCATGCAAATGGCCTACAGTTAAATTTCCTTCTGCGATGCATCACAAGCTTGCAATGAACCCACAGTGCATACCGCAGAACTACGATAAACCTACGGTTCATTGCACTCTCTCGACAACCCAAGCCAAGGCAAAACTAGGCCGAACCCGCACATGCTCATATTTACAATAAACCTATGGCTCGTTAAGGAATGTAGAAAGACACCATGTAAGGCTAACAAGATGTTGCCCACTAGGCGATGATGTCACTAGCGCCACATCAATTAAGTAAGGCACACAAGAGGTGGTAGCACATGAGAGTAATGAGGGCTCTTGAGTGAAAGGAAAGTCGATCCTAAAGAAACAAAACTCCAATGGTGCACTTAATGATTGACAGTAAACACAATATTCCCTTTATTAATAGGAGGCAAGCATCTTTATTTCCTGCCTTTTATGATCTCAGGATCTTCCCCATAAATAGAGATCTTCCTCGTATTGAAAGTCATTCAGCACTCAAGCACTCTTTGCCTTTGACCCCCCCATCTCTACTACTCCAAACCTATCATGCTAGCCCCAGGTCTAGTCTCGCTCCAACTCTCGGTCTTTCTTTTTATTTCCAAGAGATCACCCCCGACCTAGCCTTACCCTACCTACAGTTCTTAGAATCACTTATGTGAAAAGTGTGTTTTAAGAAGCTCATTTAGAGAGGAAAAGCCCAAATAGACGCAACCTTAGACTAGTGAGACTGGAGTGTTCTCATTCTTCCTAGGGCATCAATAAAAACTCATTTCTTCAACTATGTAACCCATTTAATCATATTGTGTTGCCTTTTTTCTTTACTTTTTTTGGAACCATATAGCTCAAAAGAGGGTGTTTTACATAAGGCTTCCCTTTAATAAAATCATGTATATACACAGCCCTTTCGTTTTTGTTTTTTGGAACCATACAACCCAAAAGAGGGTGTTCTATATGGTTTCTCTTTAATAAAGCCATGTGTATTATGCTTGTATGCCATATGAAAATGTAAATCTTAATCTTTGCCATAATCTTTAATCAAATGAACAAGTTTATATTAGTTTGACTATAGACTAAGAAAATTACCATATAATATTTTTTATGTGGCTAAAGCGCCAAATAACTTGTTATTATATAATATATGCAAAATAAAAATAATAAAAAAACTTTTTAATAGCATAAGGTGAAGAAGATACACAATCATTCCTTGTGTGATATAGAAATTATATCTCACCAATGACATCATGCTTACATAAGTGAAACGTTTTTCCTATTTGAGAACATCATAATTCGTAATGTTCAAAACCTTCTATTCAACAAAAAAAAAATATCCACACAAACACATGTAGAAGATGAGCTTGCTACTAATACTATTGTGTATCAATTATTGTGTAACAAATTACAAGTGAAAGGGCCAATATTCCATGAATTGGCATATATGCCCCATGTGATAAGAACTGATGGTGCGCGATCTGGAAGCTCCTAGATAAAAGGTTATATGGATGCTAGTCGCTTAGAGAGTTGGTTCAAACTCCAAGAAAGCAAATCAAAGAACCCAGGGTGACTAACCCGGCGAGGTCGCCGAAGCTTAAATTAGTATTGTATTCTGGTAGCAAGATGAAAGCTTGAATGCAAGTAATCGTGTGTCCCTTGTGTTAGACAGTGTATGCCCTTAGCTCCAATCAGAATGATGTACCTTATGATATTTAATGTAAATGAATAAAGTATATATTTGATTCATGTTATTATGGTATGTTTCTGTGTAACACCCTTAAATTGGACACATATGAGACTTGTGTTAATTTAGAATCTTCACAGCCATTGGATAGATCTAGGGAGATTTATCCTACCAAGGTTGACACTGATGTGTTGCCAAGTTGGTTGGGTGGCTTGTCTCAGCTGCCAAGGTGAGACCTGAGGAACATGCAGTGTGGGTTTTCTTGAAACCCTGAACCAGACTAGAATTCTAATATCGCCCTAGACCTTGGAGATAGATGAACAAAACTGGAATGTTATACCTGACCCCCTAGACTCGATTATGATATTGCACTAGATGTCGGATTGGGCTATATTTGATATGCCAATCAGTGAGATGCTTAGAGGGGGTCAAAACTTGGGTATGTTAGGACAGTCCAAGAATTCATCTGAGCGGGTGATCATAGTGATAGGATTAGCTCTCTTTGTCGAACAAAGTGAACGATCAGGGATGCACCTTCTCTAATGCAAACCAAAACTGCCGGCAATTGACTTCAACCATTGAAATTTGTTATGCAAAATATTATGGTTTCAAAATGTTTGCAAAAGATTTTAATTTTTGGGATCCATGTGAGTAAAGAGTGCAACACTGTTCCCTACAACTGAGGGAGAGGTCCTCTCTTGTCGGGTAGTGTTTAATCATTATGGGCTGAGAGGTTAAGTGTATGAAAATTGAGGGTAATACCTGATGGGCTAATCTTGTATCTACCCATAGTCCTTGGGTTTTTATAAAGTGGCTTGACCCAGAGACCATTTAGTGTAAATTTTGGGCCCATTAAAAGCCCATGGTGATGGACTCAAGGTTTCATTATCTCCTACAATGAACTCGGCTAGGCCTTGTAACAAAGGCTGGGCTGAACCCATGTGGCTGATGTATGGATCTAGGATTTAATTAGTAAGATTAATTAAAGAATGGTGGTTCTGGGATTTAGATCAGTAGATAGGATAAGGGATTATCCCTATCCACTCAAAGAGCCCAGATCCAAATAGAGATTTGGATTAGGAAACTCCTAATTAGATTAGGAGGGTTGATCTTTATTTGCAGATAAGATAAGGGATTATCCTTATCTCTTAAGGAAAGTCTAGATCCAAATACAATATTTGGATTAAGAAACTCCTAATGGCATTAAGAGAACCTCTCTTTAAGGTTATAAATAGAGGAGCAGGGCAAACCTCCAGTTCATCCTTCAGCTATACTGATTCAAGAGAGAAGATAGCACACAGTTAGACTGCCTCTATTTTCTGCTCTTGCCTTTTCCTGCTATTGCCGCCATAACCAGTTCGATCTCCACCTATAGGAGTGATCAAAAAGAGTTCTTTATATTATCTTTTGGGAGAAAAGATAATTAGAAGTCGTGCTCACCTGCTCTCCATTGAATTCTTACTGAAGAATTCGGTTCTTGCTGAAGAACCACCCTACAGATTTTGCTCCACCCTATGTCGTGTCATCTTCAATGGGAGCAATTTTTGGTATTCTCCTTGGGTGTGAACACCTTTGTTGGGGGTTACTACTACTCCGTATCAAGTATATCTCTCTCCTACCTTTTGTTTTCAAATCTGGTCTAGTTTAGGTTCAAGATTGATCATTGAAAATGTAGTTTTCTAAAATAGGGAATGTAATTCCCACATGGGAGAGAGAAATTTTTGAAATTTCGCCCTACCATCCTGTAGGGTTCGGCTATCCATATGATGGATCTCTCATTCCTTTGGTGGTAATAGAGCCCAGCTTCAAATCTTGAACCAAAATTAACTAGACTTGGAACTACACAAATAGGCAGAAGGCATTCTACTCAATTTGTGCAAATTAATGATTTTTTGGGAAATTGGTTCCCAGATTTAAGGACAATGATCTGAAATTAAATTTTATAAATTTGATTTATATTTAGAATTGTTCTTTATATTATCTTGATTTATGGATTATCCATACGGTAGAGATCGAACTCGCAAGAAGTCTACACTCCTATTATTCTATTCATTCTTGTCTGTAATTAATTCTTTTAATTTTTAGACAGAATGTATAGGAATTCTTTTTGATATAATATTAATAGAAAATTAGGGTTTTTTTCTATTCTATTTCATTCAAATTCGAAGCAGATGGAAGGAGTTTCGCAGATTAGGGTTCGGCTATCTGCGATTTGTAGTTTGAGAAACTACAAACTGCGAACTAACCTCTGTTTTACAAGGTAGCAGATCTACGAACAGCCCTTCTACTGATTCTTGAATGTCTTTTATCAGTAATTTAAATTCAGATCATAATCTTGAATTAAAAAAATCAAACCCTAGACCCATTTGAACCAGATTGGACTAAACTGGTTGGACCGAATCTGTGGTTTGATGGGGGCTGTTCTCAGCCCTAATTTTTCATTCTTGGGTCCAAGATTGATGGTTGATTGTAAGATGCAATTCAGCCCACACCTTTAAAACCCAGTTTTAATGTGTTAAAACTGCTTTAGCCCATTAACTGCATAAAAGCTATATGGGCCGAACTGCTCTTTGCAATTCAGCCCATATACGTAGATAATATTAATCAATAGTATTATGGATAATTATGGGCTTTATTAATGGGTTTTACAGATATTAATTGATTGGATCAATTTTGTTCCTACATGTGATGTATGGATGTGTGATGTGCAACGTTCATGGGCCATAAGTATTTGGCCCATGTTGATACGATAGTAGCTCTTGCACACACCATGGCTGAATGCACGTCATTGACATGGTGTCCCTAAAGATCATTGGATGATCTCCTTTCATGGTGGGCTCCACACCAGCCTCCTCCCCAAGAGGAACCGTGCAGAACCCTAGCCGTTTAGGGCCCACCAAAATTTGGCTTTATAAAGGTTAGTGGGAGCCACTTTGGTTTGACCTAAATTAAACTAAGTTGTAATATTTTGTTCCCTCCTAAAATATGGGTACATGTGATAGGGAGATTCATATGATAAACTCTCTAAAGGTCTTCCATCATTAGCATGAAGATGGGTCATTCAATAATGAGGAAACGCACAATAAAATTGGGTTATCCATTTGCTACTAGATCTGTTGGATTATTTCATGAGATGATAGGAGTGTCATAGACCGATGTGGGAGGGGCCTATCTTAAAATGGAAGAATCTCTCACGGTACTTTGGCGTTCACAAACATGATGGGTGCACACTCACAGGACAGAAAGGTTTAACCTAAAATGGCAATGAACCTTGTCTGACAGAGGCCAAAGGGAAAGCTCATAAGATAAGTGGATATGATCCTTCACAAAAAGGTGGTGGGGTTATGCAGCTGGAATAGTTGGCTCCATGCACCCTATGTGATTTCCCACATTTCCAAAGACAATTCGCAGTCTCCGTCACTGAGACAGGAGGGAAATCCTAGAGATGAATAAATGAAAATGGAACATAGATTAAAAGTCATATCTATGTAGATAACATGAATCAAATAAGGTTGTAGACTAATATTTGCTTTTTATCAGAAATGGCAAACGGAAAATTTGCTAAATTATTGGATGAAAACAAACTTAAGGGCCTAAACTATGTTGACTGGTACTATAACCCTATGTTGGTCCTGACACCAGAAAAGTTGGACAAAGTAGCTAAAATTCCTATCCCGCAACGTCCGAGAGATAGGGCTTCTAAGGCCCATAGGAGGGACTACCAAGAATGGGAAGAAAAAAATTCCCTTGCCCGGAGCTACATCATTGCATCCTCAGACAATCTGATACAATGACAGTTCGACCAGATCAAATTATCCAAGGATATCTTAGATAATCTGAGGACGATGTATGAAGAGTAGAATCGTTCTACTCGATAGAAGGTCTTGAAATAGTTCATGACCGCATAGATATCCAAGTACCAATAGGTTCATGACCATTGTCTTAAGATGATGGGATATATCAATGAACTTGAAGCTCTTGTATCCAGGCTTGACCATGTCACTAAGGTGGACGCCATCCTAAATTATTTGCCTCCTTCCTTCAATCAGTTCATCATGAACTGCAACATGAACAAGCTAAATGTTAGCATCCAGGAACTCAACAATCTGTTGCAGAGGGCCGAGGAACTAATCAAGAAGGATGAGCCCATTGCCATGCTTGTTGAAGCTGGTAATCAGGAAAGAAGAAGATAAGGCAAAGAGAAAGCCTCAAAAGAAAGCTTTTAAGTCCAAAAGGTAGAGGAAGGGCAAAGCATCATATGCTTGTCACTTCTACAAGCAAGCCAGCCACTGGAAGAGGAACTATCCTCAGTACTTGGATTCCAAGAAACAAGGTAATTTTGAATCCTTTGTCATAGAAACCAATTTGTTGGTAATTTCTACTTCCTAATGTATTAACTCCAGGGCTTCGACTCATGCGTGTAATTCATTACAGGGGTTCAGGATAAGCAGAACACTGAGTCACGGAGAAGTGACTCTTTACTTGGGGACTTTTGCAAGTGTTGCAGCTACAACCATAAGAACTATAGAGTTAATTTTTAGAGAATGAATCATTGTACTAAAAGGTTGTCTTTATGTACAAAATTTGAGAAGAAATCTAATTTCTATTTCAAAACTGTGTGCGGATGGATATTCTATGTTTTTTAGTAATACGATTAATATCAAAAAAAATAACAAATTCCTTGCATACGGAGAACTTGAGAATGGTCTCTATGTTCTCTATCATTCTCTAGAAACTAACATAACTGAAACTACATCGGATGATATCCCCAAGAAAAGAACATGTGATACAATTAATCCTATGTGCCTGTGGCATTTTCAACTTAGCCACATCAACATAGATCGTATCACAAGGTTTGTGAAGGATGGTCCTTTGGATTTTCTAACTATAAAAGATCTTCCAACATGTGAACCTTGCCTTCAGGGTAAGATGACAAATGAGTGTTAGGACAAGTAACCAGTATGTTTATTTTATAACATTCACCAATGATTACTCTCGATATAGTTACGTTTACCTAATGAGACACAAGTTTGAATCCTTTGAAAAGTTTAGAAAATTCAGACAAGACGTTGAGAAGTAGTTGGGGAGAGAAATTAAGACCCTTCGATCGGATTGAAGTGGTGAATATCTCTCTGACGAATTCAATGATTATTTGAAGGTCAAAGGGATAGTATCATAGTTTACTCCTCCCACTACATCACAAATAAACAGTGTGCCAGAGAAAAGGAACCGGACTTTATTGGATATGGTTTGATCACTTCTCATACACTCAGAGTTACCCACATCCTTTTGGGGTTACGCATTAGAGACTGTGATATATGTGCTGAACCATGTTCCAACCAAATCAGTTCCAAAGACTCCCTATGAGCTTTGGACCGGTAAGAAACCAAGTGTAAGACACTTGAAGATTTGGAGTTGTCCAGCAGATGTTAAAAGAATGAGTGCAGACAAATTGGAATCCAAGACCAGTCGTTGTCTATTCGTAGGCTACCCCAAAGGCTTTGTGGGTTACCTATTCCAAGCCTCCAGTTTGTTTCGTCTATGATCAGGATAGTTACTTGATGACAGTGAGGAGGATCCCGTAACTTATACGAAATCAATATTGGACATAGATTCTTTGAAGTGAGTAGATGTCATAAGAGTTGAGATAGACTAAATGGAGACCAATGGAGTCTGGACTCTAGTACATCCGCCCCTGGGGTAAAAGCAATTGGTTGCAAATGGAACTATAAGAGGAAGAAGGGCCCCGATGGTAAGGTTGAGACCTAAAAGGCTCGTCTTATGGCAAAAGGGTACACTTAGAAAGAGGGAATCAATTATGAGGAAACCTTTTTGTCGGTAGCCATGCTTAAATCCATTAGGATCCTACTAGCTATAGCAGCATACCATGATTACGAGATTTGGCAAATGGATGTCAAAACTGCATTCTTGAATGGAGATCTTAGTGAAGATATCTATATGCAGCAACCACAATGTTTTATAGTTGTGGGTCAGGAACACATGTTATGTAAATTAAATCGATCCATATATGGACTTAAGCAAGCTTCTAGGAATTGGAACATCAAGTTTGACTCTACTGTTAAAATGTTTGACTTTGAGCAAAACCCAGATAAGCCATGTGTTTACAGGAAAACTAGTAGGGATAAGATTATGTTCTTGGTTTTGTATGTAGATGGCATTCTACTCATTGGGAATGATGTAGGAATGTTGACTATGGTAAAAGTGTGACTTTCACAGCAATTCTCTATGAAAGATCTTGGAGAAGCCTCCTACATACTAGGTCTTCGACTTCATAAAGATAGATCAAATAGGATAATAGGATTATACCAATCTGCTTATATTGATAAGATAGTCAAAAGATATAGTATGGAGAACAACAAGGAAATATTCCTTTCAAGCATGGAGTCACTCTCTCCAAGGGCATGTCTCCCAAGACTCCTGAGGAGATTGAGGGCCTGAAGGACATTCCCTATGCCTCAGTTGTAGGGAGCATCATGTATGCCATGTTGTGCACTCGTCCTGACATCGCTCAAGCAGTGAGTGTAGTAAGCAGATTCCAGTCAAACCTAGGGCAGGAGCATTGGGCTGTTGTGAAAAACATACTCAATTACATTCGAAGGACAAATGAGTTTTGTTTGGTATTCGATGGTAGTTTACTACAGATCTAAGGGTATACTGATGCCAACTTCTAGTTAGATCTAGATGATAGAAAGTCTACATCTAGATATGTTATCATAATAAGATCGTGTGCTATTTGCTACAAAAGCAGCAAACAGGGGACCATGGCGGATTCCACAACCGAAGCTGAATACATTGCCGCAAGTGAAGCTACCTAAGAAGTTGTATGGATGAAGAAGTTCATTTATGGATTGGGAGTAGTTCCATCCAGCACATCACCCATTCCATTGTTGTGTGACAACACTGGATCTATCGCTCAGGCTAAGGAGCCACGAGCCCACTCAAAGTCAAAGCACATCAAGAGGAAGTACCACATACTACGGGATACAAGGATACAAGGCTAAGGAGTCAGGCCTTGTTACAAAGGCTGGGCTGAACCCATGTGTCTGATGTATAGATCAATGTTTGGGTCCCACGCCATACAAGGATATACAACGAGGCAACAGTTTGGAGGATAAGTGGGCACATGGACTTAATGGACCTAAAGCCCAATTCGAACTGGCTTAATGAGATTAATTAAAGATGGGTGGTTCTAGGATTTAGATCAGCAGATAGGATAAGGGAATATCCTTATCCACTCAGAGAGTCCAGATCCAAATAGAGATTTGGATCAGGAAACTCCTAATTAGATTAAAAGGGTTGATCTTTATTTGCAGATAAAATAAGGGATTATTCTTATCCCTTAAAGAGAGTCTAGATCCAAATACAGGATTTGGATTAGGAAACTCCTAATGGGATTAGGAAAACCTGTCTTTAAGGCTATAAGTAGAGGAGTAGGGCAAACCTCCAGTTCATTCTTTAGTTATACTGATTCAAGAGAGAAAATAACACACAGTTAGACTGCCTCTATTTTCTATTATTGCTGCCATAACTAGTTCGATCTCCACCTGTAGGAGCGATCAAGAAGAGTTGTTGATATTATCTTTTGGGAGAAAAGGTAATCAGAAGTCGTGCTCACCTGCCCTCCATTGAGTTCTTACTAAAGAATTCGGTTCTTGCTGAAGAACCACCCTGTTGATTCTGCTCCACCCTACGCTGTGTCATCTTCAATGGGAGTAGTTTTTGGTATTTTTCTTGGGTGTGAACACCTTCATTGGGGGTTATTACTACTCCATATCAGGTATATCCCCCTCCTACCTTTTGGTTTTAGATTTGGTTTGGTTTAAGTTCAAGATTGTTCCTTGAAAATGTAGTTTTCTATAATAGGGAATGTGATTCCCACATGGGAGAGAGAAATTTTTGAAATTTCACCCTACCTTCCTGCAGGGTCCGGCTATCCGTATATAGTTGAGTTGTTGTAGCTCTCATGAAACACTCCCAAGATCTTTGGCCTAAACCCTAGGAGTTTGCTCCACTCCAGAAGGTGGATAACAAGGTAGCCGAAAAGGCTTATTGTGTCCATCCGATTTACGCAGGATGATGACATGATCCCGAAGTGTTCAGAGATGGCTGGCAAGATTTCTAATGTGCACCACACATCACTTTGGCAAGCCAAATCATCCTGAGATGCTCAGACACCAAGGCTCTAGGGGTGGTCGAGGTGCTTAGAGTGATTCGACCTACCGAGGTGTAGTTTGACCCGCTAAGTGGCCGAGAATGTTGAACCATGCATCTAGTCACTACGTTGAGTCCACATGTTACTACTTACTAGGTTGGGCCAAATTACCCCTCATCAACTACCCCCCACTCCCTATGCTAGGGGTCTCGACCCAGTGTGGGGAGTTCATGATAAGCTTAGTTGGATTTGGCCCAATTTTCTTCTAGTCCGATGCCCGACCCAATGGTCGAGCCGTAATGACCCACACAACTTGATAAAAAAACTAGGTCACATATCAGGGACATGTGGACATCACGCGAGTTATAAACTCTGTGGATGCCAAAACACACATTCAACCAAATTTGGCCTCAGTAGGCATGCAACTAGTTTTCACGAGAGTCGTTGGATCATGCAAATCTGGACCATTGGATGCCAGGTATAATGGCTATAAATAGGGGGTCCCTAGAACCCATCTTCTTCGCCATATTTTCCATATTGAGTTTTGAGGTCGTGCCTCTATCTACAGGTCGGTGCCCACCTACCCTTGTTCCCAAGGTCGCTTTGTTATCTTCTTGGGCATTTTAGGTGAGTTCGTCTTGTCTCCGCTTCTGTTTTCTATTTGTCTTTTCCTTTCCACTTAGTTTGTCATGTCTAGCATCAATACCGATAGTCTCTTCAACTTAACTGATGAGTCCACTAGAGCCGAGGTGGGGACCTTGGCATAGGCTGAAGAGTCGAACCCTACCGAGGTGAGCGCTTCAGTTCTTGGTTCTGACTCCAACCCATGCCCTTGCAAGAGTGCAAGGCTTCTGGGAAGGGAGCCTCCACCTCACGCCACACTTGGGGACCAGATAGCTTCGGCCCTTCGATCATGACGGCTGACAAGCTCCTAGCTTTGGCTGCTTGCCACAGGCTACCTGATAACCTCGTATATAGCATTCCCTTAGGAAAGTATCCTTGGAACCATGATCACAATGAGATCATGGTGTTCGAGGCACAACTCGCGACCGGGCTGCACTTCCCACTCCACCCCTATATTATTGAGGTCGTCAAGTTTTTTGACATCACCATAGATCAACTCCACCCCAACTCAACCCACACCATTGTAGATACCATCTCCCTCTTTCATGACTATAACAGGCCTTTGACCCTTAATAGGTTGGGCTACACTTCCATGACTATAAAAGGCCTTAACATCTTAGAAATTTTCTTCCTTCCTTTGGCAGGTGAACTTTATGATCCATTCTTTGGCGCAACAATCCGACCTACACCTGAAGAGAGCCCTTATAGCCGAGGACTCCTCCAAGAAGGTTCAAAGTGAACTGCAGAAGGCCCTTGGTCAAGTCCATAAACCGGAAAATGATGTTCAGGCTTAAAAGGGATTAATCAAGCTCTTGATGAAGGAGGACCTTCAGTGGGAGAAAGAAAATATCCAAGCTCTTCTGAAAGAGCGTGAGACCATATTCATTGAGGTGATAGCGGAGGTCGCGAGTAACGCCATCCAGGCACAAGTGTTCGAAGGAATTCTACCAACTAAGGATAGAGACTAGCACGACTGCTTATTGGAAAGGCTTTAAGCTCAATAGATGGCTGATGTGACATGAGTACCTTGGGCTCGACCTCAAGGCTGTCACCATGACCGGGTAACTCGTGAAATGGCCGACAAGGCAACAAAAGACCCAGACTCCAAAGAGGGGAGCGGCAATGATGACCTTGGCGAAGAGACAACAAAGAAGGCTACAAAAAACATTGAGGAGGCCATTAAAGAAACCATCGCTAAGGACGCCATAGAGACCGATCTGCCCGAGGATGTTGCTGGTTGGGGAGAGGAGCCCCAGAATGACTAACTTTACTTGCCTCTTTTCTTGGACCTCCCATATATATTTGATGTCTCGAGTCTCCAAGCTTAGTTAACTAGTTGTAACCTTCCCTTTTGTGTTTTTCTTAGTGTACTAAAAATGTGCCTTGAATGAATTGAATCCTTTTGTTCCTCTCCTCGTGCAAAAATCTTGATTGTGTAGAAAATTTTTCTAAGTGTGGATTACTCCGAAGTGTCGAGCTAGCAAGCTAGGCATAAGTAAGAATAATCTGATGTAAATGTACACTGAAATGAGTAGACACTACAAGGTATGTGCCTGACCTGTATGCACATGAGCTACTTCTCACCTACCCATGCCGAAGAGGCGACTGATGTCGATTTCCAGTTGGGTATACTGATACCGATATCCAGTCGGATTCAGATGATAGAAATGTTACATCTGGGTATGTTTTCACGATAGGATCGTGTGCTGTTTGCTGGAAAAGCAACAAACAAGGGTTCACGGTAGACTCCACAACCAAAGCCGAGTACATTGCCGCAAGTGAAGCTACCAAGGAAGCTGTGTGGATGAAGAAGTTCGTTCACGAATTAGGAGTGGTTTCGTCCAGCACATCACCCATCCCGTTGTTGTGTGACAACAATGGAGCCATCGCCCAGGCTAAGGAGCCTCGGGCCCACTCGAAGTCAAAGCACATCGAGAGGAAGTACCATGTACTACGGGAGATCGTTGGTAGAGGGGACGTCCTGATTCATAAGGTAGCATCAGCGGATAATGTGGCAGACCCATTAACTAAGCCACTCACAAAGAAGGTGTTTGAGAAACACATGGAAAGTATGGGACTCCGGCTTGTACCAGATTGGACCTAAGTGCAAGTGGGAGCTGTTGGACAGTTTTTGTATGCCCTTAGCTTCAATCAATTCTGATGTACTTTTGATATTTAATGTAAATAAATAAAGTACATGTTTGATTCATGTTGAGTGGTATGCTTTTGTGTAAGACCCTAAAACTGGACACTTAATGAGGCTTGTGTTGGTTTTGAATGTTCACAGCCATTGGATAATTCTGGGGAGATTTATCCTGCCAAGGCTGACACTGGTGTGCTGCCAACTATTGAGGTGGCTTGTCTTAGCCGCCAGGGTAAGACCCAAGGCACATGCAGTGTAGGATTAATTGAACCCTTGAATCGGACCAGATTTCTAGTATTGCGCTGGACCTTGGAGATTGATGGGCAAAATTGGAAAGTTACACCTGACCCCTAGACCCGATTATGGTACTGCACTAGGTATCGGATTAGGCTGTCTTTGATATGCCAATCAGTGAGATCCTTAGCGGGGGGTCAAAACCTGGGTATGTTGGGACAGTCTGAGAATTCATTTGAGTGGGTGATCATAGTGACGGGATTAACCCCTTTGTCGGACAAAGGTAATGATCGGGAATGCATTCTCTTTGATGGAAACCAAACTGCCAGCAATTGATCATTATGGGTTGAGAGGTTAAGTGTAAGGCCATTTGGGATAATACCTGATGGGCTAATCTTGCACCTGCCCACAGTCCCAGGGTTTTATAAGATGGCTTGGCCTAGGGACCACTTAGTGTAAGTGTTGGGCCTATAGGGTCCATATAATGGGCTCAGGGGTTCACTGGGCTTTCTAGTGAATTCGGCTAGGCCTTATAATAAAGGCTAGGCAGAATCCATGTGGCTGGTGTATAGATCAATGCTTGGGTCCCACGCCATACAAAGAAGCCCAATTGGACAGTAGATTGGAAACTAATTGAGCATTGATTACTTAATGGGCCAAAAGCCCATTTTGAACTGGGTTGATATGATCACCCACTTATGGGGTGGATCTGAGAGTAGGGTTAGCTTATAGGATGGGGTTTTAACCCTATCCACTCTTAGAGACCAGCCTGGTAACCTCCTGATAAGATCAGGAGTAGGCTAACCTAATCTACAGATAGGATTAAGATTATCCCCAATCCAAATACAGATTTGGATTGGGATAACTCCTAATAGGATTAGGGGATTCTTAATCAACAAGAAAGGAGGAAACCCTATCAAGAATGATTAGAACTCAAACCTAGGGTTTTCAGAGGCATTCCTCTGAAAGACAGAGATAGGATCTCATTCTCTCTAAGCTGAAAACTGCTTCTACGCCAATTCAGCATTAGGGAACTCCTCTAGTCGCCACCACCTGCTGCATAGTTCGATCTTCACTAAGAAGGGAATCAAGAAATTAGTTCTTGATATCAGTTTTTGCTGAAAAACTGATTGAGTCCGGTGCTCATTGTTTCCAGAGGATTCTTTTAAAGAATTCGGTGTGTGGGATGCACTCTACTGGTTCCGTTCCACAGTTGTTGTGTCATCTTCAGTAGGAGCGGATCTTGGTGTCTTCTCTGGGCGTGAACACCAACTTTGGGAGATATTATTAGTCTGGATCAGGTATAATCCCTCCATTGTCTTTTGGTTCAGATCTGGTTCAGTTATGGTTCAAGTAGAATCCTTGAATTTTGATTCTAAAATTAGGGAATATGATTCCCAGTTGGAAGAAAGTGGGAAATTTTTGAAATTCGCCCAACCCTATTCCACAATCTTTGGCGTCCATACGATGGATCCCACCATTCTTTCAGTGGCATCAGAGCCACAGGTTCGAATCTTGAACCAAGAAAATCATATCTGAACCTGCGCAAATGAGCAGAAGCTGTTCTACTAGGATTTGCTCAAATTGTTTTCTTTAATTCAAGAAATCATTTCTTGTTGAGGGCGATTGGTCTGAAATTAATTTTATTAAATCTGAAATTTATTTTTTGAATTGTTCTATATTTATTTCTTGATTTAATGGACTGTTCGTACCTGGAGATCGAAGTGCAACATTGGCGCAGATTGTCTGCGCATTCTTCTTTTAATTTCTATTCCATTTGGTCTGTAAAATAATTTTTTTTATTTTTCCAGACTGAATGTATAGGATTTGATCAAGAATGTAATTAATTAATAGAAATAGGATTTCTGTAATTTTTTATTTTCCTGATTGGAGAAGGCGGTGGCGCTGGAGATTAGTAGATGGAGGGATCGCTTTCTGTGTTTTGCAGTTTATGAAACTGCAACCCTAGTAACTAACCTCTGTTTTGCAGATGGTGCAAACAGTCCATGTCTGATTTTTGATTGTCTAAAAATTAGAAATATTAATTTCAGATCTTTCTTGAATTAATTCTTGAATTGAAAATCAGTTTCGGACCGGATTGAACCAAATCTGTTTGGACCGAATCTAGGGTTCGAAAGGGGACTATTTTCGGTCCAGTTTTCTCACACTATCAGGCCCAAATCTGATGTTCAATTGCAGGGATTAATTCGGCCCAACCTATAAAGCCTAGTTTTAAAAGGTTAAAACTGCAAAAGCCCATTTTGTGAGAAAAGCTATATGGGTCGAACTGCTGACTACTGACTACTATTCAGCCCATATACCTAGATGATATTAATTGTTAATATTATGTTTTTGTTGGGCTGATTAATGGGCTTTACAGCTAGTGATTGATTGGATCAATTCTTCCATATCATGTGATGTGTGGATGTTTGATGTGCTGCGACCATGGGCCATAAGCACTTGGCCCATGATGACTCATTAGTGGCTCTTGCGCACACCATGGCTGAATGCACATCATTGCCATGGTATCCCATAAGGTCATTGGATGACCCCTCCTTTGCTTGGTGGGCCCTACAACCCTGAAAATGAAAGCGTGCGGAAACCCTAGCCGAATTAGGTCCACCACAAATCTGACTTTATGAAAGTCAGTGGGAGCCACTCTGGTTTGACCTAAATTAACTAGGGCGTAATTTTGTTCCCTCCAGCAAATATGAGTGCATGTGATTGGGAGATCCATATGATGGACTCTCTAAAGGCCTTCCGCCATTAACACAATGATGGGTCCTTCAGTAATGAGGAAACACACCATAAAATTGGGCTATCCATTTGCTATTGGATCTGTCAGAGTGTTTCATAAGATGATAGGGGCGTCATAGACCGATGTGGGAGGGGCATCACCAGAAAATGGGAACTCTCTCACGGTACCTTGGCGTAACGTGAATATGATGGGTGAGCACTCACTAGACAAACAGGTTTACCTGAAAATGGCTCTGAACCTTGTTTGACAGAGGCCAAAGGGAAACTCATACGATGAATGGATATGATCCGTCACAGAAAGGTGGTGGGGTTATGTAGCTGAAATAGTTGGTTCCATGCACTCTATGTGATTTCCCACATTTCCAGAGACATTTCGCTGTCTCTGTCACTGAGAGAGAAGGGAAATCTCAGAGATGAACAAATGGGAATAGAACATAGATTAAAAGCCATATCTATGTAGGTAACATGAATCAAACTAAAGGTTGTGGACTAATGTTCTGTTGTTTTACCAGAAAATGGCAAACGGACAATTTGCTAAGTTGCTTGACGATAACAAACTTAAGGGCCCAAACTATGCCGACTGGTACAGAAACCTTATGCTGGTCCTAGCTTCAGAAAAACTGGATAAGGTGGCTAAAAATCCTGTTCCGGATCATCCGGGGGACAAGGCTTCTGAGGCCCGAAGGAGAGAATACCAAGAATGGGAGGATAAAAACTCCCTGGCTCGCTGCTATATCATAGCCTCTTTGGACAATCCGATACAGAGGCAGTTCAATCAGATCGAACTCGCCAAAGACATATTGGATAGTTTGAAGACTATATACGAATAGCATAATTGTTTTACTCGACAAAAGGTCCTAAAATAGTTCATGACCGCGCAGATGACTAAGGGGCAGCAAGTGCATGACCATTGTCTTCGGATGATGGGCTACATAAACGAGCTGGAGGCCCTTGGTTCCGGGCTAGATCTGGTCACACAGATAAATGCTATTCTCAACTCTCTGCCTCCGTCCTTCAACCCATTCATTATGAATTACAATATGAACAAGCTGAATGTCAGCGTCCAAGAGCTCAGTAATATGTTGCAAAGTGCTGAGGAACTAATAAGGAAGGATGAGCCGATAGCCATGCTTGTTGAAGCTGGCAAATCTGGCAAGAAGAGGAAGGCAAAGAAAAAGCCTCAGAAGAAAACCACCAAATCTAAGAAACAAAAGAAAGACAAGGCATCTGATGCCTGTCACTTCTGCAAGCAGGCCGGCCACTGGAAGAGGAATTGTCTCGCCTACTTGGAATCTAAGAAAGGTACTTTCGAAACTTGTGTCATGGAAACTAATTTACTAGTGACTTTTGTGTCCTGGTGTGTTGACTCTGGGGCTTCAACTCATGCGCGTAATTCACTGCAGGGGTTCAAAGTAAGCAGAAGGCTGAGTAAAGGAGAAGTGACACTTTACTTGGGGACTTCTGCAAGCGTTGCAGCTACGACGATAGAAACCGTAGAATTGAATTTTAGAGAAGCAATTCTTGTACTGAAAGATTGTCTTTATGTACAAAATCTAAGAAGAAATTTGATTTCTGTTTCTAAACCGTGTGTGGATGGATACACTGTCTCTTTTAGTAATTTGATTACTATCAAAAGGAACAACAAATTCATCGCATGCGGGGAACTGGAGAACGGTCTCTATGTTCTACATCCTTCTCTAGAAACTAATCTAACCGAAACTACGTCGGTCGAAATCCCCAAGAAAAGGACTCGTGACATGGTAAGTCCCACGTGCCTGTGGCATTACCATCTTGGCCACATCGGTATTGACCGAATCACAAGATTGGCAAAGGATGATCCTTTGGGTTTTCTAATCGTAGAAAACCTTCCCACTTGTGAGCCTTGTCTTAGAGGCAAGGTGACAAAGCAACCATTTAACGGTAAGCCTGAAAGATGTACAGGCACACTTGACCTTATACATAGTGATGTATGTGGTCCCCTGAGTGTTAGGACACACAATCAACACGTGTATTTCATCACCTTTACCGATGATTTTTCACGATATGGTTACGTGTACCTAATGAGACATAAATTTGAATCATTTGAAAAGTTCAAAGAGTTCAGACAAGAGGTCGAGAAACAGTTAGGGAGAGAAATTAAGGCCCTTCGATCAGATCGAGGTGGCAAGTATCTCTCTGACGAATTCAGGGACTACTTGAAGGTCAATGGGATTATCTCACAGTTGGCTCCTCCTGCAACATCCCGGCTTAACGGTGTTTCAGAGAGGAGGAATAGGACATTGCTAGACATGGTCCGGTCACTTCTCACACGCTCAGAATTGCCCACATCCTTTTGGGGATATGCGTTAGAGACCACAATTTACGTGCTGAATAGAGTTCCAACCAAATCGGTTCTGAAAACTCCATACAAACTATGGACCAGAAAGAAACCAAGTGTCAGACACTTGAAGATTTGGGGTTGTCCTGCACATGTTAAAAGAACGAATGCGAACAAGTTGGAATCCAAGACCAGTCGTTGCCTATTTGTAGGCTACCTAAAGGATTCAGTGGGTTATCTTTTCTATGACCCAAGTGAGCAGAAAGTGTTCTGCAGTCGAAATGCCATGTTCTTAGAGATGGATTATATCTTGGACACTCATCGTCAGGAAATAGTTTTGATGAGGAGAGCTCAGGATCAGTGGGAGATGTCCCACATGTTCCAGATAGTGACCAACCTAGAAGATCCACCCAGGTATCCAGGCCACCAGTCCATTATGGTTATGACCAGGATAGTTACCTGGTGGAAGCTTTGACTAGTGAGGAGGATCCCGTGAATTAAGTGGAAGCTATGTTGGACAAAGATTCCCAAAAGTGGGTGGAGGCCATGAGAGCTGAGTTGGACTCGATGGAGGCCAATGGAGTCTGGACTCTAGTAGATCCGCCCTCCGGGGTAAAAGCAATTGGTTGCAAATAGATTTACAAGAGGAAGAAGGGCCCCGATGACAGGATTTAGACCTACAAAGCTCGTTTGGTGGCGAAAGAGTATACTCAGAAAGAAGGTATCGACTATGAGGAAACCTTTTCGCCTGTGGCCATGTTAAATCCATTAGGATCCTGCTAGCTATAGCAGCATACCATGACTATGAGATTTGGCAAATGGATGTCAAAACCGCATTCCTAAATGGAGATCTTAGTGAAGATATCTACATGCAACAGCCGCAAGGCTTCATTGATGCTGGTCAGGAACACATGGTATGTAAACTTAATAAATCCATATATGGACTTAAGCAGACTTCTAGGAGTTGGAACATCCCTTTTGACTCTGTTGTCAAATCGTTTGACTTTGAGCAGAATCTAGATGAGCCCTGTGTTTACAGGAAGTCCAGTGGGGATAAGGTCACCTTTTTGGTGTTATATGTGGACGATATTCTACTCATTGGGAATGATGTAGGAATGTTGACTTCATTCAAGGCATGGCTTTCGCAGCAGTTCTCCATGAAAGATCTTGGAGATGCTTCATATATACTGGGTCTTTGACTCTATAGAGATAGATCGAAGCGGATAATTGGATTATCCCAGACTGCTTATATTGACAAAATAGTCAAAAGGTACAGCATAGAGAACTCCAAGAAAGGAAACGTTCCTTTCAGGCACGGAGTCACTCTCTCTAAGAAGATGTCTCCCAAGACTTCTGAGGAGATTGAGGGCATGAAAGACGTTCCCTATGCCTCAGCCGTAGGGAGCATCATGTATGTCATGTTGTGCACTTGCCCTGACATTGCTCAGGCGGTGAGTGTTGTAAGCAAGTTTCAGGCCAACACAGGGCAGGAGCATTGGACAGTTGTGAAGAACATACTCAAATACCTTCGAAGGACAAAAGAGTTTTGTCTGGTATTCGATGGTAGTTCACTACAGATTCTAGGGTATACTGATGTCGGTTTCCAATCGGATCCAGATGATAGAAAGTCTACATCTGGGTATGTTTTCACGGTAGGATCGTGTGTTGTTTGCTAGAAAAGCAGCAAACAGGGGTCCATGACAGACTCCACAACCGAAGCCGAGTACATTGCCACAAGTGAAGCTGCCAAGGAAGCTGTGTGGATGAAGAAGTTCGTTCACGAATTAGGAGTGGTTCCGTCCAACACATCACCCATCCCATTGTTGTGTGACAACAATGGAGCCATCACCCAGGCTAAGGAGCCTCGGGCCCACTCGAAGTCAAAGCACATCGAGAGGAAATTCCATGTACTACGGGAGATCGTTGGTAGAGGGAACGTCCTAATTCAGAAGGTAGCATCAACGGATAATGTGACAGACCCATTAACTAAGCCACTCGCATAGAAGGTGTTTGAGAAAAACGTGGAAAGTATGGGACTCCGGCTTGTACCAGATTGGACCTAAGTGCAAGTGGGAGCTGTTGGACAGTTTTTGTATGCCCTTAGCTTCAATCAATTCTGATGTACTTTTGATATTTAACGTAAATAAATGAAGTACATGTTTGATTCATGTTGAGTGGTATGCTTCTGTGTAAGACCCTAAAACTGGACACTTAATGAGGCTTGTGTTGGTTTTGAATGTTCACAGCCGTTGGATAAGTCTGGGGAGATTTATCCTATCAAGGCTGACACTGGTGTGCTGCCAACTGTTGGGGTGACTTGAACTGAACCAGATTTCTAGTATTGCCCTGGACCTTGGAGATTGATGGGCAAAAATGGAAAGTTACATCTGACCCCTAGACCCGATTATGGTACAACACTATGTGTCGGATTAGGCTGTCTTTGATATGCCAATCAGTGAGATCCTTAGCGGGGGTCAAAACTTGGGTATGTTGGGACAGTCTGAGAATTCATCTGAGTGGGTGATCATAGTGACGAGATTAGCCCCTTTGTCAGACAAAGGTAATGATCGGGAATGCATTTTCTCTGATGGAAACCGAACTGTCGGCAATTGATTTCAAACAAACACTTGAAAGCAAACTAAAACTGGTTCTAGTCATCACTTGAGAATATGTTGTTTTTGCCATTAGAATATGTTATTATGGTGGTAAGACAAAGTATTTTGTGTTCACAATACTTTATTTTGCACTACACAACTAAGCGCAAAATGTTTTATTTCAAGTCGATCCAAAACTCAAATGGATTCAAGATAACAACAATATAAGGAACATATAACCACAAAACATAATATGAATAAAAAACGAATACACATAACAATTTCTAACGCGAAAAGCCTCTCCAATGTAAAGAGAAAAACCATGGGACACTAATCCCAAAATCTTCCATTATTTATAATAATGAGAATTACAACTTTTCCAGTTCAAACTAGAGAAGAACAATTTGAAGAGATAATAGCCTCTCTTGAGTATACAAAAACAATCATTAAACAAGATATATTTTAACCAACAAAACATGAGAAAAGCCTCACCAAAAAAAACTACCAAAATCCTCTCTAACATTGCTATTAAAGAGCCAAGAAAACCCACCAAAAGGCTTGATTGAATAAATATGAAACAACAACCAAAACAATTGATTAAAGTGCTTGTGTTCACTTAGCAAGCTTGAATATCTTCTTCTTCTCTTGTAAAAGAGGAATTACCTCTCCAACATTATTATTAAAGAGCCAAGAAAGCCCACCAAAAGGTTTGATTGAATAAATGTGGAATAACAGCCAAAGCAATTGATTAAAGTGTTCTTGTTCACTTAGCAGTAAGCTTGAATATCCTCTTATTCTCTTGTAAAAGAGGAATTACCTTTTCCCACTATCTTCTCTTTTCTTAAAAGAGGATATTCAACGATTCAATAGACTCTCTACTACAAGACAAAATGAAACTTGTAGAAAAAGATGAAGGATATTGAAAAATGAGTCCCACCATCCACTAACATAAACCAAGACAAGATAATTTCTCTTTCCCACTAATGAGAAAATACCTAGAATTTTACAACTATTGGCTAATAGGGCCCATGTGATCCACAGGGGAAGGCCACCATCCAATAAGATGATAGAGGGGATTAAAATTGAAGTAGAAGAGCAATCTAAGTATTGTTTTACTTAGGAGAAATTGAAGCGAGAGGAGCCTTATTAAATTTCTAATTGGGTTATTTTGGTTCAAGTACAATTCAATTATTATTTTTTGTGGATAGATGAGCCTTGTTAATTGTTATTAATTATTAATAAAGTTAAAATTTTGTTAACACTTTAAAGCTTATTAAATTATATGATTTGAATTTATATTTATTTATTAATTAAATTTATATTTTATTACTGTAGTTTTTTTAATCAAATTTTCTACAAATAATTAAAAGTAATTTAATTTTACCTAAATTGTAATTATTTATAATTTGATAATATTATTAAGTGAATTTTGTTAATTTAATATGTGGTAAAGTTTTGCTACTTAATTTTGAATTTTATTAATGAATTTATAAATTACTAATTATAATAAAATTATTTGGCACTTACAAAGGATATGGTTGAACTCACACCCCATTGTGTAGTGAAGAAAGAAGAAAGGAAAAAGAAAAGAAGAAACTCACACCCATATACCATATGGATAAGTTAATTGAGTATTGCATAATAAATTAAGTTATAAAATTTAAGCTAATTAAGTTATTAAATTATTTTTCTGTGCTTAACCAAAAATTAATCTTCAAAATTTCATTCACTTGTTTGATGAGTATATATATATATATATCAAAATAAAGAATCCGATATGGGTAAATCCACATTCGATATAATTAAATAGAACGAATTCAAATTTGAATTCGACTTAAACCGATTCGAAGCCCTTTTTGCTATGCTCAAAGTGAGTTAGGGTTTCTTGCGATTTACCACCGATTTTTTCTCTTTCTTGCGAGTTAGGGTTTTAAAAGTTGAAGACGGAAGTAAGTGAGGTAGAAGAATCTATTTTTGAAGGTTGAACAGACAACAGGATTTTAGGTAGGTTTCTTCTTCTTCTTCTTCATCTATATGTGCTATGCTGTAAGAACGGAAACAGGGGCTTTCTCTCTATTTTCGGACAGAAATAAGGGGTTATCCTTCTCTCCCTGAATAGAAATAAGGTCTCTGCACTCCCTCTCACTGAACTGAAATAGAAGCCGGAGGCTTCCCTTCGTTTCTCCCTCCGACTTTCTCGTTCCCCTCTCCCCATTAATCATGCAAGTATTTTTTTTCTCCATTTAGACCGAAATTCTGTATTGTCTTCTCTATGCAACATAACGAGCTTCTTGGTTTGTTCTTGGTTAGTAGTAGGGTTGAAGTTCTGAAATTCATTCTGTAGTTACACTGGAAGATTTTTTAAGAAACTTGTCCAAATATCAAATGAATTTATTTGTAATCAATTACATGGACTGGTGTTATATTTCTGTATTTGTTTCAGTACCATCTTATGTTTTGTTAGTTATGTTTAAATATTGTCGCTGCAGGTTTTGTACCTTGCAACTGTATTGATTTGTGTTATTCATCTATCGCATGGCAACCAGTAAGTCTCTGAGCAATCGCTTGTTCATTTAGATTCTCACATTTTAGTTTTGTAGGTGCTCCTAGGACTGGGAAGTTCATGCTACTCCCAGGACTTATTGGTCAATCTTTTCTTTTAGTCTCTTTACCATATAAAATTACATGAAAGCATAATAGAGTGCATTGGGAATTTCTTTGATATTTATTCTTATCTAATGATTTTCTATTTGGAATTTTGGATCAAACTATTATTAACAAAATGGAGAAAGGTGTATAAGCATTCAAGCTGACCACTTTGAAATTTCCAATGTTGTGAAACAATTGGATGGGGCAGGGTTATTTGCTTATGAGGAAAATAAATTTGATACTTGATACCAAAGAATAATTGCTATTAATTCAACTTTTATCCATTGTTGCCTAGAATCACCTATATGCCTTGACGACTATGTACTTGACAAGGAGGACCTGGGAGTAAACAAACCTAGGGGACGCTTTGGGATTTCAAATGTGTAATATGGAAAGTTTATATTGATTCTGGAGCTTGTTTTATTTGTTGTAAGTGGGTGATGTCTTGTCACCATCAGCTTGTATTCTTTTTTGTTTTTATTTTAATGAAATTTTATTTTTACCTATAAAAAAAGTGAATTTTATCAAAAAAGAAATTAAGTGAATTTAAGAAGATTGACTTAGTTGTGCTCCCAAAGGCATAACAGAGCCAGCACCAGAACCATTGTTATAAAGGCTGTATTCATTGCACATGAAAGAATACCATAGGCTGTTATGTTACCTAGGGAATCTTCAAAACTGTTTTCCTTAGATTGGAAATCATCCTTGCTTTCATCCTCACTGTTCCTAAAGACCGTACTTTATTTCTTTTACAAATAATTTCAACTTATAAGTTGATCATTTTGGTGCCTTCAAAATGCTGATTATTTTCTAATATCTTAATCACATGGTATTTAGCCTTCAACATAAAGCTATGGCATGAAAACATCTTGCCTTCTCCCCTTCTCAAAAGAAAATGGAAAAAGAAAATAGGGTATGAAATTCTTCTAAAACTTCTATAAGATTTCCCAGCAACTCTTGAAGAAGCCTGCTTAGAAACCATATTGACTTGGGTTTTATCTTTGCCCATTGGAAAAGTTGCTTTTTTGAACTTGAAAGGTCTCTCGGTCCAGGTTGTGTTCTCTTTAGGGTGATTCTATCCCGGTTTTTTGGAATTACAGCGACTGATTTCACAAATGATTGGAGATCAATTATTTTGAGTTATCTTTGTATATCATTGTAAATCATAATGATTCTATTTGAGTAGTTCTTATTTTCAGTTGTGTATGGAGGGTGACTCTCTCCCTCCCCTTGCATATTCATATTACTTATTACTTTTTGCCAGCTTATCAAAAAACAAAAAAAAAAACAAAGAACTCTAATCATGGATAGGGAGGTAGTGAATAATTCAAAGCGGAAAGGGTTGCCTGATTTTTCTCACTCAGCCCCAGTTGTCACCTCACCATTAACTGTGATTCTTGTAATCAGGTTTTTACTCTCAACTCCTATTTGGATGACTATGAAAGAAAAGAAGAGTCAGGAAATTCATAGGTCTTTAGTGCATCATTGTCCTATATTTGTCATCATCTGATGGACTGGACCCTTATTCTTAATGAGTTCAAGGGTCTAAATTGCCGAATTTTTGTTTATATCTGGTCTCACTTTTTGGGTGTATCGGGTGGTAACTTGTGAAGCTTTCCGCTGTGGTCTTTCTGTATGTCTCTGTTTACACTCTTATTTATTAATAGTTTTTGATTACCCATCCAAAAATAGAATCTGGTACACTTTCAAGAATTGGTCTTAACAACCAATCAAATCTGTTCAGGGCTTCAGTTTGAAAACAACTGTGAAGTTGGGGTTTTCTCCAAGTTGACCAATGCATACTGTTTGGTTGCAATTGGAGGATCAGAAAATTTTTACAGGTCAATACATCTGTGCTGTATGAACCCTGATTCATTTGCAGTATTTTTCTCCTTAGTTTTAAGACAATGCTAACGACTTTTTGAATCTCCCACAGCACTTTTGAATCTGAACTAGCTGGTGTTATTCCTGTGGTTAAAACATCCATAGCAGGCACTAGAATTATTGGGCGGCTATGTGCTGGTAGGAAACTGAAGCCATTTAGGTTAGAAGCTCATATATTATATATTCTATCAATTTTCATAATTCATCTTTTACCTTACCTCTGTTGGCAGGAAACAAGAATGGGCTCCTCTTGCCACATACTACTACTGATCAAGGTAACTTCAAAACTGGAAAAAGGTTGTTCTTGAGGATATTGCTGTATTTGTGTTCTCCATAGTTAACTGTTGATCAACACTGTTGGGGAGTTGGGCATCATATGTGAGGAATGAGAATTGAGATACTTTATCTGGTGTGCATCTGCTACTATGTTGTGGTATCTTCATTGAATTTTTTTTAATGAGGCAATATTTCCATTAGTAAGAAGTGCTGGTAGAGGTGATTGTAACTACCAGATGTCGGTATCTTTATCCGTTGATGGTGAATAATTAGCGAAATTGCAGTGATTCAATTCAACTGCAGGAGCATCTGAACCCTAATGGCACACTAGGAGAGGATTGATTTGTTCCTTAGGCTCAGTTTGGGAAGAGGGCAAATACAAATATGTACAGTGCAAATAACTCGTCAATAAAATATGTACAGTGCAAATACAAGGTTTAGAAATAACTTACCAAAAATAAATAAATACAAGGTTTAGAAATGTGGTATAAAAGGTTTTGTACTGAACATATTTGCATTTGAACTCTTCCCAAACTGAGTGGTAATTCCTTGGATGACTGCCTGCAATGTAAGCCCATTAACATTTGTTTATTAAATATAGTTGTCGAAGGCAACATCTAGGTGACAAGGCGCTCTTGGAGGGTCATTACACTTAATCTCCTACTATTGTAGTTTATATATGGCACCATGAAATGCTTTTATATTCTTTATTTTTTTTGAGATTATAATAATAAAATTATGCATTATTAAACTAAAATGTTCATTTTGTGGGTTTATATACTAGTTTCCTTTTATTATTTTCTTATTTGTTAGTGATTTATCCACACATATATTGGTGTATGCTGTCTTGAACCCTAAAGGACTTCAAAACCTGAACCAATAAGGAAGAACTTTCTTTTCTTCTTTTCCTAGGACAAAAACAGGGGGTCAACCCCGACATTTTCTAAATTTTCTTTTTTTTTTCCCTTATTTTTCTTCTCATGAATATGTTGATTTTCTATCTTTTAATATGAAGCTTATGTTTTTTTTTATGAAATTTATAGATTATTGTTAATGAAAGATGGTTGTTTCTTGTTGGTTGTTATGGAACCCAGCGAATTACTGTATGGTTCATGTTTTTTATTTCAAAGATTCCATTTCCTAGCCTTGGTTTATAAGGGAAGAATTTGGAAATATTTTAGCCATGTATTCAGGCTGCTGTTATTTGGATTGTTTGGGAAGAAAGGAATTCCAGATTATTTTCAAGGAAGGAGAGGAACAATGAAATTATTCAAGAGGTGATTTGCTTCAGGGTATTCCATTGGCTTAAATCTATGGGTCTCTTCAACAATGTTTCATTAGACGATTTATCAAGAAAGTGGAAAGAAATTGCTTTTTCAGCCCCGGTTCAGGAGGTACCAGTTCCAGTCCCCCCCTCCTGCATGTGGATTTTACCAAATGGGATGAGAAAGGGAAAATAATTTCCTTGTTCTCAGGCCCAGTAGAAGAGGGTGACTCTTTTTAGAGCTGAGATTTTGGTGGGCTTTGAAGGTGTTCAGAGAGCCAAGTACTTAAATTTGAGGAAGTTGATTTTGAAGGAGACTCCAAGCTGGTGGTAGGATGGCTAAAGGGAGACAAAATTTTTTTGTGGTTGTACAACAATGAGAAGAAAATATTCAAGTGTGCAAACTCTGTGTGTTAGCAAAGCAAGGGGTGAATAAGGAGAACTTGTTTTGGGCTCAACTGTAATCTTTTCTGCTCTGGTTTTCTTGCTTGGGGGAGATAAGAGTGGTTATTTCTTCCCTTTTTCTTCTTTTTTCTAATTAATAAAATCCTTTGTTATTGATAAAAGAAACCACATTAAAGTTCCAACCTCTAGGCAAATCATTCATCTTTATCCCATTGAAATCTTTATTGATCTGAGCCCAGTGAGCAGCCCTTACGGCTGTAAATTCAATGATTTCCTCCACTTGCTTGTATTTTTCAAAGATTCTTCCATTCTGTTCAGACCACAAACCCCATTGCCTTGCCCTTTACTCACTGCCACTATTATTTCTATTCTTTTTTCAATTAATATGCATGTTGAATGGTATATAAAATTAATGAACTAGCCAAAAGTCAGTTCTTTATATTATAAAATCCTTATCGCCTAGGTGTTGCCTAGATGCCTGCTTAAGCGACTAGGCAACTAGGTGGTCTAGTGTCGCCCAGAATTGCTTAGATGTCTTGACAACTATTGAATCGAGTTGAATTTTAATAGCAGTTCCTTTGAAAACTGAGTTCCTTTCAGGATAGGAGTCTTTAGAAATGGTAGGGCCTAGGGGTGTTGTAGTGGCTTTATTCTCTGGACCAATCGGGGTTGCAAATTCTTCATCAGTTGAATTCTCTGATCTTCTGCAAGGCTTAAAGTTGGCAAGGCTTCTAAGTTTGAGACACTTAGAGGTGGAAGGTGATTCCCTATTGGTAATAGGGTGGTTGATCAACAATAGTGTTAGGCCATGGACCCATAAACAAGTAATGAGGAAAATAAGGAGGCTAGTGGGTGAG
Source organism: Nelumbo nucifera (assembly GCF_055504915.1). Lineage (NCBI taxonomy): Eukaryota > Viridiplantae > Streptophyta > Magnoliopsida > Proteales > Nelumbonaceae > Nelumbo > Nelumbo nucifera. Next base: position 61,215,466 of record NC_142651.1, read on the forward strand.
GTTGAGGGTACTTTTGGAATGGATCAATGGGTTAGTAAATGCAATGGTAGATTCACTTGGCAAAGCAAGGTGTACAAAGTGATCAGTTTTGTTGGGCTAATCTTTTCTCTTAGTGTGTGTGTGTGTCCCCCCCTCTAGCCGTGCTTTCTTTATATTGAACACATTTGTAAAGCTCTTTTTTGGTAATAAAATAAAATTTATTGAAATAAAAATTAATTTACAGAGGAGAGTGACCAGAAATCACTTGAAAGAAGAAAGAGGAAAAACAAGAACTTCTACTCCCACCTGACCAACCAGACCATCCGAAGCTCAACAAAACCAACACAAACTCAGAAGCCTAGCGTAACACCAAAAACTAACTCCCTCAACGCCACCAGACTGAAAGCAACACAATCACCAACTCAGACTCAAAGAAAAATACAAGAGATACAACTCTCAGTCCCAAGCATGATTAACACCAAAAACACTCTCACAAAAAATACAGCCTTTAGACCACTAAAACCATTAAGATCTTGCGGATTTCTGGATCTTTAAAGTTTTCTTGTTTGGTCTAATCCCAAAGAGACTCCCTTTTAGTCTAGCAAAAAACTTTGAAACCAAGACATCTTATGTTTCCTTTGTTTTGTTTTTTCTACTCGCTAAAACATTCTTCCTAAGCTCCATTGAACAAGAATGGTTCTTAGTAGTCCTTTCCAGTTCCAGCACTGTGTTCTTCTCAAAGAGTTGGACATCAACCATTGCAGTATCTCTTTCACTCTCAGCTTCTTTCTGTGTGGTTGCACTCTAGTCATTGTGGTCTTTCTGAAGCAACTGTTTAGTTGCGCTCAAGTCATTGTAGTCTTTCTCAAGCTCTTCACTGTGTTATTGATATAAAAAATGTTAAAAACTTTGAGCCTCCATGTGGTTGTGGTTTTTTGGATGTTTCTCTACACAAGCTCATTCATGTGAATGAGTGCTTTGTAGGAAGTTTTAATTTTTAAGCATCAATTAGATTTTTCAATTCTTTCTTATTTTGGCTTATCTAACCACATATAATGTTTCTTGAGCCTTTAAGATGACAATATTTTGAATCTTTTTTGATTATCCATGCAAGTCCAGTTCTGAATTTAATTGTTACTCAGACCTGAAATCTTCCATGTCAACAACGTTTCTAGTTCTTTAATGTGACGATGGACCTACTTGCATGGAGAATTCAAGATATTATCATCTTAAATTTACAAAAACATAAAATGCTATTTACAGAATTTGTCTCTATGGATATGATCTATTTCATATCTACAACTTGTTTAAAAATAAAACACGATTTTTTTGTTTACCTTTTATTGCAGAACTTCAGCATTTGAGGAATAGTTTACCTGATCATGTTGTTGTACAGCGCATTGAAGAGAGATTGTCAGCGCTTGGGAACTGCATAGCTTGTAATGATCATGTTGCTCTTGCACATACTGACCTTGACAGGGTAAAGTTATCTCCATTTTTTATAGGTTTTGCATTTTCCATTTACTGTTTGTTCTGCCAATTTATGTGATTTATAAGGTTGAATCAATTTGAGGCTAGGTTTATTGTAAAAATTCCACTTTATGTTTTATGCTTGTTCGTGAAGAATCATCCCTTCTAAGGGCTAAGGATGTCATTAGGAATAACATTATGTGTCTGAGGACGTAAGGAAAAATATTGTGAATGATTTGAAATTAGGTTTTCTCCATATTTGTGGAAGATACCCTTTCTCAAGGGCTAAATAGATCCATCAGAAGGAAAAATGCTATGCCATTTGAGGTCTTAGGAAAACACCTATTAGAATTTAGATGGATCGGGGTGTAGGAGGTGTGCAGCAGTGGTTTTTTGTTAGCTTGAGATTCATTTTGATTCAATGGGATTACAATCTTGTAATAGTTAAGACTGAATTATTTGGCATGGAGGCAAACTATCATTTTCTAAATTTGTGTTATATCATATTAATTTGCTAGAACACTTATCCACCGTGCTCATTCTGGTTTTAAAAATTTGCCAGGAAACTGAGGAAATGATTGCAGATGTTCTTGGAGTAGAAGTGTTTAGGCAGACAATTGCAGGAAACATTCTTGTTGGTAGTTATTGTGCCTTCTCCAACAGAGGTGGATTGGTATGTTACGTAACAATTCTTTATAGTTTATGACAAAGGCATCATGAATTTCAGCAGTTCTTCTGAAAAATGTTAAAACAGGTCCATCCCCATACATCGATTGAAGACTTGGATGAGCTTTCCACACTCCTTCAAGTACCTCTGGTGGCTGGGACTGTAAATCGAGGAAGTGAAGTCATTGCTTCTGGCATCACAGTGAATGACTGGACAGCATTCTGTGGGTCAGACACCACAGCAACAGAACTCTCTGTAATCGAGAGTGTCTTCAAGTTGAGAGAAGCCCAACCAATTGCAATTGTCGATGAGATGAGAAAATCATTAATTGACACCTATGTCTAGTTTCTCATCTGCTTTTTCGAACCAATTGTACCAGAGCTTGTCTTTTTAATATTACAATTCTATTGTGTTTGAATCAATTCAAATTTTGCTACTTTTAATATGGATAAGCAATCATATTCCTGCTAAAGAATGAAATTAACATGTTGAGTTGCTGATGCAACAAACAAGGTTCAAAGTATCGTTACGTATCGGCCCATATTGGGTGTATCGGGGGTCTGACCGGTTCAGCGGATGGAGTGGTCCTAAACCGTCTCCCCCAAGCTAGTTTTGAAAAAAATAAAATAAAAAAGGAGTAAAAAAGTAAGTATCAAACTGCCTGATATGCTCTGATAGGGGCGTATCGGTCGTATTGATGTTTTGAACCTTGGCAACAAACAGGATGCCTAACATGCAAATGCACAAAAAATATGAAATATCATCATAATCATCATCATCATATGTATGCTTATTTGTTTATGCTCCATGTCAATATTACCTTTGTTTCTTGTATAGTGTGGATGCCGATACGTAGTTCTGGATTTGTGCACATTACGCAAAAGGGGGCTTACCCTTTGATGGATCCACCTAGGAAACATCGGTAAGGGGCCAACTAGACCTGCAATTGGGTTCAAGTCAGTTTTCGGGTCACTTCAAGTTAAGTCAGATTTCGGGTTAGGGTTGACCCATGGGTCAGATGGATCAATAGTTCAACTATCTTAATCAACTGGTTTTCGACCAAATCAATGTTTACCAAAAATACAGATTCAATTGTTTGGTTCAAATGGTTTGAATAATTCAACCGTATGGATCAACATTGGTTTGAAAATAGGAGAACGAGCAGCAACCTGTCTCCCAACTTGACCCGGATACTTTTCAGGTTGGGCCGCCTTTGAGTTAGGATCACTGGACCCTAACCTGCTTTTTTCAGATTGGGTCAGGTCAGGTTCTTGGGTTCGGTCGACCATCATGATCCAACGTGTATTTTCATGATGCATCTGGTACCATTTCATCACACCTACATCTTGTTTTTCCTTATCTGTGTTGGTTTATTTGACAACCATTAACCTTGTAGCCTCATTAATAGTCCATTCAAACCACCTTTGATCCGAAAATTGAGGCGTAGGTGAAGATTGAAATCACCAAATCCATGTTTTAAAAACTAACCCAAAGGGGTAGGGGTGAGCAAACGGTCTATTCACTTAAAAATCAAACTGAATAAATCAAGATTTTTTGTTCTGTATTTGGTTATTTTGGTTAAAATCGAATTTCAATACTATATATTTTAATATATAATGTAATACAATATATTATATTTTATACATATTATATATGTAATATATGTTAATATAAATTATAGGTAATAAAGTTTGGTTAATTTGATTTTTTCGGTTAACCAAATTTCTAAACCAAAATAACCAAAAACCAAAAAAACTGAAATCTTGATTTTTTGATTCAGTTTTTTGGTTTTAACCGAATAATGCTCACCCCTAGAAAGGGATGGACCAATGACTATCACAAGTGTAAAAGTTGAATAGTATATATAAAATAATATAGCAACCAAACTAGTTGAATAGTATATATAAAATAAATATAGCAACCAAACTTGCTAAACAAATTAATGTTTCAACCATTGGGTTTACAAGTCATTGGCCCTATCAGTTTTTGAACCACTCTTGACTGATACAATACAACTGGTCAGCTGAACACAATGTTTTTGAACCGTTGTTGACCCGAATGGTCAAACTGTTTTGCCTGGGAATTGTCTAGGCAACTTGTTCTGTTTTACCTCAAATTCGGTCCTAGCTAAAAAATTGTTGAATTGGTCAATAACCCATTCAATGTTTTTTGACCATTATTTTATCTTAATTATTATTTTTTTTTTAATTTTGTAGAACATGCCATTCATTTGAATTAGGTTGTTGAACCATCAATCCGTGGCTAGGTTTCAATTCTGAGTCGTTTTTTAAAACATTGGCTAAACAAGTTAAAAAAACATTGCTTCTATTGGTTTTCCCTTTTAAAATTAGTGAGTCTAAACATTGCTTCAAAGTATCAATATCCTAAAAGAGAAATGGAGGATGTAGTGGAATTATTTAGATATGCATGGATAGGATAGGGACCTAAGCTAAAATTTTAACATGAACCTACCATTTTAACCCAAAACCAAATAATTAATCCATGAATGGTAAACTTGTTGCAAATTAATATGTATAAATTTTAAATGATACATAGTAAGTTTATACATATCGGAGATACAAACACATATCAGGTAAGCTTAATATTCACGATATTTAATTCTAATTTGTATATTTTAATTAAACTTGAGAGTAAATTGCAGATAGGTACCCTGTACTTGAGGGTAGTGTCACTTTTGGGCCTAAGCTTTTAAAGATACCGCTTTAATATTTGAACTTTTAGAAATATACATTTAAGTCTAACTCTATTTTTGCGAATCAAGTGGTCGGCTCTGATTTTGATTCCAGACCCCTACTTTTGCGAATATAAAATCTTCTGTGACACCTTTGCCAGCAATGTGCACAATGTTTAAAATTATCTAAATAAGTATTATTCGACGCAATTTGATATCTATTAGTTTTGGAGTTTACCAACATGTGGCTAGGTGGATGGCCCCATTTGGTGTCATTTCATGATTGAGATTGACTGTATATCCATCCACATTAATCCATACTCAAACTTCCATGGCTGTTATAAACCATTACAATGCATGATTGAGATTGACCATTAAAAACTAGGGTACCTCTGAAATTTTTGGCTGTTGTTGAAACCTTCTCTAAAGTTTAGTAATTGCAGTCATCTCTCTTGATTTTTTTTTTTTTTTTTTTTAACATAGTTGCAAGTTGATATCTTCTGTAAGAATTCTTTAAAAGTAGGCATGAAAATGTTTAAAATACCCATACGCTTACCTTGACCGAAATGTTTATTTTCCAAATTTTCTCTATATATGAATTGTTACTCCAAACCCTTGCAATCTCTGTTCTGAAATTCATTTGGTTTTTAAATTTGGCCTTAGTGGAACCAGCCTTGGAACTGAATTTAATTTGAAATAAATTCCAAAATACTTTAAGGATGTGAATATTTGAATCCAAATACTCATGGTTACAAAGACCATGGTTTCACTTGACTATTTAGCCACTTGAGTGATTTTATCATTTTTCTTCAATTTAATAATTGAATGTGTATAATAAGTAATGTAAAATGTTTTCAAAATTTAAATTATAATGACAATTTTTAACCTATATATAACCTATAGAATAAGCTATTCAATTTAATCAAGATTTTAAAAAACAACCTATTCCATTTTTTTTCAATAAAGAACACTTTCCATGGGTCCTAGAACCAACCCTAGAACTACCAAGGCCACAAGGCCCAAAACTGACTCTGGAACTGGTCTTAACGGAATAGGTTTCAGTTCCAAAAAAACTTGGAAAGGTTATACCTTGAAACCAAAAACTGACCCATGCTCACCCCTAATTCATTGGCATTTTTACCACCAGAAAACTGAACCCGTCTTCAATTAAGTTTTATTGTTATATTTTTGTTATGTTGGATTTATTTAATTTCCCTTATGATATCCACCTATATCTTAATTTTTACCACCAGATATCCCAATTTGTACAAATTGGATTCTTCACCTTTTTCCTCATTAGGCATACTCCCTCTAATTTAGAAAGTTTGGAACTACAGTTAGACTTTTCCCATAGGCATGCTAGATGGATTTTCATGGTAAGGACTAAGCTTGGCAGAGTAAACAAACATGCCATTTTGTGTAATTTTTTTTTTGGGAAAATTCCCAAATCAGTACCCTGTATTTTGGCTTGAGTGACAATTTGGTCTCCGAACCTTAAAATGCAACTCAGTACCCAAACTATCAAAATGTGACAATCCAGTACCTTCCGTTAATCAGTTCGTTAATCAGCTGTTAAGTGATATTTGAAAAGTCAAAAATGCCCTTCAAATGCCATCTAATTCTTTTTACCAACCATCCAAATGTTGACAAAAAACTAAAGTCCCAAATCCAAGCTTCTTCTATTCAAAATAAATTGGTGACTTTAGAAGAATCTAGAATTTGGGACTATTCATTTTATTGTCAATGTTTGGATGGTTGATAAAAAGATTTAGATGACATTCGAAGGGCATTTTTCAAATGTCACTTAACGACTGATTAACGGCAAACAGGTAAAATACAAGGTACTAGTTGGAAAATTTTCCTTTTTTTCACTATTCATGAGTTAAGCAGCCAGGTAAGCTCTTGGTGCTAGGGAGAAGAGGGTTTGCAGGTTAGCAGACTCCCTTGTACACTGCCTACTATTAGCTTCAAAGTGTCGACATGATACATCTCATATCGGGAGTATCATATGAAATTGGTCACCAGGCGATGAACCTCTTTTAAGGTTAATCCCAAAACTAACTGTTTTAAATTTAAATGTTAAATGATGTTTAAACCTAATCCCTCTCTATTTTATTAAAAAAAATCTAAAAATATGATATGCACGTACAAAGTATGGATAGACCCCTTCCGCTGTATCGAAGTGTACCAACACTATTCACCTTATCTGCTCAGAGAAATTTTTTAAGCCAGAAAGGCACTCATATTACAATTAGAGAACAAACAAGTAAAAGTAAGCAACATTGTAAGACAAACTAAACTTGTTGTGCAAAGTAGTAACCATGAGCACCAGAGATGATAGCTCAAGAAAATCTCTTCAAATGGCATAAAGTCAAGAAACGTAAAAAAGGAGGCATTGGGCCTCCAACAGAGAAAGTAATAACTGCAACTTCCTCGGAAAGCAGTCAAGGTTCAAAAAATTGGGAGCAAAAGAATTTGTAGAACTAAAACTTTATAATCGTACCAAAATAATTCCTAAAAGCAATAGGACTTTTGCTTAAAAATGTGGTTTACTCCTAATTACAGTAAGTTCCCTGATAGAGCTATTTGCATTTAATAACTCTCCTTTTTTCATGTCAAAATCCTGTGATATATACTATGTTTCTTCAAACAGAATGCTATTGTGCTTTCACCTCTTTCCTTTGAAATATGTTATCTTTTATGACAAAGTTTCACAGCAAATTACACTGTGACTTGTGGCCAGAATCTTAAGTACCTTACACTTCTTATCTTCAGTTGTGCATAGTAGATCTTACATCATTCCTTTTTCAGAATAAAGGCATCATTTTTATTTGGATCATATCATCCAAAGTCCCTATTTTTGTTGTATTTATTTCTTTGTACTGCTATGCCTGTATATTTTTTTCAAGGGGGGTTTTCTCTGCTTCTGGAATCAATACAATTACTTATTAGAAAGAAAGAGGAAAATCTGGATAACTTTTTTTTGATTAACAATTATTAAAACAAAAGAGGTGAAACCCCGATTCCAAGAGAAAAGGCCTGAAGACCAATACAAGAAGCAGCCCAAAGCTGCTCTAACACACACAATCTCTTTAATCATGCTTACAAATTAGTCATGGGTTTGCACCCCTGCAAATCAAATCCTCCCTAGCCACCCATGGTCTTGCTAAAGCATCAAATCTAGGGTTGTCCTTTGCATTTGGCTCAACAATGTCATAATCTATGGTGGAAACGTCTCAAATCTAGGGTGAAAACCCCGTTGCAAGGAAGGGATTATTTGAGGTGGAGGGATGGGGTCGAGGAAGGGATTTTCAATTGATTAGGCCTGGTTTCACCCTTTAATATAGTTTTCTGATTTCTGTATTGAAAAATTGATTATTTAATATCTGATGAGCTTGGGCACAATTAAGAGAGAGAGAGAGAGAGAGAGATTGAAGTTGAAAGGTCTCTGCTCACATGTTCCATACATGTGCATACCTTCAATTCTCAACCTTGACTCATGGAGATGACTCATGTGCCTTTTATCTCCATGTGATATCAAATCAAAGGGTGATTCCAGGTGTTTTAATGAGAGAAAAAAAAAAAAGAAAGAGAGAAATTGATGACTACAATGGAGATGAAATCAGCAGTTTTACCCATGACTGATGGATTTCACAACATAATACTGTGATAAAAGCACCATCATCAGTAGGCAAGAAACACTGTAAGTCTGTAACAAATTCAAATTTCATAAGGGGAAAACTTTTTTTTTTTTTTTTTTTGGGCTTTTCAGACTGTAACTGGCCCATCTGATGCCGTAAGGCTCATTTTAGGAGTACAAATATAAATATGTAGGGTGCAAAACCTTGTATTTTGTATGTATTTGTACTCTTTCTAAACTGGACCCAAAGAATACAAATACAAATATATTTTGTACATAATTAAATTATTGTCTCATGTTTAATGCATTTGTAGATGCAAGGTGTTTATTTGTTATCTAGTATTGATTTCAATTACTTCAGTTCAATTTGTTTGTCCTCTGGACTTTAATATGATTGTCATACCATTGTCCCCAAAATTGAAATTGACCTAAGAACTGATATACTGATCTAGGTACACTCAGCGCCTACTGGATGATTAGAAACTCTACCAAATGGATTAAAATTGATAATGTTTATAGGAAATTCCATCATACAAAACTATAAAAAGAAAAAAAGTCAAATTACAAAATAAAGTCGAAGAAATGGATTATTTCTTGACTTAATTACTTGGGGAAGATACATTCTCTTTTGGGGTACAAGGGAACATGGGATGCATATTAGGTATTTTGCATGAATAAAGATGAGTTTTAATAACTGAAATTAGCAGTGAAAAGGTAGTTCTTTTCTATATCTTTGATGCCAATTTCCTACTCCCTGTTCAAATTCTTATGTTTTGGTCTATGTGTCATCAGGTGCTAGTTATGGGAGAAGGAAATTGAACTTAAGGAGATGAAAGAGCAACTGAATGAACTCGTACGCCTACTACAGCAGAGTGAAGCACAGAGAAAAGAAATTGAAAAGCAGCAAATGCTGACAATGGAGAGTGGAGAAATTGAAAAGCACAAAGAAAAGAAATTGAAAAGCAGCAAAAGCTGAGAATGGAGAATGGGGAAATTGAAAAGCACAGAGAAAAGAAATTCTTTTGCAAACCAAGAATTTATCAAATTAAAATTAAGATGTATTTGTGATTCAAATATTTTGAATGGAGAATGTTTTCTTAAATTTTATTTGTAATTGATGTTTTTCTATTTTCATATTTTATTTCGACTTAAATGAATACAGAGAAGAGAAAGCAGGTAATTTGAAGAAAATTAGAAAAAATTAAAAAAATAGGTTATTTGAAAAAATATATATACTTTTAGTGGTAGTTGTGACTGCCGCTAAAGAAGTTCACGACTGCCGCTAAAAAACACGCGCCAAACTTATAGTGGCATCCGAATCAGTATTAGCGGCAATCGCCGTTGCCGAAGTTAGCGGCAGTCGAACCAACATTAGCAGCAATCGCAGTTGCCACTAAAAAAACCTTTTAGTCATAGTTTAAAATTTATACCGGCAGCCATAAAAACTACCACTAGAGATTCTAGCGACAGTTCTTTTAGTGGCAGTTTGCCGACTGTCGGTAAAATCGGCAACAATAGTTTTGGGGATTTTTCTTGTAGTGATTCGAATCTGATCCCACACTGTTCATGTTGAATCCGATTCGATCCGAAGATCCAATCGAATCTGATAGGACTCGATTTGAATTTAAATCCTATCGATAAGTCGGATCTTTGAATCTAATATGATCCAACTTGTTTTCTTAAAAATTAATAAATTATTAAAAGAAAAATAAAATATACTATTTTAAATAAAGTAAAAACAAAAAATACAAATTTTCTTTAATTATTTTCATCATATATATACATGTTATTTATAAATAAATAAATAATATAACAAATTTATAAAAATATAATATAAAAAGTATATTTATAAATAAATAAATAACATATATAAATATGTGTTATACATATATTTATATTTATATTTATAAATATATAATATATATCGGATCGGATCTTCTCAGATTGGATAGGAGGGTGATCCGAATCCAATGCGACTTTTTATCAAATCCTATTATCCGATCTGATCCAATTCGAAGATCTGAACAGGAAAATCCTCGGATCAGATCATCATCCAATCCATTTGCATCCTTACTCAGCAAAGAATGGAGGGCAAGAGTGTGCGTAAGAAATGAGAAAATTAGAATGGCAAGTATATTTAGAGTTAGGCTTTTGATGGAAAGCTGTAAACATAACTGTAAATCACTATTGCGTAAAATGGAATACATATGAATCGTACGCTATAAATCAAATCACATAAATCAACAAAATAGAAAATCTGGCACAGGAAATAAAATATGTGGAAAAGTATGGATAGGCCCAATGCAGATTTTCTATTTTCACCACAACTGTAAACATTCAAAATGTCGATAACCGAATGCAGATTTTTTATTTTCACTACAGAACTCTGTAAACATTCAAAATGTCAATAGCCCACACTTTATGCATCAATACGCCTGTGAATTGGTATTAATTCTAAGCTGACACTTACCCTAACAATAATTTGGACTTACAAATTCTAACCCTGGGCTGAACCGTCATTCTCCATCAGATTCTCCATCAGAAGAAATACTTGAGATCAGTTAGGATGCATGATGAAGGATAATAATATACTTTAAGCAATGCCTAAAATGAATTTTATAGCAGCGTTGGAGAGTCTTGCTAATGTTATCTGAACATCTTATCTTTTCTTTCATTTTTTATTATTTTTTCAGGAAAATTGCTTTTAATGCAAACATTAGCGAGGAATCTCTTTAATGTAACAGTTTACAGGTCTCTAGAAGCTTTGCACAAACTAAAAACCCACTAAAAACCAACTTTAGCTTTTCATTGATTGCCAGATAAAAATTGACATGCGGAACAAATTTACTTTACACAAAGTACAAGATATGGGTCTAATACTTAGAGAATTTTATATCGAATTAATGAATCAATCAATGAATCATGAATCTTTCTAACACAATATGAAAATTAAATTATGATATATAATAAAATTATCCCAATACATGTGTGTGAAATGTTGATTCTATTTTTATTGGCTGAGATTAGGAAAAGTAAGGAAATGACATCCAATTCATTCAAAATTATCATATAAATCAATTGGATGGTACGCTTAGGCTATGTTCAAGGTTCAAAATATCGATACACCTGATATGCTAGTAGGGGCGTATCGGGCGAATCGATACTGTTTTTTTTTATTTTTTTTCTAAAATTGGTTTGGGGGCCGTTTTAGGGCTCCTCCACCCCCTGAACTGGTCAGACCCCCGATACACCCATTATACGGGCCGATACGTGTCGATACTTTGAACCTTGGCTATGTTAGGTTTGGAGGAAAAGGTAGGGAAAGATAGGGAAACCAATACTAGGGTTGTAAAGGTTTTCTTACTTTTCCTTACATTTTCCTTCAAACCAAATATAGCTTTGATGTTTCCATCAAATTCATCCAATTGTACCAAAAAGGAAACGAATTCATTCAAAATCATCATATAAGCCACTGAAACAATGAATTGAAAACTTTTTTTTTTTTTTTTTTTTACTTAAGGGTAAATTGCTGAAACCTTCCTTGAAGTTTCTGACTGTTTCCGAATCCTCCTTAAAGTTTGGCAATTTAAATCGCCTTTGAACTTTTTTATACAATTGCAAGTAGATCCCCTCTATTAGAATGTTCTAAAAATGGGCACAAAAATATTAAAACAACCCATGCAATTATTATTGAAGCTGCTCTCTACAGAAGAAGAAAACAATAAAAGCTTATAAACAAAAAGAAAATAGAGAATTTAAAATTGCAGCTTTACATTTGAGGATCAATATGAAGGGGAATTGAAAAATTAATCAATTTCAAGAAAGAGGTTGGAAGGGCTTGAACTAGTCATTCATATGAAGAGAAAATTAGAAAATAAACATTTTGGTCAAAAGTAGCTGTAAGGGTATTTGGACATTTTTATGCCTCTTTTAAAAGACTTTAACAAAAAGGGTCTACTTGCAATTATATCAAAAAATTCAGAGAAGATAACAATTATCAAAACTTTAAGAGATATTTCAGCAACAATCAAAAACTTCACGGAGGTTTCAGCAATTCACCCTTTATTTAATATTACACAATGGCCACCTTAAAAGTTAAAACAACTGGTACATGGTAGCACTTTATGTGAATCTCCCGACGAAGGTGCTTACCCAGTAAGTTCATTCTTCCATATTTGGCAACTGACTAGCATTTTCTATTTATTCTCAGATACCGACACGGCTATCAACACAACAGCCCATCCATGCATGCCTAACTTTTCTTGCTCTCAGAAGCTGAATTAATTCACGACAACCTGGTTTAGATCAACAACCTTAGCAATTGAATATTTTATTGTGTAAGCTTATGTATTTCTTTGAGCACGAATCTGATTTGGATTAATTGTTTTTACTTTTTACACATATAATCGGTGTTGAATTCCTTGCTTGGGTCAACCCAGAAAAGATCATTAATTTCAGCCTATTTAATTCTGACCAGAAGGATTAAATGATATAGCAGGTCTCATCGTCCAAAGGACCGGAATTTCTTCCCGGCCGGTAATCTGATAAGTACTTGCTACAGCGGCCCCAGTAGATTATACACCTGAACCGAGCTGGGGACGAACGTTTTGACTGGTGGCTTCTGAGGTCCATCGTGCACTGTTTGTGGTTCCTAAATTTTCAATCTTTATATCACCTTAGAAGAGCATTCCACATGCATATTGATCAATTTTAGCCTCGGTTGATCAGAAACCTAAGCTATAAAACTGAGTTATATTTCGGCCTCTGGCTCAGACTCTGGCCCGTGGTTTCAAATTTGAAGCATGAGAGTAATATTGTCAGTTGAAGGTGATACAGATGTCTCACCTCACCTCTCAAGTCTGAACTCAAGGAACAATTAACGATATGCGAGTCTAAGGAGTCTGTTACCTTCCTCGTGTGAGATGATGCTGGAAGGCGTAACAACCCGAGTAGTTCGGCATTGCGCTTACTCGTGTCGAGTTTTCCTCGATACATTAAACACTGAAGTAACTAACAATATTGGACAAACTGGTTATATACATCATTGTCATTGATGACCTTCATGCAAGGTTCAAAAAATCGATACATATCGATTTGTATCGGCCGATAATATGTATCATATTGGGAGTACCCTGATATGGGGTTCTGACTAGTTCATGGGGTGGAGGAATCTTAAACCGGCCCTCCTAAACCGTTTTTGAAAAAAATAAAAACTAGTAAAAAAAGTATCGATACTGCCCGATACACCCCTACCATGGATCTATTTCATTACTTTGAGGGTCGTCTAGATAAGAACTGAAGAAAAAATAATGAAAAAGAAGAAGAAAAAATAATGAAAAAGAAAAAGAAAAAAAATGGTCTAAATAACAACTTGAATCAAATGAAAAAAGGGCAAAATTGAAGAATTTTCTACTAGAGCTCTCTTTGATTAAATCAAATGCATTTGACCCTTTTTTGGATAATTATGGCCCATATATGCCTCATGCTAAAATTTAATTAATTATAACTAGGTGACGAAGATGAACACTAGATCACTTAATCAAATAGGTTTTGATACTATGTTAAAGAACCATTCAACCTAAAAGCTTAAATTATTAGATGAGGGCTTTTGGATAGTTTTTGTTCTCTAACACGTCACTTCACGCAAAACCCATCGGATTTGAAGTGCGAGCAGAAACAGGCCCACCTATACTTTGTACTGAAATTTAACTAACTATAATGGGGGCAATGAGTATCGAATACTAGACCACTTGGATTCTCTAAGTGAAGTCCTTGAGTAGGTTTATATTCTCTAACAAGAACCTTTTATGTGTAAGTGTAATATTTGATTAATCATGATCATGTGACTTGTGGATTTACTGCTGTCAACTTTATTACTATGAAATATTATGTGTCAAATAACTTTATTACTATGAAATACTAAATAAAATCAGCTTGGATCAGTCCACGGAAATACTTTAGAGGGAAAAATATCTCTAAAGGCATGTCACTGTTAATGCCATTTTCAGTATGTGCTTCTCTTTCTCTCTCTCAAACAAGAATGAGAATGAAAGTTAAAATCAGCAGGAATGGGATTTCATTCCCAAGAGAGGGGTAAGGAATGATCATTCCCTCAAATGGGGGAATGCTATTCCAGCAGGAATGGGAATGGGATTCCGATTCTACCCAACCAAATGGTTGGAATCAGAATAGCCCCGATTCCAAACCCCTATTCATGTGAACCAAATGGGCCTAAACTTTTTTTCTCGAAATACCATTTAGCATGCTCACATTTAGAGAAAATTTTGGCTTAGAGTGCTGAGCTAAAATTTGAAAAAATACAAAATAATCGAAAACTATATAAAAATGGGATAAACAAATGCATATGTACATTTTGTAGAAATGCTCTATCCTTATGAAGGCCTTCTTTTAATATATGGAAAGTTGACTATTTAGTGTGATGCATTGAAAGTTCAAGCAGGTATTAGTCGGAGATTTGTCTCTTTTCTCTTTTATGGATGAGGATGAAACAACCTTTGACGACGTTCTCTCCCATTTTTAGCACATTCATTTATTGCTATGGAATAGTTAGAATAAAGAATTTCATCTTTTACATTAAATTACTAATAATAAAATTTCTAGGTATTTTTTCCAAAAATTTAAACAAATAACACCAATTAAATGGTCAATTCACAAGATCATAGTAACAAGATGGCCAATTAATCAAAACCATTTCTAATCAGATATATGGCTTCACTAATGTCCTTTTGTTTTTCCATGGGTACACCTCAATATAATATATGTTTCATGGTGAAACCTTATCTGATTTGACCTGGAATACTTGTTTTATTTACATAACTCTCTATACATATTGATCCCCAGATTCCATTTTGCTCTCTAATTGATTGGGATATTTTCAACCAATTAATTAACATGCTTTATTTTCATTTTTTTTAATAAATTAGTGACTTACTGAGTATAGTCATGCATATATACCAACATAGATGAAACATGGATAAACTCATAAGCTAATTAATGGGCTAAAAAAGATCTTAAACATTTTCAGTTTAACACCACATGTTGCTAGGTTCTGTGGTATTGGAGCCTGCAAGAGTACTTAATGAATGTTGTGGCATGAAAATCTTAATTAAGTAGGTGTTTTAATATATTAAGAAATTAATATAAACAACACAAGGAACTAAGAAAACCAGCGAGAGCGTCAGTCTTAATAAATGAACTAAATTCCCTCTAATAACAATTAACAACATTTGATTGGTTATACAGATAGAAGTAAACAGAAGGTTGTTTCTAGTTGAATAAATGTGACATATAATGAATTTAATTTCCTAGAAAACGCAAACCCACAAGATCTAATCTTGATAATTTCCTCCTAATTATAGTCCTAAAACTAAGGATGCAACTAAACGCCCATCTTGATAATTGTCTATGCTTTGGAATGACTATTAAAAAATGAAGTAAAAATTCAGAAAAAAGAATCCTGTACGCAGTTTCTTATTTATAGCTCTATTGGCACTTTTCCCCTATAAAATCAATGTGTTGCCTGCAGTTGTGGCATCTTTTGTTCTATCTATTTCTTGTTCATTGGTGAAACTCATCCCTTAGGTTAGGTATTATCTGATTGTTGTCTGAGAATGGAAAGTGAAATAGCTCAAGCAGCTCAATCAAGCAATACCAAAACCTTTCCTGCTGAGCTCCGTGTTTTGATTGTAGACGATGATGCTATATGCCTTAAGGTTGTTGAAGCAATCCTTCGGATATTGAAATACCAAGGTACGTACTTTGATCTGGAATTTCATGCTTGCTTCGTTAAATCTATCTGAGCTTGTTAAATTGTTCATTCAAATGCTCTTCATGTATAATATTTTTTATTACCATGTTTAGGTGTCTTTGCTCTGGGCAGTAAAAATAGTCATCCCCAACTAGAATTGCAGATATTATATATGCCTATTCTTATTATGGAAGAAATGAACTCTTCTTTTCTTCCTCTCTTTGTTTTTTCTTCTATTTTATTCTTTGTTCTGAATATATATATATATATATATATATATATATATATATATATATATATATATATGTTTTCTTCTTTCATTTCCCTTTTTCTTTTCTGACTAGGATTCTGAAGTTGAGAAGTAAAAAGATCCTTAATTTCCATGATTTGGGCCTACAAAATTTCTTTATTATTATTATTATTATTATTATTATTATTATTATTATTATTATTATTATTATTATTATTATTTCAGCATGTTACATACTTTCCTTTTATAACACATGAATATAAGTCAAGTTTCCATTGTATATACTACAAGTTTAGTTAGAGGATGTTCTGCTTCAAAGTGCTAATTACCAGTTTTCATTTTCTTATTTCCATATCCTCCAAGATATTATATAGAAGCTTTAGCATTTGATCATTATGTATATGTGCAAACTCTACAGGAAATGTAATTGATGAAGATGATTAGCTCATAATCAAAATGCATACTAATTATCTTTCATGTATACTAATTTGTTTGTGTTGTATGTCAATCCTCCAGTATTCTGTTAAGTTATATGAAGAACTTCAATAGAAATCAACAGAAAATTTTATCTTCAAGATCCTTATAAGAAAACACAACAACAGTACTTTTGTACTTGTGATTTTTTCTTTTTTTGATTTCTAGCTTATGTTCCATTGTTCTGATTAATGATTGTTCACTTTGTCGTTTTTAGTTGTGGCTGTTAAAAATGGACTTGATGCTTTGTCAATTCTTCAGGAGAGGAAAGGAGGATTTGACCTTGTTCTCACAGATGTTTACATGCCTGGTATGGATGGAATCACTCTCCTAAAGCACATCATGGCAGAATTCAAGCTGCCTGTCATTAGTGAGTGTCACCCTTCAGTTTCTCTCTCTCTCTCTCTCTCTCTCTCATTTTCATGAAGTTGGTTAGTTCTTTGGTGATTTCTATCCCTGACTGAGATCTATCTGATATGCAGTTATGTCAGCTGATGACAAAGAGAATGTCATATTGAAATGTCTAAAAGCAGGGGCTTCTTATTACATTAAGAAGCCAATAACCATGAATGATGTTAGAAATCTTTGGCAACATGTAGTTCTGAAAAGAAAAGAGACCATTATGGAACCGGAGAGGACAAGGAGCATTGAGGGAGAATCCGATCAGAGTGTGTTTAGGGAGGATATTGAGTGTGTATCCTCAGTGAATGAAGGGAACTGGAAAAAAGGAACCAAGAGAAATACAACCAGCAGCAACGACAACAAAGTGGTTGAAGTAGGTAAAAGTGTTTCCTTCACCACAAAGAGATCAAGGGTGGTTTGGACTACAGAGCTTCACCAGCAGTTCTTGGATGCTGTCAAAAAATTAGGCTATGAGAGTAAGTATTTTCTTTGTACTTGAAACATGGCAAATTATTTCCTTCTACTTGTTTCTCTCCTTTCTCTTCTTTTCCTTTCTCATATATATATATCTGCTATGTTCATATTTTTCTTGATCCAGAGGCTATGCCCAAGAAAATACTTGAGCAGATGGGTATATCAGGATTGACTAGAGAAAATATTGCCAGTCACTTACAGGTTCGTTTTAAACTTGAGTTTGAAGAGAATTGCCATTTGGATGTTGTTGTCTTCACGTTTCTATTATAAAAAATACGTTATTTCTTTTCTTCTTCATTTTTTTTTTTTTTCTGTTTTGCTTCATTCCACATCCCACAACTAATTAAGGATCAAAATTTTGATATGGGACATACCATATTGTATCGTTGGGGTCTCAATACATCTGTTTACAGGTATTTTGGACCCCCTCTTTTTTTAATAAAAAATATGTATAAAGCCTCCCCCAAAACCAAATTTTGAAAAAGAAAGCTAAAAAAAAATATATAGAATCCAATACACGGGATACTTTTAACCATGCCCCCAACCCCTTAACCCCCCCCCCCCCCCCCCCCCATATTTATTAAAACAAGAGGGGTCTCAAAACACCTATAAACAGGTGTATTGAAACTCCAACGATATGATACGATATACCCGATACTGGGTATATCATCTCTACTGCGACGAGTCAGAGATCCTAAAAGCTACAAGTTGGTAGTTCTTATACTTGTGGTCCAGATGTACAAAATAGTTCTTACTTGACATAGAAAAGTTAAAAAGATATAAGTATTGAATTTTACATAACCTCCCTCAAATTTGAGGATGTATCCTTTCACTCATTTGGCACTTATAATTTGTTTCTTAAAAAGAGATTGCAATTCTGAGTCATTAAAAACTTAATTTTGCAATCTTATGTATGGTTTGTATCACCTAAATTCTAGCATGCAAAATATAAGAATTAGCTACAAGTTGTATAGTGATTTTTATATTTTTAAAGGATATGTTTCATATGGCATCTTCAACATTGAGATATATTGGAGAAATGTAAAATAGAGTAATTAAGATAAACCAGTTAACAATGTGACCTTTGAACATAATTGTTCATTGATGTGTTACTTTGAAGTCTTATACACCTCCCAGGCCTCTCCTTTATCCAAACCCTCTTTCGTGCATTATCCTTAATTCTCTCTCCCTTCTCATTCCCACCACTCTCAATCTGTCATGTCATCACTCCTCTCTCTTCCCATTCCAATTACTTAAAAGTATTCCTAAAGCTTCTCTCCCCTTCCCATCCGTCTTGTCCCACTTCTCATATTCCTAAGATCTCTTTCTTAAAATATCTCCCTGTTTTTACTCCATATTCACTGGTTTGTTGAAAATTGGGCTTAACTTTCTCATAAAAAACTTTATCTTCCACCTATGGGCAGTTTCCTCTTTTAAAATCCCTTGAATATAGGCATCTCTCTCTCTCTCTACAATAACAATGCATATTTCACTTTTTTTTATTAATTACATTATGGAGTTGATCTTTACTCCTACTCAAAAAAATATGGAGTTGATCTTTACTATTTGCCTTTAATACATATGTGCAATATGTCAAGTTACTTTATTATCATAAAATGAATTATTATATTTTAGTAGAAAACAATTTAAAGAGACTCAAAAAAAGGAAAAAAAAAACTTAAAGTAACATAATTATTTAATTGGTTTTAAAAAATCAAGTAACATAATTATCCCATAATTAACTTAAAGTATCTTATTTATTATCTAATTATAGCCAACTAAATTATCACAAATTTATATTATCACATAATTAAATTATCAAAAACTAAATTAGTTAATTAACCAAACTAACCTTTACTAACCTAATAATTTAGTTAACATTAATTTATTATGAACTTAATTACTTTATTCAATAAATTGATTAGCCCATTTACTAGCCAAGTAAGCACTAGGGGTGCAACTCAAGAGGGTTGGGTCGGGTTGTAGGTCAATCGAGGACCAATTCTAAAGGTGCAAACCTTAGGAACAGGCCTAGGCCAACCCAAGGTTAAGCCAAATTTATCAACCCTGTCCCAACTTGAGCTTAACCCAACACAATCGAATTAGGCTCCGACTAAGCTGGGTTTATTGGGCTTGGGCAGATTGACTAGGTTTAAAAAAGAATATATATACCCATCTTGTATTATCTTTTATTGTGCTTTATGGCCCAAATTAAGAGTAAAATTCATTGAGAATTAATATCTATAGATTCTCATTTACAAATGTACACATACATTGAAAAGATAATTTTTACTTAGACATAATACACATTTGTATGTATTGGTTCAAGAAAGCTTGGGTTGGGTCAGGCCTAGGTTGGGCTCAAACTACTGGAGACCTCTCAACCCAAGCCTGTCCAAAGTTTAGGTCTGGCCCAAGTTTTTTGGCCCAACCCAAGGACTGAAAATTCTAGCCTAACACATTAGTTTAGGCCCATACTACATATGTGTCCATTAGTTTGATGCCAATATAGCTCCGTATATTATATAATAGTTATAAGTGCAAATTAATTAACAAGTCTGCTTTAGGTTATCTATTTAATTAGGTAACTTATTTGTTCGGTTTAACAATCCTAGTTAACTTAATTTGGTAGCATAATTATTAATTCTTATTACTAGTAAAACTATAAAAGTTATAATTCTAATCTATTTAAGTAATATTTAAAAATTATAAAAATTAATTTAAAATTGTTAATAAAATAATAATAATAATAATTTTTATTAATTGAAAGTCCAACTAAATTACTCATATTATAAACAAAATTAATTTTATAATAAAATTATTTTTATAAATAAAACTAATAAAAAGTATCAATCTTAAAAAATTAATTTTTCTATGAGAAATTTATTAATTTTAAAACTAATTTTTATTAATTTAAATTCTGTTTTAAAATAATTGCATTAATAAAACTTTATAGTAGGCCCATAGCCTAACTTGGCCCATGATCACACCTAATTAAGAATTTCATAGAGCTCTTTCCACTTCATTTTCTTTAAAAAAAGTCCATACATAATAAAAATAAAGCATAGGAGAATAAGGATGTCAAGCCAATACCCTATAAACCAATTTGCATCTTAAATTAATAGCTCTTGAGTTTTCAAAATGCGTCACAAAAGATACAATTGAAAGATTGTGACATGGGTTGGGTTAGTATTAGGTTGAACCCTATAGGGTTCGGTAGGTTGGCACATGTTTGACTCAACCCTAACTCGATCCTTCCATGCTTCCACTCAAACCCATCCCAACTTGACTCAATACTATGCAGTTTTTTAACCTGTGCTGACCTATAGGGTTCAACTCGATATTGACACAACTTGTCCCATAGTCTTTCAATTGTATTTTTGTGATACTTTTTGAAAACTCAACAGCCATTAATTTAAGTTGTAAATTGGTTTATGGGTTCCAAGGTATCACTTCTCCAAAGTGAAACAAGAAAATAACCAAAAGCAAATATTGAAAAAAAAATCATATACTTTAAGGTTAGGGGTTGGAAGTCAAACCAAATTACAAGAATACTCTTTATATGTTTAAAGGTATTATGACCCAATTTCTGGGGTTAACCAAACTTAAAACCAAATTGGTTTAAATAATGAAAAACTCTAACCTAATACTACACCTGATTTTGGTTAAAACAAACATTGAAAGAAATCCTAAACTTTAAGGTTAGGGGATAAAAGTTAGATCAAATAAATTAGAAGAATACCCTTTATATTTGTAGGGATATTATGACCTGATGGGACAAGCCAGCTAAACATGCATCCGATTTGGATTAAAGTCACCGTGCAGGGCTGATTCAAGTCAAATTTACCATCTAACTTGACCCATTAACATTTGTATTAGCCACTCTCACTAGAATAGAATTTCAATTTGAATTATGATTAAAACAATTAACCATAACTCAAAAATATAATACTTGACTTGACGTGGATTGACTTAACTCAATTAAAAATGTCACAAGTTTCTTTCAACTTCAATTTTGCGTAACAAGGTGCACGGGTCCCAATGAGTGTTTGTATGATTCATCAGTCAGATCAAATAGAGATCTTGCACAACCTGTCATATTTTGACCACCTTTACAATCCTACAATCTATATCAAACTTTACCAAATTTTCAATAACGTTTCGCACCAAAAAAGAATTAAGATTGCAAGTTTCAATATTTTAATTAGGGGCTCAAATTTAGCCCATTAACAGAAGATAGAGAGAGTAATCTATGGGGCCATCTTGGTCCCACTACCAATAGTGTTCCCATATCCTATCCCTTTTTACCCTTTATTTTCAATTTGTTTGTGACTGATATTATCATAAAATACATTTGGTTATTTAGCCTAACCAATTTGCAGATTTCAGTTTTTGAACAATCAAAATTTCCTTCTTTTGCCTTTGTTTTTTCTCAACTCAATACTTATTTTGAAGACTGGAAGAGACTCATCTTTCATTATTATTAGTGGATTGAGATTGTTTTCTTTTCTAACAGAAGGACCTCCATAATGGTCTTAGTGAAGCCTTAGCGCTCCTTGGATGTAAGATCCTTGCCCACAGTTCAATTTGGACCAAGTGTTGGGTTATGGTTTCACCAGCCTATACCCCTGGGGCCTAGGGTAGCACTGTTACATGCCCTCACCTAGTCTTCCAAATCTATTATATATACAGACATATATATATATATATATATATATATATATATATATATATATATGGAAGGTCTTCAGGCAGCAGCCCTCACCCTTTAAATACGTGGCATTATAAAATTTCAATAGATAGAATCTTAGAAGAGGTTAAACTCTCACTTTTAAAAAAGTCTATCCACTTACAAAAAAGTGATAACTCCACTCTTAAAATTCACACACATAACATCCTAATCCCTAAAAAGTGGCCACTTCAAATATTATGGTAGTAACTGAATTTTATTCAAACACAACCATTTCAAAAGTAAAGATTAAACAAATAATTTAACATACAAATATTTAAAATATTAATACTCCTTGGCTTCACTATTCTCAAAATGAGGTATAAGCCATTGTCATTTCCATTTGCAAGTGATCCAATCGAGTACCTTTTAATTTCCTCTTCTCAGATCAGTTTCAATTTCTTTAGTTTTTTTTTTTTTTTTGTCTTTAAAGAAGAAAAGACAATTTTATGAATGATCACACCTTGCCCCTCAAATATACTAATGATATCGACGGTTGAAACCTTTGTTTGGCTTTGAAGGCCTATGGACTTGTATTTGTGCCGTTGGAGGCAAAGTTGCTTGTTCCACATTGAACTTGCATGTATTTTCTCGTAGAATGAACTTCAGCTTCTTTGCTACAAATTTGATTTTTCCATAGGAGAAACAAGTGACTAGTCAGTTCTCATACAATACTTCTTTGTAGGGTTTCATTAATCTGTCTCCAATTCGCTATACTTAATTTCTATATTTCAAGTTCATATTCCAATTCACTATCATTAGCCAAATCATCTGTCACTACTAGTGCTACATCTTGATTAATCACGGAGCGGAGTCATTCACCTTTTCAAACACCTGGTGGGAATTCACTACACCCATATCTTTTCCTTCTCAACTAGCACAACCGCCCTAATATTTTCTTTTTGAAGTTCTAGTCTTTGGTTCTTAACAAGAGTCCTTATGTTGTTTCTGTCTCCACTAATCGAGAAATCCTAAGCATAAAAGAACTAAACTGCAATGATTTGTGAGACAAAACAAAAATTTCACCTAAGATATTTCTAATCCTTTCTCTATCCATAGCTTTCTTGGCAACTTGATTCAACTAATCCATACTGTTTGTCATTGCATCATTCAGATCCTACTGTGATTTAACCATTGGTGTAATAACATGTTCACCATCTATGCAAAGGTTGGAATCTAAATCCAAGATATTTCCAATAGGCTGAAAGACTACCTTTTCCTTCTCTTTGCAATTGCAATATAGTTAGATTGATTCTCAAAACTCTCTCTACTACCTGAGCTATAGATCTCAAATATCCTTGTAAAGATTAACAAGGAGCCAAGGGAGGCTAATCCATATTGGAACTATATATAGAGGGTTAACACCCTTGGTCAAATATCTAAAGTCCAACGGAAAAACCTAAAGAACTCACTAATCAATCCTTCCTTCAATTGTTGGTTATTATTCAAACTCAGTGCATGGTTTACAGTTTCAAGCTAGGTTTGATGCCTACAAATATAGTGGGCACTACATATCAATTTTGACCAGCCATTATACCAAAATCTAGTGTTGCCTCTACCAACCAAATATGCTGCAAAACCTCTTCTTTAAGCCCACAAATTTGTCCCCACATCCCTAGAGTCAAATGGTGGGTATTCAAAACTAAGATGCGCCCTTTTATATATTTCCATAAAGATTTAGTTTTAGGAAGGAAAGAATAACTCTTTTATATAACTTTGTGTTGCCATTGTGCATGAAATTTAGAATATAACTTTTTAAAAGAATTTGTTGTATTTGTAGAAAAAAACAAAACAAAAACTATTGTACAAAAATTTCTGACTGTACTATAAAATAATAACCAATAAGTAAAACATTCTTCCTTACAAACTTACTAATTACCATGCTAAAATGCCCGATACAATTTTTTAAACATATATGTTTTTTCGTGAAATATAAAATTAGTAGCAAGCAAAATGTGTTAAGGAAACTAAATAGTATTTTCACTACCTTAGGCTGTGCTTGGAAACAATGCAAATAAATGTGAGTGCAAATATATAGAGTGTAAAATGGTTCATATAAATTGCAAAGTTGGGTTAGTTTTGCACTGACAAATTTACTTTCTTACCAAACAGACTTTTAGTCGTAATGGATGCAAACATGAATTTCAAAAAAGCATATGCTTTTTTTTATCAAAAGCCAACTTGAATGCAAATTTACTTCTTTTTTATTGATGTACTTTTACATCTTATTATCAATGTAAATATGCATTGATCTGTCATTTGTAAATACATAAATGTAATGTTGCCAAACACCGGCAAAAGTGAACCAGAATGCAAATTTACCCTGAACCGGGATTTACACTCCATTTGCATCGTTTCCAAATGCAGCCTTAGTATCTTAAGATTGCATTTTTCCAAAACAAAGAAAACTATCTTTGTATCTAAAATCACTATACAATTGTTCAATGTTACATACATTAGGTTTTCATGTCACAATGCAATAGTATCAATGGATTTTTATATCACAAATCAACAATCCAATGATTTGACTGGTAACATTGAAGATCAGAGTCTATAAAAGCATAACATGAAAAAGTTTCAATGTTTCTTGTGCAACATGGATGATAGGATAGTGATTCACAATAACACCAAAGACTATTATTCGGTACCATAAAGTGTGCAACACATTTGTAACTTCCATTTTGTTTACAGTAGAATGAAGAAAAATAAAACGGTGCCATGTATGTTTGGTAAAATAGGAATGACACTAGTGATTTTTTAAAGTAATAATATTGAAGTTAATCCAAAATTCAAAGAAAAATCATTTGCTTCAAGTAGTAGAAAAATGTGAAGAACAAAAGTAGCGTTTCGAAATTGTATTGTTTCTCTTGTACAGTTATACTTCATAAATTAAAACCAAGGCAAATCATAACACAACTAAATGCTTGTTTAGCAAGAAAGGAAACAAAAGTTACAAGAGGTTTATTTGATTTTTTCATTTTAGATAAGACTTTGATGGGAATGAACCCAAATTTTATCCAATGTCTTGTTTATGCTATGTGCAAACAAGACATTGGAGATACTATATCCCAAATTTTCACTACTACACTACAAGGAACCATTCAACCTAAAAGCTTAATTTGTTAGGTAAAGATTCTGAAAAGGTTTTTATTCTCTAACACACCCCCTTTCATGAAAGCCCATTGGGCTTGAAGTGTGGATAAGAACAAGTGGAGGTTCCTGAATAGGCTTTTATTCTCTAACCAAAGCAATATTTTACATGTAAAGTTAAGCATCTTAAGTTATTGGATAATGTATAATGATATTCTTTGGCATGCATTTTATAATTAGTTAAAATACTTAGCATGCTATTATTTAAATGTCATGCTCTAGAAATCATCATGATAACTGTATGATGCATAAATTAACTATGTGTTAAAGAGTTTCAGCTAAATAGTTTTGCTCCATATCTTTAATATGGTATTTTTCTTTCATTCTACATTTTTCGAATCAGATTTAGACCCTTCATGTTTCATATTCATGGTTTTTACATTCCCTGGAATTGAATGCATGTATATGTGAGTTTTGTTGTGCTTTGACATATTTGTGTGTTTCTTATCATTATAAGCCATCATATGGTTAGCAATCACATAAAATAAAAAGTAGGTTTCCTAGGTTGAAAAAGGTTATTTTTTTCTTGATATACTAGGTTTATTTATTTGAATACAGTGAATTTGGTAGGCTTATTTAGAGTTGAATCCTTAAATTAATGTTTCTAATATGGTTTTTCCCTCACCTTATTTATGGACAATGGTGGCAATACTCATCACAATCTGTAGAAATACCGCATCTTCTTAAAGCGACTTAAGCAAGCAAGCCAAGCTCCTGAACCAAGTGTAGCAAGATCCTTGATTAGTAAATCAAGCTTTGCAGTAGGTCATCCTTCACTAGTGCTCCACTTACAAGGTAGACTTCCAGAGTTGCAGGATACTCAACAATTTACTGGAATGTCATTCAGGCCAAGACACGGAAGTTCTCCAATGTCTCAATTACATGAACATTCAATTTCAGCTAGCAATCAGGGGAACCTGAAGAAATCTAATTTTCTTGAATCATCTCTTGATCAACGAAATGGTACCAAACATTCAGGTTTTGAAGTGAGATCCCACATTGTCACAACATCTTCCTTGCTCGGTGATACTTCAAATAGTCATAGAAGTGGTGAAGATATAGTGCAGATGAACCATCAACAGC
Source organism: Nelumbo nucifera (assembly GCF_055504915.1). NCBI lineage: Eukaryota > Viridiplantae > Streptophyta > Magnoliopsida > Proteales > Nelumbonaceae > Nelumbo > Nelumbo nucifera. Next base: position 61,242,244 of record NC_142651.1, read on the forward strand.
CTCAGATGCAATCGAGACCATTTGCCAGTAGCTCACTAGTTAATAGAAACATGGGGTCATCCAACAACCATAACCAGGTCCCTTATTTCAATTACACCAATTATAACCATGCTGGAATTCAGATTGCAAGTGCTGGAGAGCCAGTTGGATTTGGTAAAACTGTGCTCTTTGCTAATAGACCATCAAAGAGTATGAGTGGTAGCTACAACTCCATGAATGAGATGCAAAAAGGCAAGGGAATTGTCACAGCAACTGGGAAATATCCTCCATTTCTCGAGTTTGGCTCATTTCGTTCTGGTTTTTCTCCTCAAGGATTGGATTCTTCGTGTGGTTCCCAATGTGCAAACCATTTTCAGATGATGTTTCCTTGTGTGATTCAGAAACAACAACCTTCGATCCAATCATTCCTCAATGTGAGTAATCAACAACAACAACAATCTCTAGTGCCATCATTCCCCAATGTGATTCAAAAGCAACAACTTCCACTACCACTACAGCCATTGCCTGAACAGAAAAGACCAAACTTAACCGAGTTTGAAAGTGAACTTGATAGCCTCTTAGACCTTGTAACAAGCAGCCCTGACATTGAAAACACTTCAGCTATGCAACCATTTGATGAAATTAATGATCTCTGCGCTATCCTCAATCAAGTGGATCAGGATGATCAGGCATGTACAATGCTTATTTATTTAAAACCTGTCTTAATTTTCTTTACTGTTGGAAAGATGGCTTCCCTCTAGATTATTTTGTTTAAATCCTGGTAGTTCTCCTCACTAATTAAACTTTCTTTCTTTCTATTTATAGAGTCAAGGTGGTGAAGTACTCATGGACCCGGACTTCAATATCAACGAATATCAGATGGATGACTTGTAAGTTGGCCATGAAGAAGCTTTTATAACAAGATTGGATTCTCTTCTTTAGAGTAATGAACTTGTATATAATAATGTGAACTTGGTTATTTTAGTTGCTTAGTTGAGAATGTAGATAAAGAGTTTGAAGAACAATAATGTCTTTGTATATTTTATGTAGGAAAGAAATAGGTAACAACATTTATTTCAATGTTTATTTATTGATGGCCCCCAATGAAGTCTCATTTCTCTCTGAATGACCATACACCAAAAAGTTACAATCAACCTCAGTTGTGTTAAGGGTTTAGGTTGGACTACACTCAAGCTTAGTCCAAGTCTTAGGATTGGGTCTAGTTCGTCCTAGACCTAACCCAACACTACCCAAGTTCATAGCTATCAGATGGATCTAAAATGGAATTTGAATTTGAGTGTTGGCTTGGTATGATATGAAACTCATACTTTGTTGGTAGCCTAAACCATTATGTAGAAATTTAACAGTCAATCATCATAGTTACTAGCTCATTTCCTGTCAAAACACATATGGCTGAGATCCATCATTTTTAAGTTTATATCATTTGGATTTCTACCCAAAACTGAAATAAAGAAAATTGTCTCCAACCTACATCTAACTTCAGTTTAAAATTTTAGATGAAAAATCTTATGAACAAACCCAAATTATAACTATTCATAATCATGAACATGAGTTCACCGTATGTTTACTTTTCTGTAGAAGATAGCAAGATTCATGATGATTAGGTTAACTTATAAGTTGTTATGATGTGTAGTTGCAATGTATATATAGTTTCCCTTCATAACATTGAATGGAAATGGCTTCATGGTTCGGAGGTGATTAAAAGGGTGTGTGAACACCAGAGGTTGGCACAAGTCCATTACAAAGCCAAATACCCTCTCTCGTTCTTGCACAAATTAGCACTTCAGGCGTTGCATTGGGCCTAAATGAAGTGCCTAGGTAAGGTAGAAGGTGGTTGGTTGTGAAGTGGCTAAATCCAGGTGTAAACGGTATATAGGTGGCTAAAGCAAGAGTAAGGGTATACCTGAAAGACGGTGCATAGATGACCTAAGAGGAGGAAGAAGGCAGGAGGGTGGGTTGCAGAAGGTTGTGATGGGGGCTATAATGGAGGTTGAGGATGTAGTCCAGAAGAGCTTATGCAAGACGATGACTATGTAGTTTCTTAAGAGCTTTGGGCCTTTATTTATAAAGGAGTCTCCCTAATCGAATAGGAAAATCACACAGCATAAGAGGGAACTTTCCCCAAAGTGGGAAAGTTTATTATTCTATTATATATGAGGTAGAAAGGGAACAAGTAGGGTTTGGCCATGTGTTGTAGAGAGATCCTAGGATCTGGGCCCCTGCCCCTCCTCTCAAAATCTACACGTGAACCCGACTCCAACTACAACCCTACTTCTAGAAGCCTCTAACACCTTAGCCATTTGCTTGTGGCATTGTTACGCTAGTTAACACATTACGTTGTTGTAGTTTGGTGCTAAATCACAAGACACTAGTGTTTGAGATAAGCTCAATTGCATTTTGCATTGCGACCATGATTTACTACGTCTCATCACAAGGATGTCTATTTGTTGCGATTAACACTTAGATAGGACTTTGTTGTGAGGATTCTTGAGTTGTAAGTCATATGTGGGTGTTCTTCAACATTATTCAATTGCTGCTCAAGTATGGAAACTTGGCATTGTGAGTGTGCTATTGTCACTTACTCGAGTGTCCTCGGCACAATCTCCAAAGAGCATGAATCCACATACTTACATTAAAAGAACTTATTTATATATTTTTACATAGTCATCTTTTATTGGGCTTATGGTTCAATTTAAAAGTAGAATTGATTGAAAAAATGTACAAATTTCATTTACAAATTTACATAAACATAATTTATACATATACACATGTATGTATAATTAGAAAAAGATAGTTTATATAAATATAATACACATAATTATGTATTTTTTTCAAGTGATATCAAGTTGGGTTTGACTTGGGTTGTGTTAGGCCAGGCCTGAGTTTTCTGGCCCAAGCCCAACACATTCAAAACCTTGAGTTGGGCTCAGGTTGGAGTTGTACCCCTATTTAGGGGCCTCTACTAAGCTTTATGCATGTTATCTACTTTGTTGCCATTTACTAGAAAAGTGAAACATAGAGTTTTAATGCACTTCATGATACTATCAACTCAAGTTTGATAAACACCGAGCTAATGGAACTTCTATATAGGTTCACTCAATTCTATCATAAGCTTTTTCCACCTCTTAACTTTACCTACTTCTATTCCTTTTTCTTTAACTGAGTTCATCACATCTTGAGTTAGTAGTACGTTTAAACATTTGCCTTCTTAGAATAAAAGCATTGTACCAAGGTGATATAATTTTGTCAAAAAAAAAATCTCTCATTCTATTTATAACAATTTTCATTATAACCTTGTAAGCCATGTTACACAACTTTTTTTTTGTTGAAAAAACATGTTACATAACTTGCCTTCTCTAAAAAATTCTTTAACCACTTCACATGGACTAGGACTTGCATCATCTAAAAAAGATGAAAAGAATTCCATTGTAGGTCATTTAGGCTTAGAGCTTTCAATAGATGTACTTGCATTAAATATTATCTTATTTCCTTATCCATAATTGGACTACATAATTAAGCTACCCTTAGGTTCCTTCAAATTAGCTCGCTAATGATTGTAGTCTTTCTACTTTTCTTTGTTGCACAAATATTCTAAACCAAGAGAGGGTGAAGTGGCTATAAAAAATATTTTTCCCAACTAAAGCCTTTTAAGACAATGAACAAAAATTTGATGGAATGGAAGATTGTGTGAGTGTGTATGCGTGCTATGCAATACAATGCACATATTGGAATAATCAAATAAGTAAAGATAAACAAGTAAAGTGATTGATTGTAGCAAGCATACAAGGATTTTTATAGAGGTTCATCCAAACCTCACCCTATGGCCTCCCCTCGAGAACCCTCTTGAGAATTCTACTAAACAATTGGATTTATGGGTTCTAGCAAAACCTTACAACCAATCCGACTTTTGGGTGCCTATAAGACATGAACAATTGAATTTTTTGATGCTGCTAGCACCGAATTATTGCTCGGCCCCTTCACCCTACCTCCTTAAACTCTCTTTTTTAGACCCAAAATTTCAAAAGAAAAACAAATCAACCCGAGACCTATCAAAACCTATAAAATCCCTTTTTATCTGAAACTTCACAATTATGTGTTAAATTTCATAACCAAACTCTAAAGATCTATTGTTCATCACATCAACCCCCTTTCCAATAGTTTGATCTACGCGATGTTCAAATCTTGGTAACCCAAATCCAAATCCAACACATTAATTTCATTAAGGATACTAAAATACAATAAACCTCCAAATCTCACCTCAAATCCATGATGATCAACATTGAAAACAATAAGACTCTATTTCGATAGCCTTGACCAAAAGCTAATAAAGATAGACAACCAAGACCAATCAATTCTTTCTCAAATCAGAACCATCCACCTGATTCCTCACCTTAATCCATGCCCACATGCCAAATTTAATACCAAAATTACCTCGTTTGACCCTCCATCATGCAAAGATTTTGTTTCAATAAATCTCGTTGATCAAAGCTTACCAACCGTAGATCTTCACCATCATATCCTTGTTTGACCAATCAGACCTCACCACTATGTTCAAAAACCAAAAAAGTCCCCAACACATCAAAACTCCTTCGTTTGACTATTAGAAAAGTGAGATTCCATTTTAAGCCTCTTTATTAATTAATAAACCATATGCTAATAGAACCTTAACAAAATCCTATAATCCATACCTTTAATCAAATATCCATCACTTCCATCAGATTTGAGACATTCAAAAACGTTCATCCACCAAATCTCATCCTAAGATTCTCTCATTTGACCTTCAATCAAGCCAAAATTCTATTTCGGCAAATCTCGTTAATTAAAGCTTACTAGCCATAGAACTCTAGCATCCCAATTGCACTTATCCAATCAGACCTCACCATTATGTTCAAAGACCCAAAAAAACCCCAACACATCAAGTTTCATGACCTAATTCTCTCGTTTGATTGTTAAACTATAAAGATTTCATTCAAATGTTCCAGATTAAATTGTCACTTCATTTGTTCTAACTTGAAACATCAAAAGGGCGATGACTGATGTCAGATCCATACTTAACCTATTAAACACTTATACCAATAAAATTAGGCCTAGTATATTTAAAAATCCTAAAATCCCAAAGATATCCCTACTTAAAACCAATAAAAGACAAAATTATTGTTATGGGTGATTTAAATTTACATTTTATGCCACTAACCCCAAATACGATATTGCAATGGTAGGCATGCCCCAAAACCTCAATTGACACACAAAACCTGTGAAAATCAACCATAAATCAAGGATAATCCTTTCACCAAAAAGGAAAAGTCAACTAAGCCCCATTTTCTTTGAAAAATCTTTACCTTTTACTTAAAAAAGTTGTCTTGAAGCCCAAACTCTTTGATTGGGCAAATTTCAGACATGTTCCTTTCTTTTCTCTATAAAAAGTGGCCAACTCAATCTATAGAAGTAGACTTGAGAAGAGAGGAAAAAGGGGGAGAGGCCTGAGAAGCATATCTTGCCTCTATAAAACCCTCATTTACTTAAAATCCCCAAGCATGTGAACCTTAAACTTTGAATTTGCCCCTCTGCTCTCAGGCTGAAGATTTGCAACCAGAAGTACTCTCTAACTCAATAGCCTATTCAGGTTTCATTCTAACTCATTCTAACTACTAGAAAACCTTTTCCATGGTTCCACACAAGAGGTAAGCCTCTCACTCCTTTTTTAGCTCGAGTTTATAATTTCTGGTTTGTTTGAAGTTCCGAGACCATGGAGAACTTGCATTATCAAATTCTCCTAGACTGAGAAAAAGAGGTAAAGAGGTGAGATACTTGGGGAAATTAGTATCTAAGGCCTAATTACATCACCTCAAAGGTAACCTATTGCTTTTTCATTAGAAATTGAACCTAAACCATTCCTGTATTGGGCTACTAGAGTAGCTTGAAGAGATGAGTGCTTAACACCTGCGCTCTCACAATCCTTTGAATTGAAAATCTCTTAGTTAAGTGCATTTCCTGGTAGAGAACGGAATCACTATCAAAGAAGATATATCAATTTTTAAAGCTAGAAACAAAGGTCCATTTGCTCAAAAAAATGGGTGGCAACTCCATCTTTTTGAGCTGGTAATGAGCTTGTCGAAGCTTACAACTGGCAACTCCACTAGGAACAATAATTAATACCTTTACTAGGAGTTGTTTAGGCCTAATTTTGCACCTAAGTATTGTGAGTGATTAAAGTTAAAACTTCAAGAGTTAAAGTTGTTGGTTTTACAATTTGGAATCGCATAAGAGGTATCTCAAAGAGGCTTGGCACGATAAGCCCTCTCAACTTAGCTAGAAATTGTATTTTAGCAATGCTCAATGCAATAGACACCCCAATGTAGATTGAAACCACAACTTGGCGATACACAACGCAGCACGCTTTACCTCTATCCTACTTGTAATTGCACCCTAAGTCCCCATTGTAGCTACAATCACACCCAAAATCGCACCTTAGTCAAAATCACACTCAAAACCACACCTTAGTCAAAATCGCACCTAAAATATTACCCAAAACTGCACCTCACCCAAAATCACATATTAGACCTTGCAACCGAAAATTGTACCTTAGTTCAGCTCCATTGCAACACAATTAGTCAAAATCACACCTTATTTTAGCTTCATCGCAACCCAAGTGCAACCATCATGGAAATTTATAAAAGCAGTCAATTCTACTGCCAAGAAAGGAGTTGTTGCAGTTGGACAACCTTATATTTGAATTGTAGGAAATGAAGAAGCAAATGAAGTCTCCTCTCAGGGTCCCTCTACCTTCATACAAGAGGAATAGAAGAATTTTAAAAAGTTTGTTGCAGGTCAAAGTTCATATAAGAATACATGTTCCAAGATTGTTCCCTCTATATATGGACATGAAGAAAGATGTTGCATGTCTTTTATTTGGAGAATCAAGGAATGAATTACCAGATGGTGTACAACCAAGTGATGAAATCAATGTCTTATTGTTAGGGGACTCGTTTACTACCAAACCACAATTTCTTAAGTTTGTTGAGAACACATCGATTTGAGTTGTTTATACTTTAGGGAAAAGCTCATCTACTACTGGTCATATAGCTTTTGTGAATTGCGATTCGTGATAGAAGCTCACATGGATTTTATCTTGAAGGTGAAACCATAATTTTGACAAATGGTGGAGTTTGTCTGTATTGATGAATTTGAGAAAATGAGGTTTGAAGTCAAGTTTGCCACTCACGAGGCAGTGGAACCACATCCATTGCCAAAGCTGCCAACCCTATGCTTGCAACTGCTAACCCTCCGTCAAGATGTTATGATAATCTAAAAACTACACTGAATAACATTGATTTGTAGACAACAATTCTTTTCAAGTTCAATCTTATTTTAACTATGAAACATGTTAAGATGTATAGTAAGGATAAACTTATAGCTAGCCATATTATAAAGTCCATGTCTCACAATCAGTATTTGATTAGAAATTAAATTCAATGGGTATTTGATTGATAAATTTAAAGTTTAAAATTTCACAATGTATAGGCCTACGCGTTTTGTTTTAGGAGAGATCTTATACATGGAACATATAGGATTTCATAGTTTCATACTTTTCAATCGTATAAGACCAATACACACATTGTATCAACTGAGTTTAATTTTCCTCTCTTTTTACTTTTTAAATTCAAATTTAATATTTTTTATAAAACAAAAAAATTTAGTTTAATTTATCTCTTTTCTCTCTCATTTATATCACTTTTAATTAAACCTTTAGATTTGAGACATTGTTAAATGCTAATATTATTTAGTTAAATGCTTATGAGTTACCTTTAATTAAGGCATTTAAGACATCACTAAATTCTAGTTAAGTCAAATAACTTGTTAAAATCATAATTTGAAGGTAAGAAGTTTCAAACCCTAGTTATTTATTTACAAAAACAACAACTAATTAAGCACTATGTCAACCTTAATGGCTTATCTTAATACCATGAATTTTTATTCTTAAAGTTATTTTTCTTCTCTTAGTGGATGTTTCTTAATAAATGCTAAAATTTAACTATTAAAATTTATATAATAATAAGATTAATACAAATTATATTTATTTATTAAAAACTAACTAATAAATAACTTCAAAAAGATATTAACTAAAAATATTAGTATATATGTACACATACATTTTAGTTCTTCTATTATTTTTCAACAGTTACTAATTATGTCCCGATACTTTATATAAATCATTAAAGTATGGTTTTTATGTTTACATAAATTAGTTATAATCACATAAAAGTCATTTTTGTTGTTGTTACCATATATTTCAAAGGATTTTTTTTTATTTTCTAGCTTATTTATGTGTATCTTGATTTTTGTCTGTATCTATGCATTTCCAAAGAGTATCTCAATACATCTCTTAAATTTACCTTTCCGATACACCTTGCGTTTCTGATACTTTGGACTTTGGATTAATTACATAAAAAAATACACATACACATGCACTTGAAAATGGTTTTAAATTTCCCACCATAACTAGTTTTTTAACTTGGTTCTCTTCCTTTAAGCTTTGTCCCACATTGGAAAACTATTGAACATGACTTGAGTTTTCAATTAAGAGCTTGTTTACACTCCTTAAAATTATAGAAAGGAAAGTATAGAGACTTGCTACCGCACAATGCGTGTGCACGTGTGTGTGGAGTGCAACGAGGCACTTTAGTGCAATGACACTTGATGCGATGAGATGGTTTGTGATGGCACAATATGAAATTGCATATTGTAGACTGTAAACCTTGTGAAATCACAAATCATACAATGGACAAAATTGTAAATCGCATGTCATTTAAGAAATAGCAAGTTGTGATTCACGATTCACAACTACTCAAAAAACCACATTTGGTTTCAATCACATATAAGGATCTATTTGACTTGATTGAATGTAACCAAGAAACATTATTTAAACATTAACAATAACTGTGAACAATCACAAAATTTGAATTCATGATTGTACTAAGAGTCTCTACAAACGAAGCTGATTTATACAAGTTTTCATTCACTTTTAACTAAAACACATTATCTATTTCAGTCTAACCTGCTATTGTCTCACAGAAGGTTTCTTTAGAGAATCTTCAGCTTTGCTGGTTGTAGCTTCTCACCCAAGGCTTTGTTGTATTTCGAAAACGAATTTGCTAGTAATCCGAGAGCAAACTCAGTACCACTAAGTAAAACTGAGTGGAGGCAAAGAATGTTCTAAAGGCTATCTTTAGATACACCTCAAAGCTTCTCCTCCCGAGTTTTTGACCACATTTACCAACAATTTTAGAACATTATTTGGCTATGGAAGTAGAAGCCAACACAACTTCAACCAAGATGATGAACCAAGACCTTGTTTGACTTTACTAGTTCAATAGAGCCAATTTTAGGTAATAAAAAGATAAGATGATCCTCTTTCTAACTATGTTGAAATTGTACCATCTCTTGAATCCAATTCTGCAACCTCTTCCTTAAGTTACCAGCAAAAACACAACAAAATAATTGAAAAAATGAGCAAAATGAGAAGGACTCACTTTTGTAGTGAGACACATATTGAACGTTATTACACTGGTTCTACAACTTTTACAAGAAACTCTCATCTCTTAAAGAAATTTGAAGGCTTTGGAATTCAAGTACAAGTTGTAAGAAACAGGTATGAACAAATATCTCATTGTAGAATACTTTGATTTCGTCATGAATGAACATAAGCCCATATTAGAGCAAGTCACAAGTTACAGGTGATAGTCAATAAAATTCGGTTTCTAAACATCACCCTTTCCAAGTCTTTCCAAGTGTGAACAATAATTGTCAAACTTCCATCCTCTTACAGGAATAATCTTTTACACAAGGCAGAAGAATTTACCTTGGAGCAAATTCTACAACACCTTCGCATTGAAGAAGAGTCTTGAATTAAAGACTATAGGGATAAAACCCTAGCAGTATGTTGAACTCCAATGTTAATTTTGTAGAAAATGGACCGAAAAAAATAGGACAAAAACCTTAAGAAAAGAAGGGGCACTATCACTACAAAAAAATGCATATTTGTGACATTAGACAAATGTCACCAAAGATGGCCCAAACATCACAAAAACATTTTCATGACGTTTGCTCCCTTGTCACCCAATGTCATGTCAGTAAAGGTTTTCATGACGTTTACTTTAGTGATGGTGATGTATCGCAAACATCACTAAAAGTTTTCAAGAGTCACCTATGCACATTTTTTGTGACATTTATTTGTTTATTTTTGTTACATTTTCTAAAACGTCACAAAAAAGACATCCTTAAGTGACATTTATTTCAACGCCACAAATAATGCAAACAATGGTGATATTTTACAGGCATCACAAAAAGTTTTCAAGAGTTACTTAAATGTATATTATATTCATTCATTAAATCACATGAAACCATTCAAAATAAAAGATAATATCATTAAAAACTGAAATCCAGTATTAAATAAAATGTAATATATTTACAATTGTTCACATTATAGTTCGAATGGAATTAAAAGATTACAAAAAAAAGGAAAATAAAACAGTCATCAAAAGAGTGTATTTCCCTTGCTAAAATGATTACAAAAAAACGGAAAATAAAACACTCATTAAAAGACTATGTGGTAATCTTTTAATTCCATTAAATAAAACACTCATTAAATAAAACACTCTTTACCTTGGACTGTTTATATTAGCTAGGACAAATATGCAATTAATTCAACCAAGAGTCCATATCAGTTTTGCACTTTCAAGAGAGACTTTGTAGTAATATTTGGGCTATGAAAGATAAATCTTCTACTCTCCAACATATTGACCTTCTATGCTTTAAGCTCATTTGAGAAAGGTCCTTGTGAGCATTGGAAAATGGCTCACTTAGAGCTGATATGGAGTTGCCACCCATCATTCGTAAGAATTGGAGGTGAAAGGGCCTCCAAGAATTATATTCAATATCATTTTAATTCAATAGCGACTGCAAAACCCCAAGGCGTAGCTGAACCAGCCTAGGTAAGACTTAGGTGGGAGAGAGGGAAGGGGTTAGGCACCCCTCTCCCTATCTAATAAGTAAAGTCCACATGGAGCTCTGAAATATGGAAGATAACTTGAACTGTCCAGCATAGATTTTAAAACTACATATACCAAATTAAACATGTATTTGGCTATACTAAAGAGGAGAGGGAGTCGGTCCTTGGAAAAATATAGCAACAACCAAAAAGAGAAACTATATATTTGTCGATAACATGAAATCTAAACAAAGAACTACTTAACAATTAAAGGCTAGAAACAAGCCTCAATCTAGAAAAGAATCTTACATGATCACTGCCTTTTCCTCTATTAAGTAATTTTATAAAAAAAAATTCTAATGAAAAAATTAATAAATATTTTCAATTTTTATTAATTTGATTTTGGTTCACTTGTTCTCTTATTTTGAGTGGGAAACATATCAATTAGTGCATTTTATTATACTGTCACCAAACATATAGAGGTCAACTTTCAATTTTGTTTTCAAGAACACCAAGTTTATCATCAGAGTCGTCGCTAGTTGACACATATGGCTCCTCCTCCTCGGTGGTAGATTTGTCCAAGTCCTCTTCCTATAACAAGTCATTGATGAATTCACTATCTGGTTCTTCGGAAGTTCTACCATGTGCCATGTTGGGAGGCTTTTCCACCACATTTGGAGCAATGTCATCTCTAATCTATTCCATGTTTTCATCATTGATGCAAATATTTTCCCTCGCCAAATTAGATAAAATAGGTGCACCATCCCTATATGCAACATCTCTTTCAGGTTCTATGACACCTACATCATATAAATCCTGAGCCTTTGTGTTGATCACTATATGCCACTCCTTATTCAAATCATCTTCAATGTAGAATACTTGGTGAACTTGATTCACAAGCACAAATGGCTCATCATCATCTCTTTCTCCCGTATGACAAGGGTATTCTATATGTATATTTTTTATGCCAAATATGAACCTAATAGTTGATCCTAACAACCAGAAGGACCAGCAAGGCCACGTTGACCATATGTATAGGATCATCTAGTTGGTCAAACTTTTGTACCAAGAGATCTGCTAGGTACGTATATCCGTAGTTTTCTTTCTTAACTCCTTGCCAAGGGTTAACCCAATCACACCAAAACATTACAAAATTTACCTCCTTTGTATGTCTTAATTGAATTATCTCTTTCACCCTACCATAGTTTTGGAGGTCACTTCAGATACCCTGCATGTCTTTCCTATTTGTGTATGAGGTGGTGTCTGCAACAACTACCACCCCACTATTTTGATAGGCCTTTCCTTTGTCTGAAGAATATGGTCGGAATCTATATCTATTTGGCATACATCCAAATAACTTGAATGCATCAGCCATAGGCCTCATCGCTAGGGTTGCAACGAGTTTAGGGAACTGCCTACCAACCCCATGATCTTGAGCATCTAGCACACGACCCCGTAACCACTAAGAAAACACTTGTTGATGAGCCCTTTGTATTTGTTGTTGCTTTCTTGGAAATCTTGGGGCCAATGTTTTTAAATGGTCTCTGCACTAGTAAAGTTTGAGTCAGTTTAAGGAATTCATAAATTATAATCCATATTTAAATAATTTCCATAGGGTAGGAGCAATTACATAATTTATGAGGCCACCTCATCCACATGTTAACACATAATGGTGTGCTTGGGACAGTGAACGTGCATCTAGTTGCACAACTTTTTGCACACCAATTGCTCTACCCTTACCAAAGAAGGATATCTCCTCCACATCACCCTCAGAGTTCCTAATCGCATGAACCGAGTATCAACATTATAGAGATACATAGAACAAAATGTCATGTACTCCACTAGATACGCTTCTACGATTGAGCTTTCTGGATGTGCTCTATTCCACACAAGCCTTTTATACCTGCTAAGCACCCTTTAGAGGTTGACATGAATAAATAAGACAGAAATAAAGTTAGAGTATGTAATGAGATGAGTTCCACTAATAAATTGAACATGAATTGAGATCATTACCTCTTGACTAGATACACCCATCGATATTGGACTGGTCCTTCTAATTTGACTTTCTTCACAAGATGGATGCACAAGTGGACCATTATGACAAAGAACGATGGTGGGAAAATCATCTCTAGTTCACATAAAGTCACTGCTATCTTCTCTTCAAAATTGTTTAGATCCTGAGGTCGTATTACCTTATTACAAATTTCCTGGAAGAAATTGTTCAAGTCCATGAGGGGACAAGCAACATCCTTTGGAAGTGTATTCCTAACACATATAGGAAGGAATTGTTGCATGATGACATGATAGTCAATCGTGACTCTTCAATCCATGCAATCTCCCATCGGCTAGATTAACTCGTCTAGAGATATTTGAGGAGTATCCATCTGGCACTCGCACATTCTTCAAAACTTGGAGAAATCGTACTCTCTCATTTTTCTTGGGCAAACAATATCATCTGCATCGTATAGTTGTCCTACCTATACTATCATCTGTGACTAGGTGGAGAGATTGTCGAATGCCCATTTCAACTAAAACATATCTAGCCTTGATCATGTCCCTTGACTTCCCATCAGTGTTCAACATAGTTGCCAATATATCCATACATTTTTTCTCTATGTTCATGACATCTAAGCTATGATGTAGAAAATTATGCCTCCATGCAATAAGGCAACTAAAAGAATATGCTATACTTCTTAAAGTTTCCTACACCATTTCTGTCTGAATCTTCTATTAAGCATCATTTCTTCTGCACCTTTCCATACTCAAAATTCTTCCCCTCCAACTTTGAAACAATATCCACACCAAAAAGAGGAACCGATGGAGGTCTCAATTCTTGAGTTCCATCAAAGCTTCGCTTATTCTTTCTCCACCTGTGGTCTATAGTGAGGAATCTATGATGTCCAAGGTAGTAATGCTTCCCACTATAGTTCAACCACATAAACTGTATTTCAAATTGGCAACATGGACAAGCAAAATGTACCTTGGTGCTCCAACCAGACAATAATGCATGAGTTGGAAAATCATTATTTGTGCACATAAGGCATGCCCTCAGATTAAATTTTTGGTTACTAGCTACATCATAGGACCATACACCCTTTGACCACAAGATTTGAAGCTCATGCACAAGAGGTTGTAGGAACACATCAATGTCATTCACCAGGCCTCTAGGGCCCAGGATCAATAGAGTGAACATCACGTAGGGTGGTTTCATACACATCCAGGGTGGCAAGTTATATGCCATAACCATTACAAGCCAAATGTTGTTCACTGATCTCAATACAGAATGTGGATCGAATCCATCACTTGCTAATGCTAGTTGTATGTTTCTTTTATCAGCTAAAAAGTCAAGATACATCTAGTCGAAACACTTCCAAGCCTCACCATCAGCTAGATGGCGAAGCATACCATCCTTGACCCTCCTGTTCTCATGCCATATCATACTTTGGGCAGTCTTAGTTGACATGAATAGTTTTTGTAACCTTGGGATTAGTGGAAAGTACTGAAACACTTTCCAAGGCCTTTTCTTCCTTGAAAAGCTAACCTCATGCTTAGGATCATCTACTTCACTATTGTTCACACTTGTCCTTTCCCTCATTGTCACCCCAAAAAATGCATACAATCATGTGGACATACATCAATTTTTTCCATATTACACCTGATATTTACAATGATCTTCTTGCACTAGGAAAAACTATTGGGACATATGGCATCATCAGACATTGCCTTTATGAACACCTTCAATAGTTGATTGAAGGATACACCACTCCAACAATATAGTGATTTGAGATGGAGAATTGCCACAATGAATGTCATTACTGTGAAGTGTTTGTTTCCAAACAACAATGGCTCTTCTGCATCCTCAGTGAATTGTAAGAAAGTTTCCATATCCCCACATGGCTCTTCTAGAGATATTTCTAGTTTGTTTCCCTGATTGTTATCCTCAAAACACATGGGATAAACATCCTCAAGCATCTTTCTTACATCTTCCCCAACTCTCACGTTCACATCGTAAGAAAGTTTCCATATCCCCACATGGCTCTTCTAGAGATATTTCTAGTTTGTTTCCCTGATTGTTATCCTCAAAACACATGGGATAAACATCCTCAAGCATCTTTCTTACATCTTCCCCAACTCTCACGTTCACATCTGAATGGGATTTCAATCTAGTTGGACTAACATGTGATATTTTCTCACCATATATTGGGTCCAAACATCATAGTTCTCCATCATCCCCTCCCAAATACAATGATTCACAATCTCTTTTCATTCCTAAAATCTCATGTTGCAACACTTTTTGCAAGGAATATTACGTTGAGAATTAGCAACAACATGTTGGAATGCATATAACACCATGTTCATGACCCCTAATTTGTATTCCTTAGTATTCCTAATGAAGAAAAGCCAACACATCCCAAAGCATTGTTATCATTCAATAATTTTTACTTACTCTTTCCCAAGCACACCAAGAATAAAAAAGAATGGATGAAGATTTCTGTGGTGCCTTCATCCATGATTTATCTGGATGGTCTTCCATTTTTAACCCATGCTTTGACTTCAACCTATATAAGACACATCCAAACCCTTCAGCCTTGAAAAACAATATTTAACAAAGACATGCACCTGAGCTAAGGCACGAGTGCACTATACTTGAGCCTAGTCGGATTTCAAACCCTAAATAGTTTGCCCCTTGATGGATGTTTTGTTTTACTGAACCGAATGACCTCATGTATTGTTTTTTAGTGGATAAAATAGATAAATAATAAAATATTCAAGGGTATGGTAAGCTACCCTAGTTCAGATTCCTCCATTAAGGAGTCCAATATCATTCATACAAAGAAATAAACTTTTCAGCTTAGCTAGCCACTTTAATCTATTGTCATATATAAAAATGAGAATATGATAGTGTGGCTGAGCTTGTAACAATTATGGTGAGTGATTCTAGACACATTGTAAGTGATTTTGGGTACTCTATTCCACTCTATTTCCTTATCCATTTATTCAAAAAGCCAATATAGCCTCAACAACAATAAATTTCTGATCGAGGAAGATCATTCAACCTCCTCTCTCTCTCTCTCTCTCTCTCGTGATAGTTTATTCCAGCCCTACTACATTATTGTGTGTAGGTGGCATTCAGGTGGTGAATGTCTAGAAACTAGCCTTATATTTAGGCCCATACTGAGTTGGGCATTTGGACATAGATGTGCAAATGAAGAATTGACAAGATTGCCCTAATGGGTGGTTATAAGGCCAAACTATTGATAAAGTGAGAGTCATAAAGCTATTCTTATGTGGTTTATCATTTGGTTTTGTGTTTCTAGTTCTTTCAACCATCCTACAATTAATGATGCAATTCATAATTTGGATGAGGTAACTTAGGGGTCATTTGATAATAGATGAATATGCTGAATTATTAAAACTTATTGTTTTGTCTTTTAGCGAATAAGTTCTTAAGGAGGTTGTGGACTCCTTAATGGCATAAACTGAAGTTTGGTAGATTACTATGGCTACACTTAGCATTCCTTATTTTAAGGAGTTATCTCCTTCTTGTAGTTAACAACTCAGTGTTCATAGAGGCATTTTAAGTGCAAAAAAGAGACAAAGTCCTTAAAATAAGGAATGCCAAATGCAGCCTATACATATAATTTAATAATGACTCCCATTAACAATATTTCCAAAAACAATGTCCTTATTTAAGCCTTGGGCCTTACACATCACATGGCCAAAGGCTTAAAGGCATAGTACTCTAACAACTCGAGACCTAAGCCTTGGCAATGGAGACAAAGGCCTTTTTGGTCACCCTTGCCTCAATAGTTTTAAAACCATGTGAGAAATAGGGAGAACCTCAACGCCATGTTAGTTTAATAGATGGTAAGAGAGACATGAAAATCAAGGGAAAGTTCTTATTTTCTCAACTTTCTGTTTCTCTCTTATTTTTTATCAAATCATATACAACTTAAAGACCAAAAACAAGGTGAAAAAAACTTTGTTCTGCTTATGCATTTAATTCTTTGTGGTGACAGGCTTCATGAATCTGCCCCGAAATAATTTGAGAAAAAACCAAAGGAAAAATTTTATAGTGGTTTATGGTGGAAGTGTAGGGCTTGGGCCGCTAGCTAGGTCCGAACCGAATATGAAGGGTTATGTATTTCCAGGGGTTTTCTCTCTTGTACACTGCTGGTCTTTTGTATTGTGAGAGAGGAGACAGACATTGGGTGTATTTTGGAATTTTAGAGTTTTTTGTGAGTGAAATTGTGAGTACACAACTCAGTATTTCTTCTACATTGTTGACTTCATAGTGAAGATTTGCTCCTCCTTCGCCCATGGATGTAGGTTATAAGCCGAACCACATAAATCTGTGTGTTCCCTTGCTTGCTTCTCTTTATCTTTGTTTTACCTTTTATTTGGATGCTACTCGAATCTGTTTTCTTGGGTTTTTCCACTACAAACTTAAATAGAAATACTTGGTTGTATGGTTTTAGATGGGTTATTATGAGAGATGTTTTCCTCTAAGCTCAGTTCATTTTTTTTTTGAATAATAATAATTGTTTACATTTTTATAGAAATGTATTGAAAAAAATTGATTATTCTACAAATACTTAGAAAAATGAATATTATACAAATGAAAGAAATAGTATTGATGTTTACTAACAAGTAAAGGAATAAGATACAACCAAGAAATGAACTAATCCTAAGGTTCAATGCTAATAGATCCAAAATAAAAGCATGGGAGGTTTAAGGAATAAGGGAGAAAAAAAGATTCATCTCATGGGAAAAAGTAATAAAGAAGAGAAAAAAAAAAAAAAAAAGAAAAAGAAAGATCACAGACCTACACTTTGATTCAGCCGATATAATTTTAGGTTTTAATTTTTTCGACTTGAATATGCAACAACACCTCTTCCCTTTGTATTCACCTTTCTCTTTGTTCTCTCTGTATTTCTATCTCTGATTTCTCCCTTTCTTCTAGGGTTTTGATTTTGGACTTAGAACGTAGCAACAGCAACACCTCTGTTATCTCAGAAGCGACAACTCGTCTCTCTCTCTTTCTCGACAGCGGCACCTCCTCTCTCTATACCCAATGATCGGCACCTTCTCTCTCTATACTCAACGGCCAGCACATCCTCTCAATACTCTCCTCTCTTCTCCTGCTTTCTTTTTTTTATTCTCCTCTCCTTCGTTCTCTCTCGATAGCCACATGTCCTTCGTAAACCTCACTCTCTCTTCCTTCTTCGCGCTCACATGTGAATGTTATTTTAATTAATTTTTATTTTTTAACTTGAAATAAATTAGGATTAGTCCTAGTTGTGGGCTGGGGTAGGGTCGGGCATAGAGTAAGGTTCTAGGTGTAGGTCCAATAGGGTTAGGCATCCAAGCTTACCCATAGTAGAAAGTAATAAATTAATTATTTTTGGTCTCAAACTAATGGGATTGTAGTATTTGTTTTCAACTATGGGTTAAGGTAGGCCTGATGCCCGAAAATCTGAGGCCCGATCAAACACCTAATATGATTATTTCCGATTCAGATGATGTATTTATGCAATTAGATTGGATCGGATTTAGATTTGACCCATTGGTCTTATTAAAATCTGAATTCAATTATATTATAATATTTGTTAATTTTAATATATAATTTTTATATAAATATATTTAGAAGTGTAAAAATATATTCTATATATTGTATAATATATGAATTTATATATATAATAAATTTATTCTTTTACATTTATATTAATTTATTATATATAAATGTTGAAAATAAATATTTTTTTATTTTTTTATATTTTAGAAAATTTATAGCAGAGTCCAATTAAATTTGAGTAAGATCCAAGTCAATTAGGATTCGAACCTTACCCTTATTAATTAATTATTTTTTAGACTTGAAAATAGTGGCAACATAGGATCGAGTTCCAAGTGTGGGCCCAGGCAGCGTTTGACATCCGGATTTACCCAAGTTAGAAGTTATTTATTTATTTATTGGACTTGAACTTATGGGACCTTTTGGGTGTGGGCCTGGGCAGGATTAGGCATTCAAACTTACCCATAGGGATGGCAATTCATAGGAATTTTAGGGTATCTAACCCGTCTTGGCCCTAATATATAAGTAGGAATGGCAATGGGGTGGGGTAGGGCAAGGTAGGGTTGGGTTTTGCTTACTATATCCTCAACCCCAAACTCAAATGCCCACCCCTCCTGCCCCAAAACCTAGAGGAGTTAGAAATCCTAACACCATCCCCGTCCTCGTAGGGAATGAGCCAAAGCCTAAAGTGAATTTGGAGGGTGGGGGGAGAACAAATATGGATTGGCCATTCAGAGTGGCCAACCATTAAGGTAGGAAGTGGGGGAGGGGAATATAGACTTTCAAAAGTATGTATTTCTAGGGCATAGGGGCACCATGGGTCCCTTGGCTCCACCCCTAATAGTCAATGGATTAGGTGTAGGTACGGATGCAAACAGATCAAATCATATTTGTCTTTTAATCAAGGTATATTTGAATCAAATCCGATCATATTAGATATCATAAACTAACGTAGATTTGAATTTGAATCTGATAAGACCGTCGAATATTTGGATTTAATTTGATCCGATCTAATTTTAAAAAATAAATAAATAAATTATTAAAAGACAAATAAAATACAACAATTTAAATAAACACAAAAATACTAGTATCTTTTCAACTAATTTGATCATATGTATACATGTTTTTTATAAAAAAAGTAAATAATATAATACATTTACAAAAATGCAATATAAATAAATAATATATATGTTAAATGTATTTATATAAATAAATAACATATATGTTTGATTACATCTTCTCGAATCAAATAGGGGGCGATCTAAATCCAATCTGATTTATGATCAAATCCTATTATTTGATCCAATCCGAAGATCCAAACTAGGAGACCCGACTGATAGAATAGGATTAGATCTCAGATTAGTATGATCCATTTACACCCCTAGGTATAGGATACTTCTAGTTAATTAGGGTTAGGGTTGAGGCAAATCCATTGACATCCCAGCCTAATTAATTAATTTATAATTATTAATAAAATATAAAATTATAATGAAAATTTAAAACTAATTGATAGAAATGTAAAAGTAAATTAGCAACAATCATAAATTTGCAAAAATTTTCACAAAAAAAAAGAATTTTGGTGACATTCCTACCTAATTAATTAATTGATAATTATTAATAAAATATAAATTGCTAAGTTTTAGCAATAATAAATTGCTAACTTTTTCACAATTAGAAAACTTTTTGGTGATGTTTGGGAACATCACCATAGGTGGAAAAAAAATAAACTTTCCGTGATGTTATTTATAAACGTCACTAAAAGTGCTTTGCACAATGTGGCGGGAAGCTCTATTTTCGTGACATTTACAGATAAATGTCAGTGAAAGTGCTTTACGCGCTTTGGCAGTAAAGACCATGGTGGCAGGAAGTGCCATTTACTGACATTTCATGTAAATGTCACTATAAATAAAAACAAACATCAGAAAAGTGAATGTTTAACAACGGTTTTGAAGAACTGTTGCAGATACTGATTTTTTCACGACATTACCTATTAACATCACAAATACATAGCTTTAGGTGATGGTTTTTCTAAACATCACAAATATAACGTCACAAAAAGCCCCTTTTTTTGTAGTGCATGCCCGCATTTTTCGACATTAGAAAGGTGGAAACAAGTCTGCAAATATAATAGCAAAACAACTAGTGGCCATGATCACTAAAGTAAACATGGTAGAATCATCTCCTAGATGGTGGCTCGATTCAAGCACCATAGTCCATGTTTGCAAGGACGAGTCTTTATTCAAAAGGTATGAAGAAGTGATTGATGGCCTAGAGATACTAATGAAAAACCAAGCATGTGCTAAGGTTGCTAGAAAGGGCAATGTGGAATTGAACTTCACATCTATAAAAGCATTTACACTCTTGAATGTTCTGCATGTTCCTAACATTAGGAAAAACTTGGTCTTAGTAAATCTTATCTACAAGAGAAGATTTAGACTTGTCTTTGAATCCAACAAATTAATCTTATCTAAAAATGAAATGTTTGTTAGAAAGGGATATGATTGTAATGGGATATTGAAATTGGGCATTAATGAAGATACAAATTCTACTTATATTATTGATTCTTTTTCTTTATGTCATGGTAAATTAGCATGTTTGAATTTCAAACCCATAAAGAACATGAATAAACTTGATATGATTACGTACACTAATCATGTAGATGATAATTGTGAAGTATGTGTAAAATCTAAGATGGCTAAGAAACATTTCCTAAGTGTTGAAAGAAATTCTTAACTTTTGAATTAATTCATTCTGACACTAGGGGAGGTTCATAACCTTTATTGATGATCTTTCAAAGTATACCTATGTATACCTTGTGAAAACTAAGGATGGAGCCTTTGACATGTTTAAACAATACAAAACTAAAGATGAAAATAAAATAGAAAATAAATTTAAAATCCTTAGAAGTGATAGGGGTGTTGAATACTTTAAAAGTGGGTTTAATTCATTTTGTGAAGAATTTGGAATAATACATCAATGTTATACTCCTTATACCCCCCCAACAAAATGGTCTAAATAAAAGGAAAAATATGACACTTATAGAAATGATAAATTGTTTGCTAATGAATGCTAATGCACCATTGAATCTATAGAGGAAATACTCCTAAACAGTGTTTAGAAAACCAAACTAGACTAGTAGGTTGAATCATGACCTGGGGCTCTGACAAGTTCGGTTATACCTCAATAACTAGACTTGCTCAAAACCCATTGAAACTGGCTGATTAGCTAGTTAAACCAAAAAACCGATGAACCGGTCCCAGTTTCATAAAATCACTCAGGTCCATACGTAAGTGAAATTTTTAAATGTTATTAACAAGATTTGAACCCAAGACCTCTTATTTTACACAAATTACTTAATTACCACTAATCCACCCCTTTACTTATGATAATTAATGACTATTATTATACATATTACATTATTATGCATGTATTTTAAAGAAAATGTAGGTTAAAAGGCTTGAACGCTAGTCAATTGTTTTAAAATTAAGAAGCTTACCATCCATCACCATATTTAAGTATATTAAAAATTGTAAAATATATTATATAAATTATTTATATGACTCGTAGTATATATATGTATTTGCCATGTTATCACGGTTCGACCTCTGGTTTGACCCTAGTCAAACCTCTAACCCATGAACCTCTCCCTTTTTTGGTTCTATGCCCTGTTTGGTTCTCTAAAAATTGCTCCTAACTACCTTCCATTTACATAATAGAAATGTCTCTAGGACTAAAATAAATGTCCATATGAATTATGGAAAAAGGAGAAAACCTAACTTAGCACATCTAAAAGTGTTGGTGTGGTTAACATATTACAAAGTTCTAGACCCTAAAAGAACTAAGTTAGACTTAGGGTAAGGGAAAGTATGTTTGTTGGATATGCAGAATATAGCAAGGCCTATAGGCTTCTAGGTTTGGAATCCACCATAATTATTGAAACTAGAGATGCTGAATTCTTTGAAAATAAATTATATTCTAAATCCACAGAAAATGATAGCGAACCTAAAAGAGAAACTTGATTCCAAGACTTATTGGTAACAATGAAACTAAAAGAAGAAATGAAACAATTGTAATACCTATAATAGAACCCAGAAGGATTCAGAGACAAAGAAAAGAAAGACACTTATGGCATGTTTGGTTTGAAGGAAAAAGTAGGGAAAGGTGAGGAAACCTTTGCAAATCTTGTATAGGTGTTCATACCTTTCCCTTCCTTTCCCTACCTTTTCCTTCAAACCAAACATAGCTTTAGGTTTTGACTTCATTTCTACTCAATCGATTGTATTCCTAGTTGAGACTAATAGAGGAAAAGTGTTAAACAAGATACCCATTGTACTAAACATTAAAAATTATCCAAAAACCTACAATGAAGCAATGACATCTAGAGATGTTGCCTATTTGAAGAAAGATATAAATGATGAAATGGATTTGATAATGTCTAACAACACATGGGTATAAGTAAACTTGCCTCTAGGATCAAAATAAATCAAGCGTAAATGGAGGTTTTGAAAAAAAATACAACACTGATGGAACTATGTAAACATTTAAGGCTAGATTGGTAGCAAAGGGTTTAGTCAAAAAGAATGAATTGATTACTTTGACACCTATGCAGTAGCATCCATTTATCACTTGTTTGTTCATCAAATAGATATTAAAACGACTTTTTTAAATGATAATTTAAATGAAAAAGTTTATATGGAACAACCAAAGGGTTTTGTTCTTCCTGGAAATGTGAGGAAAGTTCATAAACTAGTTAAATCACTATACAGTTTTAAATAAGCACCCAACCAATGGCATGACAAATTCGTCTAGCATTTTAGCTTTTATATTTAAGCATAATAATGATGATATGTGAATTTATTCAAAACTTATTGAAAATTATGGTGTGATTGTATGTCTTTATATTGATGACATGCTTATTGTTGGTACTAACATGATTAGCATAAATGAAACCAAAAACTACTTATCTTCCTTTTTCAAGATAAAAGATCTAGGAGAAATAGATACCATCTTGGAAATCAAAGTTAAGAAACATAATTGGGTTTATGCATTAAACCAATCAAATATATTGAAAAAATACTTGAGATTTTTTTTTGTAATAAATACTTGAGAAATTTAAGCATTTAAAATTTAAATAATATAGCACACCATATGATAATAGTATAAAATTAGATGTATTATCACATTATAGTAAGTAAACTTAGTAGGTTTACAAGTAATCTTAGTGTAGAACATTTGAAGTCAATTAGGAGAGTCCTATGGTACCTTAAAATGACCTCAGAACTTGGTATATTGTTGTGATTATCCATCTATACTGGAAGGGTACATTGGTGCAAGTCCTAAGGTACACTTTGCTCGCACTTTGGTTCACATGAAATGACAAAAAAAAATTAGTGTGATGACACTTGATGCGATGAGATGGTTTTCGAAGGCACAATATGAAACCATAGACTACTATTTTACGAAACCACAAATCATAGATTCTGGACCTTGTGAAATCACAAATCATAGACTGCGTATCTTGCGAAATTGTAAGTTGCAAAATAGACAAAATCACAAATTGTATGTTGCAAAATGGTAAAACCGCAAGTTGTAATTTGCAATTCATAAGTAGCAACTCAGAAAACCACACGTGGTTTGAATTTTAGATAGGGATGTGTTTGGGTCTCGGAGGCTGAATCGTGACTGTTGACATTTTAAATTAATCCAACGGTCATGACTTGATCAAGTGTGATCTAGAGACATTATTAAATGTTAACAGTCATTAACTATTAACTAACTATGAATAGTTATATAATTTGAATTCTTAACTGTGCCAAGAGCCTCTTCAAAAGGACACTCCCCTCTTTGTGATGACTCTCCAAAAATTATAAAAGGGTGTAAACCAAGCCGATTTATACATAAGTTTTCACTCACTTCTCACTGAAAATACCTATGTGTCTCTTAGTCTAATTTGCTACTATCTTATAAAAGGTTTCTTGGAGAATCTTCAACTTTGTTGGTTGTCATTTCTCACCCAAGGCTCTGTTGTATCCTAGGAACGAATTTGCCAGTAACCCAATAGCAAAATCAATAAAACCAAATGGGGGCAAATAACGTTCTAAAGACTATCTTTAGATACGCATCAAAACTTCTCCTCTAGATTTTTGTGACCCCATTTACCAATAGTACAATCAGGATAAACTTAGCTAGCCATATTATAAAGTCCATGTCTTTATTGTAGTCTTAAATGACATTAGACTTTCAAAAGGAAAGAACTGACTACATACAATATTGCCGAACTGAATGCCATCTTTGTCTATTAGAGCCTATAGCTACCATGCTACAAAACAACTATGTTAAAATCAAATTAGACAGGGTATGAGGATGATGTTAATAAAAGGGTATAGTGAGGCACTTGCCAAGATGAATGTCTCAAATTTCAACTAAGGATGATGTTAACGAAGTAATATGTCTCTTCAATGTATCCACAAGGATGCAACATGATCTAGAATAAATCAACATATGAATTTGACTGCAAAAATGGCAAATGAGAAAAAAGCAAATTGAGATGTTTTTAAGGTATCTGACCCATCCCAACCCAATTGGACCCATTTATTAGGACCTTATAGGGTTTAGGACAGGTTTGGGTTTTGACCTTAGGGTATTTGGTACTCTAATTAATGTTATAAGTGGTGTGTTAAATAAGGTTAGTTATGAAGTCAATTATGATAAACTAGTGGGACCCGTGCAATGCACGAGCTTTGTTAAGCGAAAGCAAAACAATAAAAACACATAAGAGTATACAATTGTTTCATATTTTAACATTTTAAATAATTAATAATTATTTTTAATAATTTTTTACAATAAAAAAATAAAAATAATTAATTTCAACTAAGGTTGTTCATCAAACTGATGAAACCGGCCAACCTAATCCAACTCGTCCCGAGTTTGTCAGTTTTCAAATATTTCCAATCAGCTTTGGTTCAATAATTTCCCAACCTAACCAAGTTAGGTTAGTTTTGGTTTGGTCATTTGTAAACCGACCAAAACCGAACTGACCCGACCACATATATATATTAATATTTTATATTTTAAATATAATTATTTTAATACAAGAAAGTGGGAAAATTCACATATTTCTTAGTCTATAATATTTTATATTATAAATTTATTTTTTTAATAATACCACTGTAATGTTTAAATTTAAACTTAGTTTTTTTTTTTTTTTTACGTTTAATTCTTTTAAACCAATTGACCAAACAGAAAATCAACTCAAACTAATAAAACCTAAGTTGGCTAGTTTGCACCAATGGTTAGTCGATATCAGGTGAGCAACTACCCAACGTGGCCAGGTCAATTTGGTTGGCCAAACAACTTGTAACAAAACTGAACCAACTCGTGAACACTCCTAATTTCAACTAAATTAATAGTCTAATCTCTAATAGATAACAATAGTTTAATCTCTAACAACAATTGAAAATTTGTAGCGAAAGTACATAATTATTGAAAATAAATTTATTACGAAAGTACAATAAATAATTGATACAAATGAAATAAATACAATAATTACAAATAATACAACAAATATTGAAAATAAAATACATAAATACTAAAAATAAATTTATAACAAAAAGACAATAAATAAAACTAGTAAAATAAATTAATTTTAAAAAGTTAAATAATAGTGGTTTAATCTCTAATAATTATTGAAAATTTTCTGTTAAATAACAACACAGAAATAGATTTATACGCAACTATTGAAAATATATTTATCACAAAAGTACAATAAATAATTACTGAAAATACAATAATTATTCGTATATATAAATATATAATAAATATAGATTAAGGATTTAAATTGATTATTAATAAATATTAATTTAAATTTATTTGAAAAAAGTAAACGGGTTTGGAATCAAAGATACCTAAACGGATTCAGGAATGGGAAAGGCAACTTTCACGTTGCCATTTCTAGCTGTTGATTATGCACCAGAGAGATGAAGTTGAATACAAGCAAGAAAGCACGTTGTAGCTTATCCTCTCGGGAAAAATTTAGTGATGGAAACAAAGGAAGTTTCGCCACTAGAGTAACCAGCCTTGTTTGAATTACCAAGATGGAAGGAAGATAAGGTAATTGTTAGTTTGTAATCCGATACTCACCAAATCAGCTATTTCTTTTTTTTTTTTTTTTTCTATCTTTGATAATTAGGCTGCATTAAAACTGGTATTTTAATGCAATTAATTGAAAAAGCAATCCATCTTAAATTCAAAAAAAAAAAAAAGTCTGATATATGATATGATTTTTTTCTTCAATTTAATCAAAGCTGCACATGGAGTCTTTATTTGATAAATACCAGAAGCTAAATTAATGCACGTAAAAAGTATAGAAGAGGTATAGACATGCTAGTAGAGGATAAAATATAGAAACCATTCAATCTCATAGAAAAAAAAGTGTCCATTTTATAACACGTCCCAATTGTTATTCTCTTGATATTAGAATTTATGATAAGCTTGCCACAACAAATATTATTAGGTTTTGTAACAGAGTGCAAAATATCTGAAGGTTTAAGTCACCCTATTTACAGCTGTAAAATCAAGAAGTATGATTCACTTTGTGAAATACAATTTTCATTTTCATTCGGCATGACTTCTTACAGGGCTTTACAATCAAGGTGCTCCAGTAAAATATGCACCCTAATAGCAGTCAGTCGGGGTTAATACTACGAAGATTATCACATCACTCTATATTTCCAGAGATTGTATAGTCCTCAAGAGCTCATTTAAATTTGCCAATATGTGACGTGGCCCCAGACTCTTAACCCCAACAAAATTCAGTAACTGCTCTAAATCCTGCATAGAGAATATGGGAAAGCTCATTTGGATACTACAATCAATACAGAACATAACAGGACTTGAGCCTGTAGCTCAAGGCATTATTTTATGGCATCATTACTCATGATGCAGCCAGATAAATTTTACTCTCAAAATAAAAGTAAACTTAAAAATTGAATAAAAAGCATATCACTAAAATAAAGTGAAAGAAGTACATTGAAAAGACAGAACAAGAATAGGAAATCTGCAAATTCTTTGTCTCTATCCCTATGAAGTTCATTTACCCGTCATGTCCTAGCAAGACATATCTTATTCTCGTCATACATAACCAACCTTTTACCTTTCATCTAGAAAAAGAAAATTGA
This sequence comes from Nelumbo nucifera, assembly GCF_055504915.1. NCBI lineage: Eukaryota > Viridiplantae > Streptophyta > Magnoliopsida > Proteales > Nelumbonaceae > Nelumbo > Nelumbo nucifera. The sequence goes on from NC_142651.1 coordinate 61,269,980, forward strand.
AAATATAAAATAATTGCTAAAGACTCCCTTAGAACTAATCTTGTCTCCCCAAGTACGAGGGACTTTTGTTTTTAAATGAAAAAACAACTGCAACATCAGCAAAAACCACCTTCATGCATTCAAATCATTCCAGTAATGATTACACTCCCATCCTATGACAGGACAAATTTAAGCAATAGGAGGAAACGAAGGCTCTAATTGCTGCAACTGAAAACAAGTTTTTGGTGGAGAAGGGCAAGAAAAACATGATCCAGTCAAAAGAACTGTTGATGCTGGCCTGGGGACTGAACGAAAATGGGGGAAGTGACAGCAGAGAAGCAATTTTTTTTTTTTTTTTTTCAATAACAACATTTCATTACTTAATCACAAAAGTAATTACAGTGAGGAAGATAAACTTTCTTATCTTCCAACTGGAGCTCAAACTCCCAAAAACAAAAAAGAAAAATTACACTTGTGCCCAAAACATTAACTCCCTCTCGACTCCTTGCTTAGCTAACCCATCAGCAAAAGAGTTAGCTGATCTTTTCACCCAGCTGATCTTAACTTCCATCTCTTGAACCAGCCACCTAAATTTCCCCCTCTCATTACTGTACATCCATAATCTGCTATTTTCTTTATTCAGCCACCCTACCACCACCTCCGAGTCCCCTTCAATGATGAGTTTTCTTATATTCATCTCCTTAGCTCTTTGAACTCCTTCCAAAACTGCAAAGATCTCAGCCCTAAGAGAGTCACCCACTCCAATTGGGCCAGAGAACATGGCTGAAACAAACCCATTCTCATCCCTAAACACACTTCCAATCCCCGATTGTCCAGGATTCCCCTGACTACTCCCATCAAAGTTAAGTTTTAAAAAGCCGGCCAGTGGGAGAGTCCAAGATACATACAAGACTGCTTTGGTCTGGGTGCAGTTAGCAATCTCACTCCACTTCTTCAACAAATCATCCATTGTGAAGTCTGTAAACAGCTCTGAAGGCTTCAGCCGCTGTACTACCCTTATATGGATCAGTTCTCTCAGTTCTTCATTGCTTTTTTCTACTTTAGAGAAGATTTTGGAATTCCTTTCCTCCCATAGGGCCCAACATACTGCAGCCCTCAAACATCTCGACATGGTCCTTCCCCTTTTCATTCGGCATTTGAAGAAGGAAGGGGAAAAAAGGCTTTGCAAATTTGATGGAGGATTCCATCTACACCCAAAAAGGGATAGTGCCCACATCCAAATGGACTTAGCAAACTGGCAAGTCACCAATAGGTGAAAACCAGTCTCCCCCTCCGCTTTACAAAGAACACACCAGTAAGGGGATAAACATGTCTTGGGTCTTAACCGGGAAGGGAGGGCCAATAGGACTAGGGGGCTGACTTAAGACTTTGAAAAAAGAGGCACAAGAAAATGAGCCAGTGGGGTTGGGGGTCAAATTCTAGAATCCAACTTAGTAGGGTCCAAGAAAACATTATCAATGATACCAAGGAGGCTCGAGATACTATCCAAGTCTGTATCTCTCACAACCCTTCTCAAACCCAAATTCCACCCAAACCCAGAAGAGGAAGGTGAAGGGGTAACAAAGGAAGAAAATGGCTCATTTTTTAAATCAGAGAGGGCATACACAGAAGGAAACAAGTCCTTAAGAGGGGCATTCCCCACCCAAGTTTGTTCCCAGGATTTTATGGAATTACCTGAGTTCAAATCATACCTGATGAGAGGGGTGTGTTGTTGCTTGTGGTGATTGAGAGAGAGAGAGAGAGAGAGAGAGAGAAAGAGAGGTACGGATGATAGAAAGAAAAGCAAAACTCAGTATTGGCAACCGCCAGTCTTCTATTTATATTAATCTTTATAAAAAAGACAAAATTACAAGTATGCCCCTGGTGGCATATCCTAGGATAAGAACAATAAGAAAAAAAAGAAAGAAAGGACTAGTAGCTGAAACTGTCCCACTAACATCAGTTACAAGGAACACTTAAGCCTTACAACACTCCCCCTCAAGTTGGGCTGAAGATGTCTATCATGCCCAGCTTGTCACATAGCTCATTGTGCCGCGAACACGGAAGTCCTTTTGTGAGGACATCAGCAAGTTGTTCCTTGGAGTTGACATAAGGGATACAAATTTCCCTTTTTTCTAGTTTTTCTCTAATGAAGTGCTTATCCACCTCAATATGCTTAGTCCTCTCATGTAGGACCGGGTTGCTGGTGATGTTTATTGCAGCCTTGTTGTCACAGTAAAGAGACATAGGATTATGAACAGAAACTCCAAGCTCACCTAGGAGGTTCTTTAGCCGAAGGACTTCAGCCACCCCATGTGCCATAGCTCTATAGTCAGCTTCTGCACTTGATCTTGCTACCACACTTTGCTTCTTGCTCTTCCAGGTCATCAGATTTCCTCCCACAAATGTGCAATACCCACTAGTGGACTTTCTATCATCTACGGCTCCTACCCAATCAGCATCTGTAAAGACTTCCACCTTTAGGTGATTGTGTTTACTGAATAGTAGGCCTGTTCCTGGATGTTTCTTCAGGTATCTAAGGACTCTCTCTGTTGCCTCCATGTGTGGCTTCTTAGGAGAGTGCATAAACTGGCTCAGAACTCCAACTGAATAGGCAATATCTGGACAGGTCATGGATAGATAAATCAGCTTTCCCACTAACCTTTGGAACTGCTTTACATCTTTCAGAGATTCACCAATACAGTCACCTAGCTTGTGGTCCGCATCCATAGGAGTGTCTGTCGGCCTTGCACCTAATTTACCTATATCCCGTAATAGATCAAGGGTGTATTTCCTTTGAGAGACAAAGATACCCCTTTTGAACGGGCAACTTCGATCCCAAGGAAATACTTTAGGAGTCCTAGATCTTTCACTTCAAATTTGGATGCAAGGAATTGTTTCAATTTCTGTATCTCTGAACTCCAACTCCCTGTAATGATGATATCGTCTACATACACTATCAATACGGCAACCTGCTCCTGACATCTCTTCACAAAAAGTGTATGATCAGACTGGCACTGTTGGAACCCCATCTCTTGAACTGCCATGTGAAACTTACTGAACTAGGCTCTGGGAGACTGTTTTAAGCCGTAGAGAGACTTCCGTAGCTTGCACACCTTGTTTTCACTTCCCTTGGCAGAGAATCCAGGAGGTTGAACCTTGTATACCTCTTCTTCCAAGTCACCATTCAGGAAGGCATTCTTTATGTCCAGTTGATGCAATTCCCAGTCAAAGTTAGCAGTTAAGGATAGGAGAACCCTAATTGAGTTCATCTTAGCCACCAGAGCAAAAGTCTCTGTAGAGAAGATGGGCCGAATGGTCCATAGGTTGCTTATTCCTTCTTGTTATTTATGTTTCTTTTCTGTAATGGGCCTTATTCTGGGTCCATCCTGTCAATATTAAGTTCTGTGTAAATTCTTGCCCAACTAAGGGCCTCCTTGTAATTATTCAAATATTTCTAATAAAACAGTGTTAGGGGGCTGAGAGAGTGTGAGTTCGAAATCCTCTTCTCAGACCCTCATTGCCGAACCCTCAACTCTCTTCTCTTCAGTTTTCTTCATGGTATCAGAGCATACTTGAACTTCAGTATCCTAGGGCTGGAAGCTTGACTCGTGTTGCCTGATTCTTGGAGGTCATTGGAAGTGCCCAAGACTTGAATCTCTTGGAGAAGTGGTTCGGTGGCCAGGAAGAATCAGAGAAAAGAAAAGGGGAAGAGGAACAATTCGGTTCTGTTTAAGCTCAAAACTGTAAGTTGTACTCAGATTTCTGGGTTCAGTTTTCTTCTGGTTCGAAACTGTAAGTTGTACTCAGATTTCTGGTTCGAAACTGTAAGTTGTACTCAGATTTCTGGGTTCAGTTTTCTTCTGGTTTGAAACTGTAAGTTGTACTCGAATTTCTGGGTTCAGTTTTCTTTCGGTTGTTCTGTATTGCTTTCGACTGTGTTTGGACTGTTGAACTGTCCGAAAGCTTTGGTTGTTCTGTACTACCTTCGGCTGCCATTGAAACTGGTTTAACCCAGAAATTTCTAGGCTGTTTTTCACTCCTTATTGGACTGTCAAACAGCCGAAACATCCCTGTAACAAGGCTGTGGATTGTTGCTTATATCTGGCTGTTTTTGGGGGGCTGTACGAACTGTTCTTGAGGCCTTTTTTCTCCTCTTGACAGTGGGGTTGTCTCTATTGCCCACATTGTGTTTGTAAAAAGGGTACTTCGGCTGAGTGTCAAGTGGTATTTACTTTGAAGTCCAGATTTGAAAAGGGTACTTCGGCTGAGTATCTAGAAGTTTCTGTTTTACTTCTTGAAGGCTGAACTCAGTGTATTGCCTACTTGTGGTCGGCTGAACTCTGTTCTTGCTTGTCCTTATTCAGTATACTTGTAGAAGTCATCTGAAATCATATTTGGAGTGTTTACATGATGTACTCCTCAGAGTTTGAAAACAAAAGTGGTGCTGAATATGGACTGGTTCAGGGGACTCCAAGTGACTCCTTATTGACTGTAACCACAGTTAAACTAGATGGAACTAATTATCTGGCATGGTCACAATCAGTAAAGATTCATGTATGTAGTAGAGGAAAGTGGGGGTTCATTTCCGGGAGTAAAAAGGCTCCCCCAGAAGATGATCCATCCTACAAGAAGTGGATGCAAGAAAATTACACTGTCATTGGGTGGCTTGTGAACTCAATGCAGCCACAAATCAGTCAACACTACCTATGGAAGAATTCAGCAAAGGAAATTTGGGACAGTGTTGCAGAAACCTATTCCCAAAAACTCTATGTGGCCTGGGCATATAAATTGAGAAGTGATGTAAAGAATTTAAGGCAAGGAGAGAAACCTCTTGCTGTATATTTCTCAACCCTTGAGTCCCTATGGCAAGAGATTGACCTAATAGAAGCTGTAACTTGGGACACCACCAATGATGCAGAGACCTACAGAAAATTGGTTGAAAGGAACAGGGTTTTTGAGTTCTTAACTGGACTAAACCCAGAATATGATATCACAAAACTGAATATTCTTTCCAAGGAGTGTGTCTCTTTGTCACAAGCTTATGCATTTGTGAGTAGTGAAGAGAGCAGAAGGGCTGTTCAGGTGCAAGGGGCTGATATTAATGATCACTTTGCCAATATGGGGATTAAACCTAAAGGTAATGCTGGAACTTCTAGTGGCACAGGAAAGAAAGAAGTTATATGTGAGTACTGCAAGAAGCCGAAGCACACCAAAGACAAGTGCTGGAAGTTACATCCTAATCTTGTTCCCATTCGGTTTTAGAAAAAATATGATAGTAAAAGATCAGGAAGTGCAAATGTAGCTGCCGGGCCAGATAGTGAAGAGATGTTTGCTTCTGCACAGTTGGCAGCCATGAGAGCAAAATATGAAAAGTTTGGGAAGATGATCAATCAGCTGAGTGATGTGACCTCTCCTTCCAACCCTTCAGGAAATTCTACTACTTCAGCATTTGCTCATTCAGGTATAAGGGCTTCTGCCAATCATGCTACCTCTTCAGGTAATCTCAAGATCCCTTGGATTATTGACTCAGGTGCTTCTGACCATATGACCAATCTGTCTACCTTGTTTGTTTCATATGACTTACTTCCTGGACGTGATAAAATCACTTTAATTGATGGTTCACTTGCCCCTATCTCTGGTAAGGGAACCATCAAGGCTACGAATTCCTTGTACCTACCTCCTGCCCTTCATGTACCTAAACTAAATACAAATCTGTTGTCTGTGAGTAGTTTAACCAAGTCACTAAACTGTTGTGTAACTTTTTTTCCTTCCAACTGTGTTTTTCAGGATCTGGAGTCTCAGAAGGTGATTGGGAGTGGCCATGAGGCGAACGGAATATACCTGCTTGATACTCTGGGACAATGCACTGATCATCTTGGGAATGTTGCTCTTGGATCTGTCTCTTCAGAGTCTGTTAGTCGGATTATGTTGTGTCATTATCGTTTTGGTCATCTGTCTTTTTTTGCCTTGAGTCATCTATTCCCTGAACTGTTTAAGGGAATTAGTCTGTCCAGTCTACATTGTGAGTCTTGTGAATTGTCAAAGCATTGTAGAAGCAATTATCCTTTGAGCAATAAAAGATCTTCTGTTCCTTTTAATATTGTGCATTCTGATGTGTGGGGACCTTACCACTTACCCTCCATGGGTGGCTACAAATATTTTATCCTGTTTATTGATGATTTTTCACGGTTCACTTCGATATTCCTGATGAAATCCCGTGATGACGTTCCAAGACTTGTAAAACAATTCCATGAATTTGTTCTAACCCAATTTGATACCAGGATTAGGATCTTCAGATCGGACAATGCAAAAGAATACTTTGAGAAAAACCTATCCTGCTATCTTTCTGACATGGGGGTTATTCATCAAAGCTCATGTGCTAGGACCCCAGAACAGAATCGGGTTGCTGAGAGGGGAAACAGGCATATTGTTGAGGTTGCAAGAAGTATCTTATTTGCCTCACATGTTCCTACCAGGTTTTGGGGTGATGCTGTACTTACTGCTACCTACCTTATAAACCGCATGCCATCCAGGGTTTTGGGGTTTAAGCCTCCCTTCACTCTTCTTCATCCGGACAAGGATCTTTTTCTTGTTCCTATTCGTGTCTTTGGCTGCACCTGTTATGTACATGTTCCAAGTGTCCAAAGGCATAAATTTGAACCCAAAGCTCAAAAGTGTATCTTCCTCGGTTATTCCCCCACATAGAAAGGTTATTGTTGTTTTGATCCAAAATCTGGCAATCGGTATGTCTCAATGGATGTCACATTTGATGAGCTTTCCCCCTTTTATGGTTCCTCTCCAGAAGGACATTGTCCACAGGGGGAGAATTTGACACAGGTGTTTGCTCTTCCTCTTCCTATCCCTGTTGAGTCTCTTGATGTGTCTGCCTCAGTCACTCCATTCTCCTTGTCCCAGTACTCTACCTCCTCGTCCTATCCTCAATCCCAAGGTGTATCACAGGCAAAGATCCAGAAATGTGCAGATTGTTTCTCCTACAACACATGAGACTCATACACTTCCAATCACAAAAGAGACAACAGGTACTGTTTCAGCACCTTTGGATTCATCCTTTCCTGACCTTGATATTCCCATTGCTGTTAGAAAAGGAAAACGGAAGTGCACTGCACACTGCATTTCCAAGCACCTTTCTTACAGTTTGCTTTCACCTTCATACTTTGCCTATCTCTCTTCTGTTGCTTCTCATCCTATTCCCAGGTCTGTGTTAGAAGCTCTTAAGATTCCAGAATGGAGGGATGCTATGAGATCTGAAATCAATGCCCGACACAAGAATGACACATGGGAAGTGGTGGATTTTCCTGAAGGGAAGGATCCTGTTGGTTGCAAGTGGGTCTTTACTATCAAATACAGAGTTGATTGCACCATTGAAAGGTACAAGGCCAGGCTGGTTGCAAAAGGCTATACACAGACATATGGGATTGATTATTTAGAGACTTTTGCACCTGTTGCCAAGATGACATCTATGAGGGTTCTTCTATCTTTAGCTGCTCACTTTGACTGGCCCCTTTATCAATTGGATGTGAAGAATGCATTTCTGAATGGTGAATTACATGAGGAGGTTTACATGTCTCTTCCTCCAGGGATGTATGGAACTGATATGAAAGGGAAGGTATGCAGGCTGAAATAATCTCTTTATGGACTAAAACAGTCCCCTAGAGCATGGTTTGAGAGATTTAGAACAGCACTTGTTAACTTTGGTTATGCGCAGACACAGTCCGATCATACTCTTTTTGTGAAGAGGAGTGGATCTCTGGCAGTATACCTCAATGTGTATGTAGATGATATTGTAGTGACTGGTAATGATGCCTCATAAATTCATGATCTAAAATCTTTTTTACATACAGAGTTTGAGATTAAAGATTTGGGGGAATTGAGATACTTTCTTGGCATAGAAGTGGCTCGATCCAAGGACGGGATTCTTATCTCCCAAAGGAAGTATGTTCTTGACTTAATCTCTGAAACTGGAAAGATGGGTGCTAGACCAGTTGCTACTCCTACTGATATGAGTCATAAACTCTCAGCCTCAGAAGGGACATTGTTAGAAAACAAAGGAATATTTCAGAGACTTCTTGGGAAACTTTTGTACCTATGCATGACTCGGCCAAATATTGCATATGCAGTCAGTTGCATTAGCCAATTCATGCATGCTCCCCGAGACACTCATATGGCAGCTGCAGAGAGAATCCTATGTTATTTGAAGGGCTCCCCAAGAAAGGGTATTCTGTTTGCCAAGCATGGTCATATGAAACTTGAAGCCTACACCGATGCTGACTGGGCCGGGAACATTGATGACAGAAGATCTACCTCTGGGTATTGCAGCTTGGTAGCTGGTAATGTTGTTTTTTGGAGTAGCAAGAAACAATCGGTTGTTGCTCGGTCTTCTGCTGAAGCAGAATACAAGGCCATGGCACATGGGGTTTCTGAATTATTATGGCTAAAATCTTTGATGGAAGAACTTGGAGTTGAATATGACAAGCCAATGATGTTGTACTGTGATAAACAGGCTGCCATCAGCATTGCTCACAACCCAGTGCAACATGATAGAACCAAGCATATTGAAGTTGATCGACACTTCATTAGGGAAAGGGTCTCTTCGGGTGAAGTGTCTTCCTTTCATCACATCTGAAGGACAGTTGGTAGATTTTCCCACCAAAGGCATTCCCAAGGCAAAACTTCAGCATGATACCAGCAAGCTTGGCATGATTGACATCTATGCTCAGCTTGAGGGGGAGTGTAGAGAAGATGGGCCGAATGGTCCATAGGTTGCTTATTCCTTCTTGTTATTTATGTTTCTTTTCTGTAATGGGCCTTATTCTGGGTCCATCCTGTCAATATTAAGTTATGTGTAAATTCTTATCCAACTAAGGGCCTCCTTGTAATTATTCAAATATTTCTAATAAAACAGTGTTAGGGGGCTAAGAGAGTGTGAGTTTGAAATCCTCTTCTCAGACCCTCATTGCCGAACCCTCAACTCTCTTCTCTTCAGTTTTCTTCAGTCTCATCATAGTCAACTCCATATACCTGTGTGTACCCTTTGGCTACTAGTCTTGCTTTGTACCTTTCAACTATTCCATCTGCCTTGTGCTTGACTGTGAACACCCATTTGCACCCCACGGGTTCTTTCCCCTCTAGAGGATCCACCAATTCCCAAGTCTGATTTTTGTAGGGGGCATCAATCTCCTCCTTCATGGCATCTATCCATTCAAGGTATTTTAAGGCTTTTGCAACATTCTTGGGAACAAGGATGCAGTCAACTACCAATAGGAAGGCTCGGTACGAGGGAGAGATGTGGTCATAGGAAACAAAGTGGGTAATGGGGTGTTTGTTAGTGCAAGACCTGACTCCCTTTCGTTGAGCAATAGGGATGTCTAGGTCGTCCACAGTGGGAGTAGGGTTAGGGGTTGGACTTACCTCCTGGGATTTTGATGATGTCAGTTGCTCAGTGTTTGGCTGCTCCACATTTCTATCACACTGCTGATCTCTCCGACGACTACGTTGGAAGACACGGAAGGGAGTGAGATAGAAGGAAGAGACACCTGAACCTGCTTCTCCTCTTCCACACTACGGCTCTCCCCCGGAGGAGGAGGGAAGAATGGCTCAGATTCAAAGAATGACACATCCATAGACACAATATTTATGACTAACTGGGTCAAAACACCGATACCCCTTTTGAGAGGATGGGTACCCTTGGAAGACACAAGGAATGGACCGAGGGTCTAACTTACCTCTGGATGGAGACAAATCATGGACAAAGGCCCAACAACCAAAGACTCTCATGGGGATGGAAAATAAAGGTGACTGAGGGTACAGTAACTGATGAGGGGCCATGTAATTCAATACTCTAGAGGGCATGCGGTTGATGACATACGCAGCTATAAGTATAGCATCCACCCAAAACCTTTTTGGGACATTCATGTGTAACATCATTCCGCGGGCTACCTCAAGGAGGTGTTTGTTTTTTCTTTCTACAACCCCATTTTGCTGTGGTGTTCTAGCGCATGAGCTTCTATGAATAGACCCATGGGAGGCGAAGAACTCATTTAGCTCCCCATGGAAGTATTCCTTCGCATTATCGGATTGGAAGATCTGTATTTCAACATGGAACTGTGTAAACACTATCCTCTAGAAGCCTTTCACTATCTTTGGAACCTCGTCTCTGCTACGCATAGGGATTACCCATGTATAGCGAGAGTAATCATCAATCAATGTAATAAAATACTTATATCCACCCTCAGAGATTACATTTGTAGGCCCCCATACATCAGAAAACACAACATGAAAATGAACATTTGATCTTTTATTGCTTGAATGAAAGGTTGTTCTACATTGTTTACTCAACTGACACGTTTGACACATGAACTCTGACACTGAACATGACTTAAATAAAAGTGGGAACAAACATTTTATTACTTCGAAAGAAACATGACCTAAACGAATGTGCCACAACAAAATTTGACTCTTATTTGACTGACTATGTGACTCTGAGGATGACACGGAGAGAGCAGCTTTGTTGTCAAGAATGTAGAGACCGTCCACCAGGCTTCCTCTACCAATCATCCTCCCAAAAGTTAGGTCCTGAAAAACACATGTGAAGAAAACTGAGGAGAGGAGAGCTTGAGAGTTCAGCAATGAGGGTCTGAGAATGAGAGTTTTCGAACCTTCACTCTCTCAGCACCCTAACATTCTTTTATTAAGATATATTTGAATAATTACAAGGAGGCCCTTAGGTGGGCAAGAATTTACAAAGAACTTAATATAGACAGGATGGGCCCAGAATAAGGCCCATTACAGAAAAGAAACATAAATAACAAGAAAGAATAAACAACCTATGGGCCATTCGGCCCATCTTCTCTACACTCCCCCTCAAGCTGAGCATAGATGTCAATCATGCCAAGCTTGTTGGTATCATGCTGAAGTTTTGCCTTGGGAATGCCTTTGCTGAGAAAATCTGCCAACTGTCCTTCAGATGTGATAAAAGGAAGACACACTTCACCAGAAGAGATCCTTTCCCAAATGAAGTGTCGATCAACTTCAATATGCTTGGTTCTATCATGTTGCACTGGGTTGTGAGCAATGTTGATGGCAGCCTGATTATCACAGTATAACTTCATTGGCTTGTCATATTCAACTCCAAGTTCTTCCATCAATGATTTTAGCCATAATAATTCAGAAACTCCATGTACCATGGCCCTGTATTCTGCTTCAGCAGAGGACCGAGCAACAACCGATTGTTTCTTGCTTCTCCAAGAAACAGCATTACCAACCACCAAGCTGCAATACCCAGAAGTAAATCTTCTCTCATCAATGTTTCCGGCCCAGTCAGCATCGGTGTAGGCTTCAAGTTTCATATGACCATGCTTGGCAAACAGAATACCTTTTCCTGGGGAGCCCTTCAAATAACATAGGATTCTCTCTGCTGCTGCCATATGAGTGTCTCGGGGAGCATGCATGAATTGGCTAATGCAACTGACTGCGTATGCAATATCTGGCTAAGTCATGCATAGATACAAAAGTTTCCCAAAAAGTCTCTAAAAGATTCCTTTGTCTTCTAACAATGTCCCTTCTGAGGTTGAGAGTTTATGACTCATATCAATAGGAGTAGCAACTGGTCTAGCACCCATCTTTCCAATCTCGGAGACCAAGTCAAGAACATAGTTCCTTCGGGAGATAAGAATCCCATCCTTGGATCGAGCCACTTCTATACCAAGAAAGTATCTCAAGTCCCCCAAATCTTTAGTCTCAAACTCTGTACGGAGAAAAGATTTTAGATCATGAATTCCTGAAACATCATTACCAGTCACTACAATATCATCTACATACACAATGAGATATACTGCCAGAGTTCCACTCCTCTTTACAAAAAGAGTATGATCGGACTGTGTCTGCACATAACCAAAGTTAACAAGTGTTGTTCTAAATCTCTCAAACCATGCTCTAGGGGACTGTTTTAGTCCATAAAGAGATTATTTCAGCCTGCATACCTTCCCTTTCATATCAGTTCCATACATCCCTGGAGGAAGAGATATATAAACCTCCTCATGTAATTCACCATTCAGAAATGCATTCTTCACATCTAATTGATAAAGGGGCCAGTCAAAGTGAGCAGCTAAAGATAGAACAACCTTCACAGATGTCATCTTGGCAACAGGTGCAAAGGTCTCTAAATAATCAATCCCATATGTCTGTGTATAGCCTTTTGCAACCAGCCTGGCCTTGTACCTTTCAATAGTGCCATCAGCTTGGTATTTGATAGTAAAGACCCACTTGCAACCGACTGGATCCGTCCCTTCAGGAAAATCCACCACTTCCCATATGTCATTCTTGTATAGGGCATCCATTTCAGATCTCATAGCATCCCTCCACTCTGGAATCTTAAGAGCTTCTAACACAGACCTGGGAATAGGATGAGAAGCAACAGAAGAGACATAGGCAAAGTATGGAGGTGAAAGCAAACTGTAAGAAAGGTGCTTGGAAATGTAGTGTGCAGTGCACTTCCGTTTTCCTTTCCTAACAGCAAAGGGAATATCAAGGTCAAGGAAGGATGAATCCAAAGATGCTGAAACAGTACCTGTTGTCTCTTCTGTGATTAGAAATGTATGAGGCCCATGTGTTGTAGGAGAAACAACCTGCACATTTCTGGATCTTTGCCTTTGATACACCTTGGGATTGAGGATAAGACGAGGAGGTAGAGTACTGAGACAAGGAGAAAGGAACGATTGATCCACCCTTGATGCATTTGAAGGAGAAGCAGACACATCAAGAGACTCAATAGGGACAGGAAGAGGAAGAGCAAACATCTGTGACAAATCCTCCCCCTGTGGACAATGTCCTTTTGGAGAGGAACCATAAAAGGGGGAAAGCTCATCAAAGGTGACATCCATTGAGACATACCGATTGCCAGACTTTGGATCAAAACAACAATAACCCTTCAGTGTGGGGGAATAACCAAGGAAGATACACTTTTGAGCTTTGGGTTCAAATTTATGCCTTTGGACACTTGGAACGTGTACATAACAGGTGCAGCCAAAGACACGAATAGGAACAGGAAAAATGTCCTTGTCTGGATGAAGAGGATTGAAGGGAGACTTAAACCCCAAAACCCTGGATGGCATACGGTTTATAAGATAGGTAGCAGTAAGAACAGCATCACCCCAAAACCTAGTAGGAACATGTGAGGCAAATAAGATACTTCTTGCAACTTCAACAATATGCCTATTTTTCCTCTCAGCAACCCCATTCTGTTCTGGGGTCCTAGCACATGAGCTTTGATGAATAACCCCCATGTCAGAGAGATGGCAGGATAGGTTTTTCTCAAAGTATTCTTTTGCATTGTCAGATCTGAAGATTTTAATCCTGGTATCAAATTGGGTTAAAACAAATTCATGGAATTGTCTTACAAGTCTTGGAACTTCATCACGGGATTTCATCAGGAATATCCAAGTGAACCGAGAAAATCATCAATAAACAGGATAAAATATTTATAGCCACCCATGGAAGGTAAGTGGTAAGGCCCCCACACATCAGAGTGCACAATATTAAAAGGAAAAGAAGATCTTTTATTACTCAAAGGATAATTGTTTCTACAATGCTTTGACAATTCACAAGACTCACAATGAAGACTAGACAAACTAATTCCCTTAAACAGTTCAGGGAAAAGATGACTCAAGGCAGAAAAAGATAGATGACCAAAACGACGATGACACAACATAATCCGACTAACAGACTCTGAAGAAACAGATCCAAGAGCAACATTCCCAAGATGATCAGGGCATTGTTCCGGGGTATCAAGCAGATATATTCCGTTCGCCTCATGGCCACTCCCAATCACCTTCTGAGACTCCGGATCCCGAAAAAACACAGTAGGAAGGAAAGAAGGTTACACAATAGTTTAGTGACTTGGTTAAACTGCTTACAGACAACAAATTTGTATTTAGTTTAGGTACATGAAGGGCAGAAGGTAGGAACAAGGAATCTGTAGCCTTGATGGTTCCCTTACCAGAGATAGGGGCAAATAAACCATTAGCTAAAGTGATTTTATCACGTCCAGGGAGCAAGTCATATGAAACAAATAGGGTAGAAAGATTGGTCATATGGTCAGAAGCACCTGAGTCAATAATCAGGGATCTTAAGATTACCTGAAGTGGTAGCATGATTGGCAGAAGCCCTTATACCTGAATGAGCAAATGCTGAAGCAGCAGAAGAATTGCCTGAAGGGTTTGAAGAAGAGGTCACATCACTTAGCTGACTGATCATCTTCCCAAACTTTTCATATTTTGCTCTCATGGCTGCCAACTGTGCAAAAGCAGACATTTCTTCACTATCTGGCCCGGCAGCTACATTTGCACTTCCTGATCTTTTACTATCATACTTTTTATGAAACCGACTGGGAACAAGATTAGGATGTAGTTTCCAACACTTATCTTTGGTGTGCTTTGACTTCTTGCAGTACTCACATATAACTTCTTTCTTTCCTATGCCACTAGAAGTTCCAGCATTCCCTTTGGGTTTAATCCCCATATTGGCAAAGTGATCATTTATATCAGCCCCTTGAACCTGAACAGCCCTTCTGCTCTCTTCACTACTCACCAATGCATAAGCTTGTGACAAAGAGACACACTCCTTGGAAAGAATATTCTGTTTTGTGATATCATATTCTAGGTTTAGTCCAGTTAAGAACTCAAATACCCGTTCCTTTCAACCAATTTTCTGTAGGTCTCTGCATCATTGGTGGTGTCCCAAGGTACAACTTCTATTAGGTCAATCTCTTGCCATAAGGACTTCAGGGTTGAGAAATATACAGCAAGAGGTTTCTCCCCTTGTCTTAAATTCTTTACATCACTTCTCAATTTATATGCCCGGGCCACATTGAGTTTTTGTGAATAGGTTTCCGCAACACTATCCCAAATTTCTTTGGATGAATTCATCCATAGGTAGTGTTGGCTGATTTGCGGCTGCATTGAGTTCACAAGCCACCCAATGACAGTGTAATTTTCTTGCATCCACTTCTCGTAGGATGGATCATCTTCTGGAAATGAATCCCCACTTTCCTCTACTACAAACATGAATCTTTACTGATTGTGACCATGCCAGATAATTAGTTCCATCTAGTTTAACTGTGGTCACAGTCAATAAGGAATCATTTGGAGTTCCCTGAACCAGTCCATATTCAGCACCACTTTTGTTTTCAAACTCAGATGAGTACCTCATGTAAACACTCTAAACAGAGTTCAACCGACCACAAGAAGACAATATACTGAGTTCAGCCTTCAAGAAGTAATCAGAAACTCCTAGGCATTGTGCAATCAGCCGAAGTACCTTTTCAAAGTTGTGCACTCAGCCAAGAAGAGTAAATACCAATCGGTATTGCTGAACAGGCCTTTTCACAAACACAGTGTGAGCAATAGAGACAGCCCCACTGTCAAGGAAGAGAAAAGACCCCAAAAAACAATTCGTACAGCCCCTTAAAACAGCCAAAATATGAGTAACAATACACAGCCTTGTTACAAGGATGTTTCGGCAGGTTTTAACAGTCCAAGAAGAAGAGAAAAACAACCTAGAAATTTCTGGGTTAAACCAGATTTAATGCAATTGAAGGTAGTACAGAACAGCTAGGGTTTTTGGACACTTCAACAGTCCAAACACAGTCGAAGATAATACAGAACAACCAGAAACTGAGCACAACTTACAGTTCGAGCTTCAACAGTCCAAACACAATCGAGCTTCAAAAACAGAACAACCAGTCCAAACACAGTCGAGCTTCAATAGTCCAAACACAGTCGAGCTTCAGAGCAGAAAACTGAGCACAACTTACAGTTCGAGCTTCAATAGTCCAAACACAGTCGAGCTTCAAAAACAGAACCGAGCTGTTCCCCTTCTCCTTCCCCTTTTTTTCTCTAATTCTTCCTGGCCACCGAACCCCTTCCCCAAGAGATTCTAGTCTTGGGCTCGTCCACTGACCTCCAAGAATTAGGCAGTATGTGACTAAGCTTCCAGCCCTATGATATTCAGGTTCAGATATGCTCTGATACCATGAAGAAAACTGAAGAGAGGAGAGCTTGAGAGTTCAGCAATGAGGGTCTGAGAATGAGAGTTTTCGAACCTTCACTCTCTCAGCACCCTAACATTCTCTTATTAAGATATTTGAATAATTACAAGGAGGCCCTTAGGTGGGCAAGAATTTACAAAGAACTTAATATAGACAGGATGGGCCCAGAATAAGGCCCATTACAGAAAAGAAACATAAATAACAAGAAAGAATAAACAACCTATGGGCCATTCGGCCCATCTTCTCTACAACATGAGTCAGCAAAAAAGGTTACACTACAGTTTAAAGAACTTGTAATGCTACTAATTGAAAGCAAATTTATGGGAAGTTGAGGAACATGCAATACACAATTCAGGTTAAGGCCATGGGGAAGGGATATCGATCATTGACCTGCAATGGAAGAAAAGGAACCATCTGCAACTCTCACTCTATCCCTTCTTGACAAAAGGCTATAAGAATGGAATAGGTTAGGCTTACTGGTCATGTGATTTGAGGCCCCTGAGTCAATATTCCAAGGGGAATCTGTGGGAGTGACATGGAATGCAGAAGCCACATTACCTGAAGTAGATGCAAAAGAGGTAGAGGGAGTACCAGTGACTGAGCTGTCCAATTGCCGCAATGCCCTACCATAAGATTCCAGATGCTCTCTGAATGAATTCATTATATCCTCCTTGGGGTCAGGCTTATTAGGAGGGTCCCGGGTACTACCGGCAACCTGAGTGTCTTGGGTTTCCACATGTGCTGCACTCATTCTTTTCAAGTGACCTTTACCCTATTCTTAATTCTTTGCTGCCCACTTGGGTTTCCCGTGGATGTCCCAACAGGTGTCACATGTATGTCATGACCTTCTACAGTGGGTACAAAAGAGTTTATCTTTATCATCTGCCTTCTTAGGATCACTTTTCTTCCCTGTTGAGTTGTTATTTACCACAGCCAAGGCAACTTGTCGCTCCCCCTCAGCTATAACCATCACACTTCGCCTGCTTTCTTCAGATTGGACAAGGGAGTATACTTCGTGTACTATAGGCAATTCTTTGCTTCCTAGGATCTACACCCTTAATGGTTCATATACAGGGTTCAGCCCTAACAAGAAAGCAAACACTCGTTGCTGAGAGATCAGCTTCCTGTAGGCCTTAGCATCATCATCGTGCTTCCACTCTATGGCCTGATAATGGTCCAACTCCTTCCATATGGAGGTAAGAGCTGAATAATATCAGGACAAGCTATTGTTTCCCTGTTTACATGTCGAGGACTCAGCTTGTAGTTGGTAAATCTTGGCATAATGCCTTTGCTCAAAATAGGTAACTCTGGCCTGTTCCCAGATCTCACTGGCGGTGTCTGCCCACATAAAATTATTTTTCACATCAGGTTCCATGGCTACGAGGAGCCAAGACATCACCATACTGTTTTCTTGGTCCCACCTATCATGTTCAGCCGTCTCACCCTTGGGTTCTTTCACCCTTCCATTGATGTAACCGGCCTTACCCCTTGCCGTTACATAGAGTTTTACACTCTTAGCCCACTCCAGGTAGTTCAGACCGTTCAAGGGGGTAATTGGCATGGAAAAAACCATGGTTTCACCTCCCATACCTGCTGTGTTGCGGGTTGGGGTGTTCCCTGGTGAAGTTAGTTCATGACTTTCCATTGAATATTACAACCAAGCAGTCCAAATGCCACCTAACAGCACAGCCGCCACAACTGGAATGTGGCAACTTAGGGTTTACTCCTAGAATGTGAGCAACAAACTATTGAATATTGCTGAGAGTACAAGAACTACTGCTGAGAATAAGAGATCAGTCACTACAACGTCCAAATAGAACAATAAATAGTCTGGTCATCGGTTCAACACCACCAATACAGACATTACTGTCAGTCTGAATGTGGTTCCCCCACTCTAACCATCCAATTATTCAAACTAGTAATCATATAATCAAGGCATAAGCCCTACGCACCATTGGATAAAGAATACTGAGATAAACTGAAACAAAACCACACCTGTTCAGCACTAGATCAAAACCTGCTAGGGTTTCATTGCACCATCAACACCCTCCTTCGATTAGGGTTTCAGCAGACCAGCACCATCCCACGGCCAGACACAGCTAGGGTTTTTCAGTAACTGTCACTTGGGGCCACTAGGGTTTCAGCAGAAGTACAACCGCAGGACTTACTAGGGTTTCTGCAAGCACAGCCGCCAGAGAAGATTGAAAACACAAGCCGCCGCTAGGTTTTTTTTTTTTTTTTTTTTTTGATAGAAAATTAGCCACGTCCAATCCTCTTTAGAAAGGCTGATGCTAGGATCGTAGGTCTTCTCCAACCCAGAAATTCCGCTCTGATACCATGTTGTTGCTTGTGGTGATTGAGAGAGAGAGAGAGAGAGGTACGGATGATAGAAAGAAAAGCAAAACTCAGTACTGGCAGCCGCCAGTCTTCTATTTATATTAATCTTTATAAAAAAGACAAAATTACAAGTATGCCCCTGCCGGCATATCCTAGGATAAGAATGATAAGAAAAAAAAAAGTAGCTGAAACTGTCCCATTAACATCAGTTACAAGGAACACTTAAGCCTTACAATAGGGTGAAAGCTGCAAGCAAATCGTGAATGGCTTTCCAAGGTGATGTACTTGTGGTCTTAGCTCGGATCCCAACATCCCATCCATTTTGCTCCATCCCATGTATGCTTACCACTATTTTAGCCCATAGTCTCTCCTTTTTATTGGGAGTCTCCACAGCCATTTCCCCATAAGAGCCATACTCCTTTTCCTGATGTTCCCAAGCCCCACAGAGCAGTAAATCATCAAGGAGATAATCTATGGACAGAATCGAATTAAGCACTTGGAGTATCCAGGCCTTGGCTAGGGAAGGACATTAGTTGCTGGCGGATTTTTAAGAGAAAGAAAACCAGATATTTTAATAATGTTGCTAGAAACCAAATTACAGAAGCTAAAAAGACAAAGGTCAAAAGTGTGTGGGGATCTGATCCATGCGATTCGTTAGACATTCCAGCAATTAACACAGCAGGTGGTGTGGCTCTAATCTGGAACAGCAACACTTTCAATCTACTAGATAAACAGGTGGTGGCTGTTTCTATTTCAGCAAGTGTTATGGACTCCCAGTAATTTGCAACTCATGATAACAGGAATCTATGGGCCAGTAAACGCTAGAATGAAGGAAGAGCGGGATTCTACCAAGGTCATAGTTGTTTTCCATGGTATATTTCTTGGGAGAAGAGAAAGAGAGAGAAAGAAGAGCAAGAGAGAATCTGAAGCCAAAAAAAAATAACGGGGTAACAACCCCTCCTGTTATTATAATAGGATGAATACAAAATAAACTGACAGAAATGCCCTTAAGACACTACACTGTACAATATAGACATTACATCATCAGAAGTTACATGAATCAGTCAGTGAAGATAGACAAGACCATAAGATTCAAGGGTTCTCATCTACTACAAAATCAAAGGAACTGACGAAGAAAGCAAGGGGTGATGGCAAGAAGGATTGTTCATTTGAAGTAGCAAACATTGCTTTATGTGGCCTTCAAGATACTATGATGGTCCTAAACAGCAGCTACTTGATTGTGGGTGGCAGAAATGGTGTTGAAGCAATGTTAAAGGATGATGACGAAGCTCAGTAGGGTAGACCATGGGCCAGGCCAGGTTTATTTTAAAGTTTAAACTTGTTATGTATTCCAGGCCAGGCTGGGCCTGATGGGTCTGGACATAAAGCTTGGTTCCAAGCCCGGAAATTTGCAGGCTGGTTTGGGCTAGAAATGGTCACCCCTAATAATTCTCAGGTTGGAATCTTTGATGGGACAAAGGAGGTGTACTGTGGGGGCAAGATCTGCTTTGAGAAGAGCAAGAATATAAGTATCTCAGCTATGTTTATGGAAAAGGTCAGTCCACATGTGATTTTTATACTTTTATCTTTTTCCAGAAGAGGTTTCTTTCTGGACAGCAGTGATAGAAAACATCAATTTTTCTAGATTACACTCGGGAAGGAAACATTTAGAACACTGGAATATTTGCCTACATTGAAGATGTCATTAATTTTTGATTGGTAACCAAGAAAACATTTTATTGATTATGGAAAAAAATAGTATGTAAAAGTGTCTGTGATTCTGTTTGTTAAGCTAACCAGCTACTTAACCCCAAACACTTCATGCCAATGAGAATTAAGTTAACCCTAAGTACAATGAAGATCTCTTATTACGGGAACAATGTTAGTTTGTCTCAGAAAATCAGTAGTGAAGAACACTCCAAGACAAGAATTCAGATTGTTCTTGTTAGAGGGGAGGACATGGTGATGCAGGCATGAAAGCATGGAAAGAATATTTGGAAGAGAAACCGAAATTCTTCATATTCTTAAACCAATGTTAATTTTGCAATTTTGGGTTATTCACTTGTTTGAAATTTTGACATTTTTAGCTTTTTTCTGTGTAATAGGATTTTTAATTCTTCAAGAAATTTACTTCTCTTAATAAAAAACGATTTTGAAATTACCATCCACAGTAAATTCCATTTTTTTTTGAAAGATGTAAGAAGAATTGTATTACTATGAAAAGTGGGAGGGCAAGAAACCCTCACCAAGTAATAAAAAGTCTGCCTCTAACAGATCATTTATATTCAGCTCCTAGACAAAAGCTCAAAAAGTAATAGACAACAAACTATTAGAAAATGCACTAGCCGGCACTCCCACAAAAGGATTCGAGCAACCATCCCAACTCTGAAAAGCCCACTCTGCTTTGCCAATAACTCCACTTGGATTTGAAGATTCTGTGGTTCCTTTCTTTACAGACTGTCCCAACATAGAGCAAAACGCAGAAAATTCCACAGAAATTTTCCTTTGGCTGTGAAGGCACCACACCTCCAAGAGGATAACAGGTCAGGTACAGAGCCGGATAAGATCCACTGAATGTGGAACAGCCCAAAGAAAGAGAACCACACCAGATGTGTAAACAGGCATAGTAATTTCCATAATTACTATTTATAGTAAAATCATTATTTATACTTTTAGTAATTTATGGAGTCTTTTACAATAAAGTAGTTTTAATAGGATTACTAACTGGTACTAAGAGTTATTTTAAGAATTAGAAGTCCCTATTTGAGAATCCCTATGGATTACCTATCAGGTTGCCTTAGTTTTAAAGTAGCTAGAATTTGTTTTGTGTCAGTTTCCTAAATGAAATTGGATCTGTAGAGGGACATCCAAGTTCTCATGTTTGTTCTATATACAGAGGTACTGTCATTGAACTTTTAAGAGTAGAATAAGTGGAATGAAAATTTTCTTTTGAAATTGCCTGCAGGTAATAGTTTGGTTTTCTTCTTTTTCTCTCTATTCTCCTAAATGTGCAATCTTTCTATTTAATGTGTGAATCTTTCTCTAATAATTCAGATCCCTAATTCTCCCTAACCTTCCAACCACGTTCAACCAGTAGGACTTTTCCATTTCCTGTCCTAAATCAAATGGTTGAGACATCTTCTGAGGAGGGAATGGATGTATTTCTCAAGAAGGTATTCCATAGTCTTGAAGTAGATGAGCCTGTAGCTGAAGTTGAAAAGGAGATTATGTAAAGAAGAGGCCCAATGTATGCTTTAAGTAAAAGAACAGATGGCTCAGTCTTCAAATTTATTAACAAAGAGATAATGAAGGTCAGCAAACATGATCTACTCAAGAAGTTTAGAATGAAATAAATGGGAAGCGAGGTTTGTGATGGAACAAAGTAGGAAGGTCTGAGGGAGATAATGCATTGAAGGAGGAAGGTGAGGAAAATGAAGACCAAGAGGTTCCTTAGATGAAGTGCACGAGGGTAAACAAAGTACACATTTGGAGAAAGTCATTGGCGAAGAGATTGAAATAGGAAGAGCATTGGAAGTGCTTTATTTAGAATGGAAAAGAAGCAGCAAAGAGGATATTTAAAGAGTTGGAATAAAGAAGGAAAGAAGAAGAAAGAATAATTTTGAAAGGATTCTGTTGAAATAATTTAGTTATTTGTGTTAGGGTCTGTTTGACTAGTTAAAGCCTTTTTTTTTATTTTCTGTTATTGTACTCACTTACAGCAGGGGCACAAGAGTCTTTTCTCTTCTTATTTCTGCCACCCTATATAATATAATAGAAGCTGGCGCCGCCAGTACTGTTCCATTGCTCCAAACCTTTTCTTCTTCCTTTCTTTCTTCTTCTCTTCTCTCTTCTTCCCTTCTCTTCTCTACTTCCTCATATTTCAATCGGATTTATTGCCAAGATGGTATCAGAGCAAGGCTGTTGAATCTGGGCGACCAAGTTTTCTCTTCAAGTTGCTGAATCTGGACAGAACAGAGGATTGAATCTGGGCTGATCAAATCAGATCTGCAACTGGTACAACCCTAAAGTTTTCTTTCTTCTTTTATTTCTTTCCTTGGTCGTGTACCAAGTGGAGAACAAATGAATCCAAACCACTGAATGTCGGCAGACTTTTGTGAGGGTTATACCTCTTTTATTTGTTAGATCGTGTGATCCGGTACCTGTGAAAAGGTGACTGTAAGTCACAGATGACCTGTTTTCTCTACTCATCAGTCTGATTTCATGTGTGGTAGGATCTTTCTTATTGATTAATGCTGTGGTGGAACTTACTGGAAAACCAGTAGGTTGGGGCTGTTCTTCATGCAGATCTGAAAATCAGTCTCGTCATAGTTCTTCTTTGGAAATCGGTGCTGTTTTTTGTACTTAGATTAAGTCCAAAACTGAATTGTTGTGCGTGGAGCTTTTGTCGATATAAGGAGGGATCCTAAGTTGAGAGTTTAGATAAAAAAAACTGTGTTTACCATGTCGTCTGAGAATTCTGCTACTTCAGAGATTTCAGGGAGCCACAATGGAATGAGTGGGGGAATGGATATGAATTTCCCCATGGTTGTTATTCCCTTTGATGGTCTGAACTACCTTGAGTGGTCTAGGGGAATAAAACTCTACATCACTGCTAGGGGGAAAATAGGATACATCAATGGGAGAGTGAAGGAACCGAAGAACGGAAGTGCTGAATATGATAGGTGGAACCAAGAGAATAGTATGGTGATGTCATGGCTCTTGGTTTCCATGCTGCCACAGGTAAGGAAAACTTTTATGTGGGCTGAAACTGCTTATGAGATATGGGAACAAGCAAAGTCCACCTAATTAGAGTAGAGACACTATGCCAAGATATACCAACTGCAAGCTGAATCCTCTACTTGTAAGCAGGGGGAGAGGAGTCTCTCGATGTACTATTCTGATTTGACATCGATATGGAAAGAACTTGATCACTACCAAAATGTGAATTGGAAGTGTGATGAAGATGCAAAGGCGTATAAGTCACTTGTATCTCAACAACGGGTCTTTGCCTTCCTCCTAGGGCTGAATCCTTCATATGAGTCCATCAGGGTGCAGATCTTGGGCAGTAAAGACTTGTCATCAGTTCAGGAGGTGTATGCCTTAGTGCAATCAGAAGAGAGTAGAAGAAGTGTGATGAATTGTGTAGAGCGGGAGTCAGTTGCCCTAGCTGTCCGGGGAAATTCAGATATAAATGTTGGAGGTGCTTTTAAGAAAGGTGACTCTCAGAAGAGAACAGATGATAAGAGTAAACTTTGGTGCACTCACTACCAGAAAACAAGACACACCAGAGATACATGTTGGGATCTCCATGGAAAGCCTAAATGGGCACAGGATTTGGGTAAGAAGTCAACACCTGATCAGGGCAAGAAACAAAGTCAGCAGAATCAGAAAAAGTATAACTTGGCTAATATGGCATCTCCAGAGACTAGTCCATTGGTAACTCAGGAGAGGAATCCCAATTCTAACCCCAAGGAAGAAATTATCAACTCCTTTCGTGACCATTTTGTTAGACAATGTATGCCCTTAGCTCCAATCAGAATGATGTACATTATGACATTTAATGTAAATGAATAAAGTATGTATTTGATTCATGTTATTATGATGTGTTTCTGTGTAATACCCTTAAACTGTACACATATGAGACTCGTGTTATTTTAGAATCTTCACAGTCGTTGGATAGATCTAGGGAGATCTATCCTGCCAAGGCTGACACTAATGTGCCGCCAAGTTGGATGGGGTGGCTTGTTTCAGCTGCCAGGGTGAGACCTGAGGTACATGTAGTGTGGGTTTTCTTGAAACCCTAAACCAGACCAGAATTCCAGTATTGCCCTGGACCTTGGAGATAAATAGGCAAAACTGGAATGTTACACCTGACCCCTAGACTTGATTATGATACTGCACTAGGTGTCGGATTGGGCTATCTTTGATATGCCAATCAGTGAGATCCTTAGAGGGGGTCAAAACCTGGGTATGTTGGGACAACCCGAGAATTCATCTGAGTGGGTGATCATATTGACAGGATCAGCCCCTTTGTCGGACAAAGTGAATGATCAGGGATGCACTCTCTCTGATGGAAACCAAAACTGCCGGCAGTCGATTGCAACCGTTGAAATTTGTTTTGCAAAATATATTTATATAGAGATATACATATATTATATATTATGGTTTCAAAATGTTTGCAAAAGATTTTAATTCCTGGGATCCATGTGAGTAGAGAGTGCAGCACTGTTACCTTGTAGCCGAGGGAGAGGACCTCTCTTGTCAGGTAGTGTTTGATCATTATGGGTTGAGAGGTTAAGTGTAAGACCATTGAGGGTAATACCAGATGGGCTAATCTTGCATCCGCCCACAGTCCTTGGGTTTTTTATAAGGTGGCTTGACCCAGGGACCATTTAGTGTAAATGTTGGGCCCATTAAGAGCCCATGGTGATGGACTCAAGGGTTCACTGTCTCCTACAGTGAATTCAGCCAGCCCTTGTAAAAGAGGCTGGGCTGAACCCATGTGGCTGATGTGTAGATCAATGTTTGGGTCCCACGCAATACAAGGATATCCAACTGGGCAGCAGTTAAGAGGCTAAGTGAGCAAATGAACTTAATGGGCCTAAAGCCCAATTCAAACTGGCTTAATGAGATTAATTAAAAGGGGGTGGTTCTGGGATTTAGATCAACAAATAGGATAAGGGATTATCCCTATCCACTCAGAGAGTCCAGATCCAAATAAAGATTTGGATTAGGAAACTCCTAATTAGATTAGGAGGGCTGATCTTTATCTGCAAATAAGATTAGGAATTATCCTTATCTCTTAAAGAGAGTCCAGATCCAAATACAAGATTTGGATTAGGAAACTCCTAATGGGATTAGGAGACACTCTCTTTAAAGGCTATAAATAGAGGAGCAGGGTGAACCTTCAAATTACAACATTCAGATCGCAGACTACAAAGAGAGAAGAATCTGCAGTTTGACTGCTCCTATTTTCTGCTCTTTCCTACTCTTGCCGCCCCTGCCAGTTCAATCTCCACCTATGGGAGTGATCAAGAAAGGTTCTTGATATTACCTTTTGGTAGAAAAGGTAATCTGAAGTCGTGCTCATTAGCCCTCCATCAGATTCTTGCTGAAGAATCAGGTTCTTGCTAAAGAACCATCTTGCTAGTTCTGCTTCATCCTGCACCGTGTCATCTTCGGTGGAAGCACTCTTTGGATCTTTCCTTGGGCATGAACACCTTCATTGGAGGTTATTGTTACTTCGTATCAAGTATATCCCTCAACTCCCTTTTGGTTTCATATCTGGTCTGGTTTAGGTTCAAGATTGAACCTTGAAAATGTAGTTTTCTAAAATAGGGAATGTGATTCCCACATGGGAGAGAGAAATTTTTGAAATTTCGCCCAACCTTCTTGCAAGGTTCGGCCATCCATATGATGGATCTCTCATCCCTTCACATTTAGAATTGTATGGTAGGACTCTCCGCCAGATGGATTCTGGTCCTACTCCCTCTACCTCTTTCGCGTCTACATCAGGTAATGCTGGCACTGCCTTCCATGTGTCATCTCATACCACTGATTCTCTTTGGGTTATTGACTCCGGAGCCTCAAACTACATGACCAGTAAGTCAAATTTATTTCAGACATATAACCTTCTCTCTGGAAGAGATAAGGTGAGACTAGCTGATGGTTCTTTCTCTACCATAGCTGGCCAAGGTACCATAACTCTCCCACTCGGCCTTACCCTTTCTAATGTATTGCATGTTCTGAAATTACCTATAAATTTGTTGTCCATTAGTAGTATAACTCACTCCTTGAACTGTTTAGTCACTTTCTTTCCGTCTTCATGTGTGTTTCTGGATTTGGCCTCAGGGAAGACGATTGGTAGAGGAAGCATGGTAGATGGTCTCTACGTGTTGGAGAATAAAGTTGGTCTTGTGGCTACAGAGTCCATGAGTTTGTCCAGTGAGAATCGAGCCTATTTATGGCACAGTCATCTTGGTCATCTTTCTTTTGAGTCATTAAAAGTTATGTTCCCAAAGTTGTTTGAGTCCTTGTTGTAAAGAGACTGGGTCGAATGGGCCCTAACAGCCTTTCGTGTGATATCCTTTATTTTATGTTGATGGGCCTCACTTAATGGGCCTGTTATTTGTTCTTAATTTATTTTCTTTATGTAACTGCCAAACTGGCCGCCCACTTAAGGGTATACTTGTCATCATCAATTTTTTAGAGATTAATAAAATAGGGTTAGAGGAGAAGGGTGATTAATTCGACTTCTTCTTCTCTTACCTCTTCTCTTCGCCATCTTCCTCTCTTATACAGTTATTCAGATCTGTTCTATTCTGCTAATCACTAAGTTTAATCTTGATATTAGAGGACTGATTTACATCTTGTTATCAGAGCAGGTTCAGTTCCTCTTCCTTCTTTTTTCTTTGTTCCTGTACACTCTAAAATCAAGAGAGTGTATGGAGAGATAGGTTATCTATAGTATAGAGAATCACTTGCCTAGTTGGTAGAAGGGTTTGGAGAGTTTAGTTCTGGCCAGATTTTGCCAAGAAGTGATGTTGTTTTGTTGCTACCCAAAACCCTCGCCGACTAGAGATTTTCGAGGTTACCAAGAAAGGTGAAGCTTGGGTGTGGCGCTCTGTGCTTGGAAGGTGTCTTGTAACTGCTAAAGGAGGGCAGTTCAGGTTTGGAAGAGTTTGGGTTAGTCTGGTGGGTGCGGCAGTGTCTTCTCTCTTCCTCTCATCTGCTGGACAGAGCAAAACCCTCGTTTTTCAAGCACCCAAGTTCTGGTTTGACTTCAAGTAAGTTTACATAGTCAAAATTTTCTGTTCTTTGATTTCCGTTTGATTAATGGAGGCATACGGAAGTGAGTTCAAGCAGGTGCCAGTTTCTAGACCTGCTTCAGTAGATTCTGTTTTGACTAGTGTTACCACAATTAAGCTAGATGGGACGAACTATCTTGCTTGGGCACAGTCTATAAAAATCTATGTTTGTAGTAGAGGAAAACTTGGGTATCTCACAGGCAGCAAGGTGAAACCCGAAGAGACAGACCCTTAATTTGAAAGATGGATGCAAGAGAACTATACTGTTATAGGATGGTTAGTCAACTCTATGCAACCCCATATAAGCTAGCACTATCTCTGGATGTCTTCAGCTAAGGAGATATGGGACAGTATAACTGAGACCTATTCACAGAAACTAAATGTAGCCAGAGCATACAAATTGAAAAGTGATGTGAAAAAACTGAGACAGGGGGAGAAGAGTGTGGCAATCTACTACTCTATACTAAAATCCCTATGGCAGGAAATTGATGTTATGGAGACAGTGATGTGGGAGAGTAAAAAGGATGCTAAAATGTATAGAAAGCTAGTGGAGAGAAATAGGGTGTTTGAGTTTCTCACTGGACTCAACCTCTGAGTTTAATATTATCAAACAGAACATTTTGGCCAGGGATGAGGTTACTCTTTCACAGGCATATGCTATGATAACTAGTGAGGAGAGTAGGCAGCAGGTGCAGTTTGTAGAGTCCATCTACAGAACATTTTGCACATGCGGGAATGAAACCGAAGGGCTCTACTGAGAAAAGAGAACAGATGTGTGAATATTGCAAGAAACCACGACATACAAAGGACACCTGCTGGAAGCTTCATCCTGAACTTCTTCCTGATAGGTTTAAGAACAAAAATAACCCTAAGAAGGGCAGTCAGGTGGGAAAATCCAAGACTGCTAATGCTGCTACAGTGCCTGAAGGGGGAAGTAAGGAAAGCGAAGAAAAATCAACTATTGAGCAATTGGCTGCAATGAAGCTGGATTTTGAGAAGTATGGGAGGCTCCTAAATCACTTGGAAGCTACAGTTTCTTCAACTCACCCTTCCAACAGTACATCATCTTCATTGGCTTTTGCTCACTCAGGTACTCGTGCTTCTGTGAATCATGCTTCAGCTTCAGATAATCATAAAATCCCTTGGATTATTGATTCCGGTACATCAGACCATATGACCAGCCTATCTAACCTGTTTTGCTCATATCACCTCCTCTCTGGGAAAGAGAAAATATCCCTTGCCGATGGGTCCCTTGCCCCCATCTCTAGTAAAGGTGATATAAAGACCTCTGACACCCTATTCTTATCTTCTATTCTTCATGTCCCTAAGCTTAACACAAACCTCTTATCTGTTAGTAGCTTAACAAAGTCAATGAATTGCAGCATAACTTTCTTTCCCACTCATTGTGTTTTTCAGGACCTGCAATCTCGGAGGATGATTGGGAGTGGCCATGAGGCGAACGGAATATACTTGCTGGACACACCAGATCAAGCTTTGGGACCAACTCATGGAGTTACCTTAGAGTCGGTCGTGTCAGAGTCTATTAACAAAATTTTATTATGTCATTTTCGGTTTGGTCACTTGTCCTTTTCTACTTTGAGTCATTTGTTCCCAGATATGTTTAAAGGAGTGTCTTTATCGAGTCTTCATTGTGAATCATGTGAGCTGGCAAAGCATTGTAGACATTCCTATTCAATTAGCAATAAAAGATCATTTTCTCCTTTCCATATTGTTCACTCTGATGTGTGGGGGCCATATCACATGCCAACCATGGGGGGTTACAGGTGCTTTATCCTTTTTATCTCATGCCAACCATGGGGGCCATATCACATGCCAACCATTCCTATTCAAAGCATTGTAGATGTTACACTTGGATTTATCTCATGAAATCCAGGGATGAAGTACCAGCTATTGTGAAAAATTTTCATGAACTCATCCTCACCCAATTTAATACCCGTATCAAAATATTACACTCTGACAATGCTAAGGAGTATTTTGAGAGAACCCTCTCCACCTATCTTGAAACTTTTGGGGTTATTCATCAAAGTTCTTGTTCCTACACTCCACAACAAAACGGGGTGGCGGAAAGAAAGAACAGGTATGTGGTTGAGGTTGCCAGATCCCTCTTATTTGCATCCCATGTTCCTATAAAGTTTTGGGGAGATGTTGTTCTTACTGCTACCTTTCTGATCAACCGTATGCCCTCCCGGGTCTTTGGCTTTAAAACCCCTTTTAGTCTTCTCTTCCCGGATCAGGATCTCTTTTCTCTTCCTCTTCGTGTGTTTGGGTGTATTTGCTATGTGCATATTCATAGTCACCAAAGGCACAAGTTTGAACCTAAGGCTCATAAGTGCGTGTTTCTGGGATATGCTTCCACACAGAAGGGTTATTGTTGTTTTGATCCAGTTCGTGGCACCCGCTTTGTATCTCGGGATGTCACCTTTGCAGAGTTGACTCCCTTCTTTAGTATTCCTCCTGAGGAGGAGAAATCTGATGAGTACTTTGCTATGTCTCCAGCTGTTCCTCTTCCCATCCCTTGTGAGCCCGATCATGGGGTGTCCACCTCTTCCACTGGACCTACCCTGATGTCCCTGCTGAAGCAGAATACAGGGCACTCTTGTCAGTGAGTCAGTTATAGTGTCAGACATGTCAATTGAGTAAACATTGTAGAAGTTCTTTTCCTTTGAGTAATAAAAGATCTGAATTTCCATTTCATATTGTTTATTCTGATGTTTGGGGCCCTGTTACTCTACCTACTGAGGCTGGATATAAGTACTTCATTACCTTGATTGATGATTACTCTAGATACACTTGGGTTTACCCTACGCGATCTAGAGATGAAGTGCCAAAAATTGTGAAAGACTTTCAACGCATGGTGTTCACTCAGTTCCAAACTGAAATCCATATCTTCCAGTTGAACAATGCGAAGGAATACTTCCATGGAGATCTCACGGAGTTTTCTGCTTCGAGTGGGTCACTTCAACAAAGCTCTTGTGCTAGGACACCCCAACAAAACGGTATTGCTAAACGAAAGAACCGTCACCTTCTCGAAGTAGCTCGTGGCTGATTAATTCATATAAATGTGCCAAAATGTTTTTGGATGGATGCAGTTTTGTATGCTACATACATCATCAACCGTATGCCATCTCGGTTACTAGAGTATAAGGCCCCACATCAGCTTCTGTTTCCTATAGCTCCGTTGTCCACCATTTCGATGCATGTTTTTGGGTGTCGTTGCTTTGTCCATAACTTGTCCCCTACTCGAGGTAAGCTTGATCCTCGGGTTATTCCTTATGTTTTCCTTGGTTAAACTTTATCTCAAAAGGGGTACCGTTGCTATGATCCTACCTCTCGCAAGTACTATGTCTCCATTGATGTATCCTTCTTTGAGAATCAACCTTTCATCTCGGTTTTTCCTCAGGGGGAGAGTAGGGTTGAGGAGAAACAGGTGGCTCAAACTCAACTACCTCCTTTACCCGATCCTCCTCCATTCCGTGTCTTCCATCGTCGCCATAAAAGCCAGTAGAGCTCAAGAGTCGTGGAACCTGACACTATGCAACCAACATCAACGGATTCGCCAGAGGCAGATCCTTCTCATCAGCCAGATACACTTGCTCCTATTGATATGCCTGTTCCTCTCAATGTTGATTCCCCTATCATCAATGATCTTGATGTTCCTATTGCTAAGAGAAAGGGTGTTAGATCTTGTACCACTAATCATCCTATCTCTAATTTTGTGTCCTATGATCACATTTCACCTTCATTCCATGCATTCCTCTCTTCTGTGGACAGTGTCCTCGTTCTTAAGAATGTGGCAGAAGCTTTATCTAAACCTAAATGGATAGATGCAATGCAAGAAGAAATTGATGCATTACACAAAAATGGCACTTGGGAGTTGGTGGATTTTCCTGAAGGGAAGGAACCAATGGGTTCCAAGTGGGTGTTCACAGTGAAACACAAGGCTGATGGAACTGTTGAAAGGTATAAGGCTAGACTGGTAGCAAGAGGTTTTACACAGGTATATAGAGTGGACTATGCAGAGACTTTTCCTCCAATAGCCAAGATGAACTCTATCAGGATTCTTCTTTCATTGGCAACAAATCTTGACTGGGAACTTCACCAATTGGACATCAAAAATGCTTTCTTGAATGGTGACTTGGAAGAGGAAGTGTACATGACGCAACCTCTAGGATTTTGTGCCAAAGGCAGTGAACAAAAAGTGTGCAGGTTAAAAAAATCT
Source organism: Nelumbo nucifera (assembly GCF_055504915.1). NCBI lineage: Eukaryota > Viridiplantae > Streptophyta > Magnoliopsida > Proteales > Nelumbonaceae > Nelumbo > Nelumbo nucifera. The sequence continues at coordinate 61,301,409 of NC_142651.1, forward strand.
TTATATGGGTTGAAACAATCACCTCAGGCTTGGTTTAGTATGTTCCACTTAGCAGTTCAACAGATGGGGTTCAAACAATGTCAGTCAGATCACACTTTATTTGTGAAAAAAGGTGAAGGGAAAATTGCAGCTCTAATTGTGTATGTGGATGACATAGTGATTACAGGAGATTGGGAGGCTGAAATACGGAGACTAAAAAAGTTCTTAGCCACTCAATTTGAGGTGAAAGATCTAGGCCCCTTACGTTATTTCCGTGGAATTGAAGTTGCCCGCTCTCACAAGGGCATCTTTATTTCCCAATGGAAATATGTACTAGATCTACTAGAAGATACAGGCAAGTTGGGGGTAAAACAAATTGACTCACCAATTGAATCTAATCATCGGCTAGGAGACAGTTAGGGAGAGTTTTTGAAAGATGTGAAGAAGTTCCAAAGACTCGTAGGGAGACTCTTGTATTTGTCTATGACCAGGCTTAATATTGCTTAAGTAGTGGGTGTCCTTAGTCAGTTCATGCACAATCCTAGGGCAACTCACTTTGAAGCTGCAGAGAGGATCCTTAGATACCTCAAGAAGTTTCCCGGAGCTGGTTTGTTGTTCCAGAAACATGGGCACTTAAAGGTGGAAGTATATACTGATGTTGTGATTGGGCAGGAGCAGTTGATGACCAAAAGTCTACCAGTGGGTATTGTGCCTCTGTAGGAGGAAATCTGGTTACATGGAGAAGTAAAAAACAAAGTGTGGTGGCTAGATCTAGTGCTGAAGCAAAATATAGAGCGATGTCTCATGGGGTTGCTGAAATCATGTGGATAAGAAATTTGTTAGGTGAACTGGGTTTTGCAGTGAGCAACCCTATGTCACTCTACTGTGACAATAAAGCTGCCATCAATATTGCTGTTAATCTAGTCCTGCACGATAGGACGAAACACATTGAAGTGGACAAGCATTTTATTAGAGAGAAACTTGTAAATGGAGAAGTGTGTACTCCATATGTCAGCTCAGAAGATCAACTTGCAGATATCTTCACCAAAGGTCTTCATCATGTGTGGCACAATGATTTGTGTGACAAGTTGGGCATGATTGACATCTATGCTCCAACTTGAGGGGGAGTGTTGAAATAATTTAGTTATTTGTGTTAGGGTGTGTTTGGCTAGTTAAAGCCTTTTATTTATTTTCTATTATTGTACTCACTTACAGCAGGGGCACAAGAGTCTTTTCCCTTCTTATTTCTTCCACCCTATATAATATAATAGAAGTTGGCGCCGCCAGTACTGTTCCATTGCTCCAAACCTTTTCTTCTTCTCTTCTCTACTTCCTCATTTTTCAATCGGACTTATTGCCAAGAGATTCAATAGACAAAGGTCTTCTAACATGTATTTGGGAAGGACAAAAGGAGAGGCAAGGATGGTATTCACATTGGGTATGGAGGATTAGCAAAGAGGAGAAAAAGAGGTGGAGTTATAGGGGAGAAGGTTTGTCTTGGAAGATTTTATGGTGAGAAGAATGGGATAATAGGGCCAAATGAGAAAGTTTATTTTTATATGTTGTTGGTGGTTTTGGTTGCTTGAAGTGTGGGTATGGTTCTTGATCAAAGAGAGGCCAAGGTGTCAATCTCTGCAAGTAGTGGTCCCTTTGCTGGTCCAAATTTGCAATTTGAGTCTATTGTATGTAGTTTGATTGTATGTATTTGGGATTGGTTATGGTGGTGGTTACCCTTCGTCAGAAGCAATCAGAGTGATTGTTGTTATTCTTATCCTTAGTGGTTGATTCCTTTTAACCTAATGCTGATCTTCTTTTAGTGATTCTTTTTCTTTACTATGAAAAAAAAGTATCATTAGGAGATCAATACATCCACTGGGATGAGACATTCAAGCTCGGTACTAATACATGCCTCCCCAAGGAAATGCATTAATAGCCATAGCCTCCAAATAATGCCACCAAGCTAACCAACAAAAAATGGATCTTTTTTATCAGTGCACAGGCTCTATGGTAGTTAAGGGATAAAATCACATCCAGAATACCACAAAGGATAAAATGACTCTTTTTGATAGATAACTGATTTTATTAAAAGAGCATCAAAAAGTATATACAAAGCTTATATACAGACCCAAAGATTGGTGAACCATCCACCTATCCTCATAGAAATTTTCTTTAAAATTGAGTCCAAAACATCTGTTCCCTATTCACAGATCCAACACATTCTAGCATGCTAAAACAGCTTCCACAAGTCGGCCAAAAATTATAAGAACATCCAAATCTATTTATCAAGCATGAAGCCTAAAGCCATCTATGAACAGGTACCTCTATTTATCAATGGTGCACTCTAGATTTATCTACTACGGTTCCCACACTACCAAGTTTTTTTAACCAATTTTACTTTTCTAATCCATGACAGCAAAGAAAATCCAAGGAGTGCATAACAATATCTAGATGAGGTGGCATTCTAATCCATGACAGCAAAGAAAATCCAAGGAGTGCATAACAATATCTAGATGAGGTGGCAACCACTTCTAATATGCCTAGAAGAAAGAGATAACAAAGCAGAAAAGGCAAGCACACCTTGTTCAACAAGAATATAGCATAAGCTGCTCTAGTCGTATCTTGGCCTTCTAGGAAGAGAGGAAATTCTGTAGGCTTATAATCTGCGGAAGGTAATAAATTTGGCGTTGAATCGGACACTGGATCAATTGAAGGTGCATTGTCTATGATACATGAGTATGAACCTCCAAAGCGAAGAGGGTATCGCAAACGAACATCTAAGTAAGAAGCAATAAGTGAAACTGCCTGCAAGGCAACCAAACTAACAAATTACTCCAGCACAAAATTCCAAATTTCATTGGTGAATCAAAAGAAATTCTACCACTCGTACATATCATTTTTTATTGTTAATTCATATATATCATATTAACTAGAAAATTAAACGTAATAACTACATTCTCGATACAACATACCAAAAAAGAAAAAAAAATAGAAAAAAAATGTTTGGCATTGATCTATAGAAAATGAGAATAGTTTGAGAGAGAAAAAAACAAAAAGAACAACTAGCAAGAAGAATTTGCAATTGGATTATTTCATGTCAAGGAACATATCTATACTCACATGTGCAACATATCCCAAAGAACTTGCAGATTTCTTAACCTCTTCCTTACTGAAAAATTTCATCATCTTCAAAGAATGTGAAGTATGTTCCAGACCCAAAATGGTCAAGGATCTTGGATCAAGAGGTTTTGAGGAATTCCCTGCAAAATAAATATTTATCAGTATTTATCTTCAAATAATTTTTTGCTAATAAATCAAAAAGAAAAAATTTAATTAAAGAGAAAGAAAATGCAACTAGGTGACAAGATATCACCCATAAGATAGCTTGGGTTAACAGGGCTCAACCCAAGCTTTTCCATGATTTTTTTTTATGAGCAAAGAAATTCATTTATTAAATTAAATATTTGAAAATAAGTTACAGGTATATGGACCCCATAAATACTAGGTTACTACAATGCCCAAAATAAGGATGGTCTACTAGTTCCCTGCTTGGCTAACACATCGGCCAACCCATTTTCTTCCCTTTTAACCCATCTTTAATAGAGTTATATTTCTTTGAAAGTTGGTCAATCTGTCTGAAAATGAATCTGAGTTTCCAGGGTGCTGACTCAATTTGTTTTGTTCATGTTACGACCAGAAGGGAGTCTCCTTCAATTTCCAATTTTCTTGCCCCTAATTGTTCAGCAAATTTCAGTCCTTGCAACAGTGCTTTTGATCCAACCTGAATTGAGTCACCAAAACCGATTGATCCTGAGAATAAGGCCATCACTACTCCTTGATGATTTCGAAAACTCCCCCTTTTCCTACTCTTCCTGGATTTCCAAATTAAACTTGGTGGTTTCCACTCCATTCTTATATTTTCTCTATGTGGTTCTGAGAGTGCCACTTCTCTCCAATTTCATGGAAAGTTCCAAGGTTTTAACCCAATGTACTGATCTGATTTTAATGGCTTCAATCACCTCCTCTAAGGATTTACTTTTCTCATTGAAGACCCTCTGATTTCTTTCCTCCCAAATAGACCAAACCAAGGCTACAAGTACTACCTTCCACATACATCTTCCCCTTTTCTTTTGTTGCCTCAGGAAATTTGGGTTGAAAAGGCTCACTTCTCCTTGTGGGGGAGCCCATATGCAACCAAAGAGAGAACAGAAATAGTCCCAAATATAAGAAACAAATGAGAAAAAGAAAAGTAAGTGAGAAAGGGTTTCACCACAAGCCTTGCAAAGAACACACATATGGGGAGAAAGGCAAATATTTGGTCTTCTTTTCTGTAGCATGTCACAGGTGTTTTCCATCCCTAAGAACATTTCCCAACAAAGAGCTTCTACTTTAGGAGGAATTGGTTTGCACCAAATTTCTCTCACAAGGAGATTTACCCCCACTGAGTCCAATTAGGCAAGCACGTTAAAGAAAGAAACACGAAAAAACAAGCCAGCGGAAGTTGGATGCCAAATTCTTTTATCAAGGCCATTTTGATCCAGGTAAACCACTTCCAATTTTGAAAAAAGGACAAGGAGAGAATCACACCCATTGTCTCTTAAGCCCCTTCTGAACCCTAAGTCTCAATTGATCTCAGTTTCTGAGAGTGCAGCGACCCTAGCTATAGTTCATCTGTTCAAGCCTTTAGGTTTGATAGAGAGTAAAGATTAGGGAATTGCAAGCAAAGTGGTTAGTCCCCAAGACAAAGGTTTTCCAGATTAAAATCTTATTCCCACACCCAACATCAAGACAGATGAAATTAATAAATAAAGGCAAGATTTCAGAGATTTCTTTCCAGGGGAAATTTGAAGCTGCATTAGCTGCTACTTTTGCATCACAGTCATTATCTACTGCATCATGAATGCTTTCAATGACCCTGTGCCACAATCTATCTTCCTCACGGGGAAACCACCACAACCATTTCCCTAGTAGAGTTGTATTTCTCTTCATTAAACCACCACAATCTATCTTCCTCACTGGGGGTTCTTCGCTCGCTCACCGAAGCTCTGAGAACCCCCAATTTGGTGTTCATTCATTCATCCTAATAAAATGTCTTCTTAAAAAGCAATTAAAACTATAAAATCATTATTTTTTGTGTGAAAATTAAGAATTTAAGACCTAACGTGGACTTGTTTGGGCTTGCCTCGAGGGGCCTGGCACAAAGCCGGCTCATAGAATCAGGAATGTAATATGTTTTACACATTAGCTATGTGAAGTACTGCAATTGAGTGAAAAAAGAAATTAGAGGTTTTACATGCTTAAAAATGTTTTATATGTTTGATTTTATTTTTAAATTCTCATTTGAATATGCTTTACATCTTATGTTTATGTATTTTAATTTTAGATAATAGGTTTTTTAAAACATTATTTTAAAATTTTAGTTTATATTTTTTTATTAATATTATGTTTAATATTTTTTTTGATTTTTTGAATTTTTTTGGCATTTTTTTGAATTTTCTAACATTTTTCTTTATTTTTTAGCATTTTTTTTAATTTTTGCACCTTGTATCAAAAAGACGTGCGCCTCGCCTTGCACCTTAGGCACAAATTGACCCCTGCGCCTTGTGTTTTTAAAACACTGAACTTTCCTAATTGGACTGAACCAAACCGAGTGCAACCCATGCATGCATTATTTCTTAGGTTTTATTAACTATTTTTAGATAATATTGAAGCCAAAAGAGCTACGGAGGATGGACAACCCCTATTGTGTAGCCCAATGAAAATTTTGATAGTGTATTAGCAGTTTTTAAGGTTGCTTGGCCTAGCCCAACCCACACTTAAGTGTAATAATATTTGTTTGGGCCTACAAGCTTTGCCCATGTTAATTATAAAACTATGTTTCTTTTGCAAATTAAATTTTTTATTTAATTCTAGTATAGTATAAAAATATATAACATTTCCATATATATTAATATAAAATTTGTTATCTAAATATTATATAATAATGTTTACCATATATGCATATAACTTCCAGGTTGAGCTTATTAGGGGTTTGCTTAGCTTGGACCCTATCTACTAGGGTCGTCATTAAACTTTGAAAGTTCGACACCCAATTAAACTTCGAATCCGATCATCCTAGATTTGGATTCTAGAACTTGCATCTAGTTAATAATGTGGATTTAATCCTATCCAATTTGATTAAAATCCACACCTAATAAAAAATTATTGTTTTGTATATGTAGTATAATTATTGTATACACAGATATTATGTGTAATTATACATATATGCATTTAGAGTTTAAAATTCAAAATCCAACATAATAATAACCAAATGTGGATGCAGATCTAGAAATTTCATAATTGGATGTTGATGTGGATTTAACTGGATTTGATTTGAATATCGTTTACAACCCTACTACCCACATTATATGTGGGCTTGGTGGATATTTGAGCTAGACCTAACTCAAAAGAAAATAGTGGCTTGAGCATGAATTTATAGATTTAACAGGATTACGCCAAGTTATAAATGATTTGTTACATTTTATTATTAATTTTAATTATCCCATCAATACTAATTTTTATTAATTTCTTAGCTTTTAATAATTGCTAGATAAAAGCTGCTAAAATTTATAGCCCTACTGCGATCTGAGCTAGACCCAACTTAGAAGAAAATATTTGCTTGAGCCCAAGGTTGGGCTAAGTTATAAATGGAATGCAAATGGTCTATTTTATTATTTATTATTAATTTTAATTACCCTATTAATATTAGTTATATTTAAATAGAATTAAATTGTATTTTAATTTTTTAATTTATGAACTACTAATTTTTATTAATTTCTTAACTTTTAATAGTTGCTAGTAAAAACTTGCTAAAATTTAGTAATTTTTATTAATTATAGTTATCAGGTTTCAAATTTTATATTATTATTATATTAGTATTTATTATTTTATATATTTATTATCTAGATTACAATTATTTTTTTTGTATGTCTTGTATCACACGCTATGGGGTTTCTAGATGAACTGGAACCATTTTCGAAAATGGGTCAACACAGACCTGTTTAGCTTGTCTTTTTTGTTTGAGTGATAAAATGGGTTCTACATTTTAAATTTTCATTATTTTTCATTTTAGATCATTTTTAATGGGTCCTTTATTTTATGTAAGTCTCTTGAGCACTATGCACAATAAAGGTTTCAACTCATAGAAATTATTAATTTTAATTAGTGTTTTCAAAACCAGAAAAAATAGGAACCAGTCAGCTGAACAGTTTTGTTTCACCCCAAAGCCGCTTTTTGACTAAATACCGTTGATTTGGTCAGTGAACCGCTACCCCGAGTGATCGAACCGTCAACCCAGACAACGATTGGACCGAAAGGTCAAACCGTTCGACTTGGGGTTTGGTCCCCAGAACAGTTCCCTATACGATATGGTTTTAAAAACCTTGATTTTAACAATATTATTAATTAATTTATTAAAAATGCATTTATACATAGTTATCAATAAAATAAAAAGAATAAACAAAACATAATACAACATTAGAAAATAGGTTCTATTTGCAATATATCAAACCCATGTTTAAATCATAATATTATTAAAACTATCAATTAATATTTTTTGTATTTAAATTTCTTATTTTTATTAGTGTTTATTAAGTTTGATTTTTAAGTGGAACTGAAATGTTCTTAATTTTTATTAAGTTTTGTTAATATTTATTAGTTTTAAGGGAAAGTTTAGTGGATTTTTAAAATAATATTTTTATTTTTGTTGTTTTATGTTCGATTGCTTAACCTCAACCTATAATAACATGCATTAAAATAAGAGGTCTTGGAAAACCCAAAAGTCTCTCTCTCTATTAGTGTACAATTTTATTGATCTAATCAAAATATGATTAATTTTTTATATTTTTAAAACAAAAGAAAATAGAAAAATGTAAAAAATGGAGAAAATAGATAAATAGCTTCTCTCAAAAGAGAGACAAGCTAACATGGACTGTCCTATTTTATTATATATATATATATATATGGTCTTTTTTTCTCTCCTGTCTCCCATAAGAAATCCTTCATTATCTTCTCTAGCTATCTAACTAATTTTTTCGGGATCCTAAAGGTGGATAGAAAGTAAGTGGGCAAGTTTGCTAAGGTGGACTTAATCAACATAATCTTTCCCCCCATTGAGATGTAGTTTCTCTTCCACATGTCTAACTTCTTAGTGAATCACTCTACAAGGTTTCCAAAATCCCTCATATTTTCGATTTCTCTCTACAATTGGTTTCCAAAAGCCTTCATATTTTTTATTACCATCCAAAGGCAAACCAAGGTACTCTAGTGGCCAACTTTTTACCTCACAACCTAGTATTTGTGCCACTAATTGGATTTCATCCTCTTCCATATTAACTCCTGCCACACAACTCTTTCCCCAATTTAAATGTAACTTTGAGATCCTTTAAAACTCTTCCATTAAAGCTTGCAAATTCCTCAAGCTGAAATCACCAACATCCCTCACAAAATGATAATATCATCTGCAAATTCCAAGTGAGTTATTACCACCTCAAATCTCCTAACCCTCCAAACTTTGACAAGACCTTCTTGACCAACCTTGACGATTTGACTACTTAGAACCTCAGCCATAATTGTAAACAAGAAGGGAGAGAGAGGATCTCCTTGCCTTATTCTTCTTTTTGCTGGGAAGAAATCCTTAGCCACTCCATTGATTAATATTGAGTAATGCGCCAAACTAATACAACTTTTGATCCACTTTCCCCATCTCTCCTAGACCAATTTTCTCCAACAAACATAAGAGGAAGGACCAATCCACCATATTATAGGATTTCTTCAAGTCCAATTTACATATTTGGGTTGTAGGCTGGTATGTATATGAATATTTGAAAATGAAATTTGTATATATTTTCCAATCAATTCTTCTCCTAAATCGGACCATAAAGCCCAATAAAAGATGACTTTACAAAAACATATTCATAAATTCTTACAAATCAACCATCCCACCCTAGCTCGATTAAGCTCTGCCCAGTTGTGTTGGGTTAAGTTCAGGTTGGTCTTGGGTTGATAAACATGGGTTTCACCTTGGGTTAGGCCTGGGTTGACCCTCAACTCGACCCAACCTGCCCGAGTTGCACCCCTACCCAAAACTCTCCAAACCCTTTTAATACAGATTTTTCTTCACCAAATTTTTCAACACAACAATACTCACTACCAAAAACCAAGATACTTCAAAACCCACAAACCCCACTAAGATCCCCAACCCAACAATGACCCTAACAATTTTCAGCATTCAGACCTCCCCTCCAAAGCTTTCTTTGTTCAAAGGATATTTCTTTTCCAATTCCCAGAACATTGTAACATGCTGAAAAGTCATTGGACTAGACAGCTAAAAGGGGTATTCATTGAAAAAGAAAGAAGCACAATTCAAATATTTAAATCTGAAATAAGATACCTGCAAACTAGACAAATTTATAAAATCTCGAATAAATAAAATAATCAGATGTCATTAACTTTCTTTAGATACCAGGCTCAATGAAAAAGATGTGACACAAGTAGGGTTTTATGCCCTAGAAAAGAAAATCTGCAATATTGTTTTCTGAAAAGCATTTAGGGTCAGAAAGAGGATTGTTATTTTTTTTTTTAAGTAAGATGATTTAGAAGTGGAATTGTGTCTTATAATTTCCAAATAAGGGTTCTAGTTGACCATTTAGCCCACATTCAAATGTTATCATCATCGAGTATGTTGAAGACCAGAAAAAATGGAGCAGGTATCTCAAGGGCGGTTTCTCTATCCTTTAATTTTTCTTCTTTTTTATTTTAGGAAAGGTAAAGATACCTGTGTTGCAAAAAGATTTTTATACAAGGGAATGTACATTGATGTGCAAAAATGTGCAAATCAGCCCTCCACCAAAACAAAAGAAAAAAACCAGGTAAAGGGTTGTCACTAAAAACGGACCCTTTTCACCAACTCTAGCCAACCACCCACCACCTCATTGAGTTTTCTTGGAATCAATATGATATCAGAAGTTATGGCATCCAAGAATTCTGTGATTTCACTAAGTGAGCAAAACATTAAGCACCTCTTCCAACAAATTTGTTAAAACTGTTAAAAATCTGCAGTTTAGTACCACAGGAGCACATATGTAATTTTTTCTTTCTTTTTTTTTATATTTGGGTCGCCCTAATATAAATATAGAAGCTGGCGCTGCCAGCCAATGTTTTTTGACTACAAATCTCATCTCTCTTCTCTCTTCTCTCTTCTCTCTGTTCTGACTTTCTACTGGTCTTTTACCAAGAAAACATGGTATCAGAGCGGCAGATCTGGAATTAGAAGCATACAATCAAGATTTCTCTCAGATTCCTCAGTTTTTTCTTTTTCTTGTGTATCAAATCTAAGAAAGGGTGCATTGGGTTGACCTGAAAGGAGTTCCTGTGCAGTTCTTCCCTTTCCCTCTTGGTTGTGCCAAGAAATCACCAAGGAAAGGGAAGTTAGATGCTATGAGGGTGTTTTTTCTCAATTTTTTGTGGATCAAGTGATCCTTTTGTACCCAGGTAAGTGGGTTATGTAGGTTAGATGACCTGTGGCTTCTGTGAAGGTGTGTTTTCTCAGTTTGTGTGGATCGAGTGATCATTTTTTGTACCCAGATAGGTGGGCTGTGTAGGTCTGAATGATTTGTGACTGCTGTAACAGCAGTTTTCTTCTTGTTTGTTGGAGACTACAGTAGTCGTGTGGCCAAAAGTTTGATGAAGTGTTCTTTGTATGGACTGTTCAGACCTGAAATTGATCTTCTTTTGCTTCTGGAATTGGTTCAGTAGTGTGGTAGTGTGTGTGGCCTGAAGGGGATGATCATATAGTGCTGTCTGTGTGAGAACAAGTACCAAATTGTAACTTAACTGTGACTGAACTGAGAACATGTACCTTGACAGAACTGTGACTGAACTGAGAACAAGTACCTTGACTGAACTGTGACTGAACTGAAAACAAGTACCTTCCTTATCATGTCTTCTGAGGATTTTAGTATGTCTGGTGTGTCCTCTAGTCAAGGTGGAGTGAGTGGAGGATTTGACACGAGTCTCAATTACCTAGAATGGCCAAGGGGAATCAAACACTACATAACTGCAAGGAGAAAAGTGGGCTATATTAATGGTAAAGTCAAAGAACCGAAGTTTGGGGGTGTAGAACATGATAGGTGGGCCCAGGAAAACAGCATGGTGATGTCATGGCTGTTATTGTCTATGCTGCCATAGGTAAGGAGGACCTTCATGTGGGTAGAAACAATTTCTGAGATTTGGGAGCAAGCTAAATCTACCTATTCAAAACAACGGCATTATGCCAAAATCTATCAATTGCAAGTTGCATCCTCAACTTGTAAGCAGGGGGAGAGGAGTCTCTCTTTCTACTATTCAGATTTAACCTCAATTTGGAAAGAACTAGACCATTATCAGAACATAGACTAGAAATGTAATGCAAATGCTAAGGCCTACAAGTCTTTGGTTTCCCAACAACGAATCTTTGCCTTCCTCTCGGGGCTGAATCCTACATATGGCTCTATTAGGGTTCAAATATTGGGAAGTAAAAATCTCCCATCAATACAAGAAGTGTATGCCCTAGTACAGTCAAAAGAGAGCAGACAGAATGTGATGAATAATTCTGAGGAGCAAATTGCCTTAGCAGCTAAAGGGAGTGTAGTTACAGGAGGTGACAATTCCTTTAAGAGGTGACTTCCAAAAGAAAGTTGATGACAAGGATAAGTTATGGCGCACCCACTGTCAGAAGTCTAGGCATGCTCTAGATACATGTTGGGATCTTCATGGGAAGCCGAAGTGGGCCCAAGAGCTGAGTAAAAAATCAGATCAGAATAAGAAACTAGGACAACAAGTTTAGAAGAAGCTTAATGCAGCAAACATGGCCTCTCAAGAGTCTCAACCATCTACCACTACCTTGAGCTAAGACCACTCTTCCATGACTAATCCCAAGGAAAATATCATTAATTCTTTTCATGACCATTTAGAGTTGTATAGTAGGGTAATCCGCCAAATGGATTTTGCTCCACCTCCCTTGACTTCCTTTGCATCTACATCAGTTAATGGTAATTCTGCCACCGCTTTTCATGTGTCCTCTCATCCCTCAAACTCCTCTTGGATAATAGATTCTGGAGCCTCGAACCATATGATTGGTAAGTCAAACTGCTTTCAATCCTATTATCTCTCATCTGGCAGGGACAAGGTGAGACTAGCTGAGGGCTCTTTTTCTACCATAGCTGGTCAAGGAACTCCCTTCCTTTTGGAGTTACCTTTCTTAATGTGTTACATGTTCCAAAACTGCCTATAAACTTGTTTTCTGTTAGTAGTATTACAATTTCGTTAGACTATTCAGTAAGCTTCTTTCATTCTTGTGTGATATGAGATTTGGCATCAAGGAAGATGATCGGTAGAAGGCCATATGGTGGATGGTCTCTACATTAGAGAACAAAGCTAGTCTTTCGATTACTGAGTCTAAGAATCAGTCTAATAAGAATCAAGTTTGTTTATGGCATAGTCAGTTGGGTAATTTATCATTTGAGTTGCTAGAGTTTATGTCTCCAAAGTTGTTCAAGTCAATGTTAGTGTCTGAATTCACATGTCAAACTTGTTAGTTGAGCAAATATTGTGGAAACCATTTTGCTTCAAGAAATATTAGATCTGATTTTCCTTTCCATATTCTTTGTTCTGATGTTTGGGGCCCAATCACTTTACCATTTGAGATTGGCTATCAATACTTTATTACACTTACTGATGACTACTCCAAAAATACATGGGTGTATCCCATGCGGTCAGAGATGAGGTGCCAAAAATTGTACAAGATTTCCAAGGCATGATATTTACTCAACTTTAGATGGAGATCAAAATTTTCCAATCTGACAATTTTAAAGAGAATTTCCATCATGATCTCACGGAGTTTTTTGCTTCCTATGGGTCCACTCATCGTAGTTCTTGTGCCAAAACACCACAACAGAATGTTGTAGAAAGAAAAAACCATCATCCCTTGGAAGTTGCTCATGGACTACTCATACAAGTGAATGTTCCGAAACGATTCTAGTTGGATGTTGTGTTATGTGTTGCCTACCTTACCAATCGGATGCCATCTCGCTTGTTAGAGTACAAGATCCATCATCAGCTCCTATTCCCTAAAGTTCCCTTCTTTTCTATCCCTATCCTTGTGTTTGGTTATCGTTGTTTTGTTCAAGACTTGTTTCCTACTCGTGGTAAGCTTGACCCCTGTACTATTCCCTGTGTATTCTTGGGCTACCATTCTTCTCAAAAGGGCTGTCAGTGTTTTGATCCCATTTCCAAAAATACTATGTTTCTATGGATGTGTTTTTCTTTGAGAGTGATTCTTTATTTCCTATTTCTCCTCAGGGGGAGAGTAGGAGGAGAAATAGGTCCAAGTTCTTCCTCTACTACCTAACCCTCCTCCATTCCATGTTTTCCTCTGTCATCGAAGGACCAGCCAAGTTCAAGAACTGTAGAGCAACTTGAAGCTATACCAACATCATCATATTCACTGGGGACAAATCCTATCCAACCAAGTACTCTTATTCCCATTAATGTTTCTGACTCTATTGCTATTGATCCTTCTATTGCTAATGACTTTGACATTCCTATTGCACAAAGGAATGGAGTTAGATCTTGTACCACTAAGCATCGTATCACCCATTTTTCTTTTTATGAGAATATTTCACCTTCTTTTCATGCTTTCCTTTCTTCTATTGACAGTGCCCCTATCCCTAAAAATGTGGCAGAGACACTCTTAGTACCTGAATGGACAAATGCAATGAAAGAGAAAATCAATGCCTTACATAAAAATGGTACATGGGAGTTAGTGGATCTTCTTGAGGGTAAGGAACCGGTAGGGTGTAAGTGGGTGTTCACAATGAAGCACAGGGCTGATAACACAGTGGAAAAGTACAAGGGCCAGCTGGTGGTAAAAGGATTTACTCAAGTGTATGGAACAAATTATGCCAAGACATTTGCTCTAATAGCTAAGATGAATTATATCAAAATCTTTTTCCATCTAACTGCTAATCTTGATTGGGACCTTCATCAATTAGATATCAAAAATGCCTTCTTTAATGGTGATCTTGAACATGGTTTCAAATGTCGCCAAATGTCACTAATGTCGCCCGACATATGTCAATGTTGAGGCTCACCGACATGAGAAAATACAGTTTTTCCTATTATGTCGACTAATGTACATTAAAAATATAATATATTAGTATATTATATTAATATAATACAGTATATTAATATAGATTATTCCATTAATAATTTCTATTTCATATTTCAAATAAAAAATTTATAAAAAGAATTAACAAAATATAAAAACAAAAGAATAAATTAATTACTTTATAATATAAAACATAAAATATTTTTCAAGTAATAAAGTATTAACTAGTTAGTATTTTTAAAATATTTATTAAGATCATAAAATGTTTATTAAATTTTATAATAAACCATATTCTGCATTTAATATAAAAAATCAGAATAAATTTAATATATTTTATACTAAATCATAATTTATTATAAATTTAGTATTAAAAATCATAATAAATTCATTAAGTTTTATAAGAAATCAGAATTTATCATAACCTTAATACTACAAAAAGGAGAATCAGTTTATTAAATTTATAATAAAACATTATAACTTTAATATTTAAAAAATCAGAATAAATGTATTTCTATTTACTAGTGTGAAATAAATATATTAGAATTTATAATAAATCAGAATTAAAAATAAGAAAAGAAAATATCAGATAACCTTGTAAAAACATCAAAATGCATAATAAATCAGTAAATAGTCATTTACTAATTGTTATTGATCTTAGTTTCTTAGCTTTATATAATGGTTGGGAATAAGATAATAGTCTACAAATATGTATTAATGCTTCTTTTATCATTTTACAAAATATCTTTGCGTATTTCCACATATTTCCACAATGTCTCTAATTTTTACAATACTTCCCCTCGACATTTCCGACATATGTCCTATTATTTTGGTAAGCGACATTTCCATCGACATCGACATTTTAAACCTTGATCTTGAAGAGGAGGCATAAATGGTACAACCGCCTAGCTTTTGTGCCCAAGGCAAAGAGTAGAAAGTGTACAAGCTAAAGAAATCCTTGTATGGGCTAAAACAATTGTCAAGAGCTTGGTTTAGCAAGTTTCATCTAGCAGTGCAAAAAATTGGCAATAAAGACTACAGCCTTGTAGTGTATGTTGATGACATAGTAATCACGGGTGGTTGGAAAGTTGAAATCCATAAATTAAAGGAGTTTCTAGCCACTCAGTTTGAGGTGAAGGATACAGGACCCTTGGTATTTCCTTAAAATTGAAGTGGCCCACTCACAAAAGGGGATCTTCATTTCTCAAAGGAAATACATCCTAGATCTCTTACAGGATTCAGGAAAACTAGGGGTTAAGCCAACTAACTCTCCCATTGATCCAAACCACAAACTGGGTGATTGTTGTGGTGAGACTATCAAAGATGTAAAACAATTCCAGAGACTTGTGGGAAGGCTCTTGTACTTGTCGATGACCCGGCCAAACATTGCTTATGTCGTGGGTGTTCTTAGTCAATTCATGCATGCCCCTAAAACCACACAATTAGAAGCAGCTGAGAGAACCCTCAAGTACCTAAAGAAGTTTCTGGGAGTTGGTTTACTATTCCAGAAGAATGGGCATTTGAAGATTAAAGTGTACACAAATGTTGACTAGGTCGGGTCAGTTGATGACAGAAAGTCCACAAGTGGGTATTGTACCATTGTGGGAGGAAACCTAGTCACATGGAGAAGCAAAAAACAAACTATAGTGACTAGGTCTAGTGCTTAAGCCAAGTATAAAGCAATGTCCCATGGAGTAGCTAAGGTTATGTGAATAAAGAACCTGCATGAGCTGGATTTTCTAGTTGATAAACCCATATCCTTGTATTGTAACAACAAGGCTGCCACCAACATTACAGCCAACCCTGTTCTTCATGATAAAACTAAACATATTGAGATGGACAAACACTTTATCAGAGAGGAACTTGTTAATGGGGAAGTGTCCACTCTGTATGTTAGTTCCAAGGAGCAACTTGCAAACATTTTTACAAAGGGCCTACATCACTTGCAGCACAATGACTTATGTGACAAGTTGGGCATGATTGACATCTATGTCCCAACTTGAGGGGGAAGAGTTAAAACTGTTAAAAATTTGTAGTTAGTGTCACAGGGGAACATATGTAATTTTTCCTTTCTTTTTTGTATATCTATGTCGTCCTAATATAAATATAGAAGTTGGCACCACCAGCTAATGTTTTTTGACTCCAAATATTTTTTCTTCTCTCTTCTCTCTTCTCTCTTCTCTCTGTTCTTACTTTCTACTGGTCTTTTACCTAGAAAACAAAATTGGTTCCATCTAAAAGATTGCTGAATTTCCAACCATGACAATTACATGTTATAACCTTTACAATTGGAGATCCTATAGTCAACGTCACTAATGGGGCCACTAAATACCAAACGCATTTCTCCATTAGGTTTATAAATAATACTCCTATACCTGAAAGTCCTGGATTTCCTTGGTAGCTTCGCTCAAATTTAATCTTCTCACACCATGGTATGCAGGAGGTCCAAGAGCTCGCAAAATGGGGAAAGTAGGGTTGGATTGAAGAATCTCCAAGAGGTACACTTTTAGTTCATCAGGATATATATACCTTGAAATTCCTAGAAGACAAAGAATCTCCTTGGTCATTTCTCTTTTTTTTTTTGATAAAGATAAAAGAAATAAACTATTAAATAAGAAGAAAAAACAACATGGTGATAAGATATCTATCTTCCAATCGAAAATATAATTCAATACCTTTGCTTTTTTGATAAGCCACTAGTCAGTGTCTAAGGTTCCTTTTGGAGGGATACTACCATTATTCTTATGTAGGGGCATATGAAGGATAAAAGATACCAAATACTTGAAGATAATAGCTTTAAGGAATAAGAAAACTAGGTGATAGAATCATTTCACTAGGCCATGATTCTAGAGATTTCAGGTTAAATGGTTTCTATAGCCTATATTCAATCTACAATGTATTAATCTCTAATTCCCTGAGGTTTTCAGCTCATAAAGCTGATTTTTTTTAGAATTTCTACCTTAGTATTAATTAATAGCAAAAATAATGATGGTAGCAAAAACAAAAGCAATGAGCAACCAAGCCAAAAATAATAGTTGAACATACATCAAGTCACAGAGTCTCCACACTCCCCCTCAAATTGATGCCTAGACATAAGCATCAGTTTGTCTATAAGAAAGAGATGTCGAACTCTAGTCATAGTTTTGGTGAAGAATCGACAATCTGCATGTCCGAGGCTACATGAGGAAGCGATATAGAACCAATAGTGAAAAGATCTCGGATAAAGTGGCAGTCCACCTCGATGTGCTTGGTCCTCTTATAGAAGACAGGGTTAGATGCAATCTTGATAGCACTCATATTTCTGCATAGAGAGGAATAGGAGTAGGAAGCTGAATGCCAAGATCCATAAAGAGAGTTCATAACCAAACAATCTCACTGCAAACAGAAGACATGGCCCTATACTCTGCTTTAGTGGAAGACTTGGAGACTGTTTGTTGTTTCTTACACTTCCAAGAGATGAGTGAATCACCCATAAAGACACCACCCAGAAGTGGAATTACGAATGTCAGGACAACCAGCCCAATCTGCATCTGCATATGCTCTCAACTGAATAGGAGAGGAGGAGAAGAACAGTCCCTGAGAAGGTGTGCTTCTAACATATCGAATGATGCGATGAACAACAGTCATATGAGGCCAATGAGGAGCAGAAACAAATTGACTAACAACCTGAACAGCATGAGAAATATTAGGCCGAGTCATAGTGAGATAAATGAGGGACCCCACAAGCTGGCGATAAAAGGCAACATTGGGAAGTAATGGACCTTCGAATTTAGATAGTTTAAGATTTAGCTCCATAGGTGTATAAAGATGCTTCTCATCATTAAGACCAACAAGTTTATACAAGGTCAGAGGCATATTTCTACTGAAAAACAAACCCTCGATCACTACGATGAACTTCCAATCCCAAGAAATAGGTGAGAGGGCCCAAGTCCTTCATGTGAAAGGAATTATGAAGTAACAATTTTAATTCATGAATACCCTCAGCATCATTCCCAGTCAACAACATGTCATCAAGCTGGCAATACAAGGCAACATCAGGAAGTAATGGACCTTCAGATTTAGATAGCTTAAGATTTAGCTCCATAGGTGTATAAACATGCTTCTCATCATTAAGACCAGGAAGTTTATACAAGGTCAGAGGCATATTTCTACTGACAAACAAACCCTCAATCACTACGATGAACTTCCAATCCCAAGAAATAGGTGAGAGGACCCAAGTCCTTCATGTGAAAGGAATTATGAAGTAACAATTTTAATTCACGAATACCCTCAGCATCATTCCCTGTCAACAACATGTCATCAACATATAGTAGGAGAATGGTAATGCCCTGAGGCCATCGCCCAACAAAGAGAGAGTGATCAGAAGAACTCTAGCTATATCCAATAGCAACTACAACATCTCAAAAGCGTTCAGACCATGCCTGGGAGCTTGTTTTAGACCATATAGAGATTTTTTGAGGTGGCATGCTAAAGAAGAATCACTGCAATATCCATAAACAGCTTCAGCAATCAAGGATTCGAGTTGGAAGTCCAAAAAATGCAAGTTTTAGGACTGTCGAATCTAAAATCTCTCAAATGTCAATTCTAAAATCTGAAACAAATAAATGGGAAGTAAGAAAACCCTAGGACGACACCAGATCTAGTGTTATAGGTTGATCGATTCATCTGATTGAGAGAAAACTGTGGTTTACCAACATATCAGGCGTCTTTTCCAAGAACAAAGAAGTATCTTGTGCTGATCGAAACAGCCCTTAGAAGATTCCAAACCAGAAACTAAGTGTAAGGTTAAAAAGAGTTTGAACCCTTCAATCTGGAGAGTGTTTCCACTCCAAGAAGACCTTGTTGGAATAATGTTAAAATAACTTAGTTGCAGATGTTAGGGCCTATTTGGCTAATTAAAGTGTTTTTTTATTTCTGTTATGTCTGTTATTGTACTCAGGGGCACAAGGGTCTTTTCCCTTGTTATTTCTGTCGCCCTATATATAGTAAAATAAACACTGGCGCCGCCAGTACTGTTACATTACAAACCTTCTCTCTTCTCTCCTCTCTCCTCTCTTCTCTTCTCTTCTTCTTCTCTTCTCTTCTCTCCTCTTCCACTTATCTCTGGCTGGCTACACTGCCAAGATGGTATCAGAGCGGGAATGCTGATTAAAAGAGAGTAGATCGACCAACCCTACTGTCAAGAGAAGATCGATCAACCCAAAGAACAGATCGAACAGACTAGCAGAAAGGAAATCTGATTCTGGACTACAGAATAGCTACAACTGGTACAGTTCTCCCTATTTTTTCTCTTCTTTACTCTCCTTGGTCATGTGCCGAGTGAAAACCCTATGAATCTGGGGCGGCTGAATGCTGTCGAACCTGTGTAACCCTAGTTTTCTTGGATCGTGTGATCCTGTTCATGTGTTAAGACAACTGTAGGTCAATGCTGACCTGTCTTCTCAATGGTTTGAGTTGACTATAAGTAAGAAGGATCTCTCCTGCTGATTAGTGGCTGTTAGACATTCTGGAATTCTGGTAGGTGGGGACTGATAAAACTATACAGGTCTGAAATCTGCCGAATATTACCTCAGTTTTTGTCCGGAATTTAGTATTGTTTGTGCTCAATCTGGTTGGTAAACCCGAGTGTGTGGGTGTGAACTGAGTGGAGCATTGTTTTGTGGAGTAAGGAGGGGTCCTAAGTCCGGTGTGTGGGACTGATTAACTGCTTGACCATGTCGACTGAGAATTCTGCTACTTCAGAGATCTCAGGGAGCCACAATGGAGTGAGTGGGGGAATAGATATGAGCTTTCCCATGGCTGTCATTCCCTTTGATGGTCTGAATTACCTTGAGTGGTCTAGGGGGATAAAACTCTACATCACTGCTAGGGGGCGAATAGGATACATCAATGGGAGAGTAAAGGAACCGAAGTATGGAAGTGCTGAGCATGATAGGTGGAACCAAGAGAACAGTATGGTGATGTCTTGGCTCTTGGTTTCAATGCTACCACAAGGAAGACTTTTATATGGGCTGAAACTGCTTGTGAGATATGGGAACAAGCGAAGTCCACTTATTCAGAACAGAGACACTATGCCAAGATATATCAACTACAAGCTGAATCTTCTACTTGCAAGCAGGGGGAGAGGAGTCTCTCGATGTACTATTCTGATTTGACATCAATATGGAAAGAACTTGATCACTATCAGAATGTGAATTGGAAGTGTGATGAAGATGCAAAGGCCTATAAGTCACTTGTATCACAGCAACGCGTGTTTGCCTTCCTCTTAAGGCTGAATTCGTCATATGAGTCCATCAGGGTACAGATCTTGGGTAGTAAAGATTTGCCATCAGTCCAGGAGGTGTATGCCTTGGTGCAGTCAAAAGAAAGCAGAAGAAGTGTGATGAATGGTGTAGAGAGTCAGTTGCCCTAGCAGTCCGGGGAAATTTAGATACAAATGTCAAAGGTGGCTTTTAAAGGGGTGACACTCAGAAAAAATCAGAAGATAAAAGCAAGCTTTGGTGCACTCACTGCCAGAAGACACAACACACTAAAGATACATGTTGGGATCTCCATGGAAAACCTAAATGGGCACAGGATTTGGGTAAGAAGTCAGCACCGGATCAGGGCAAGAAACCAGGCCAGCAGAATCAAAAAAGGTATAACTCAGCTAATATGGCATCGACAGAGACTAGTCCTTCTGTAACTCAGGAGAGACATCCCGGTTCTGACCCTAAGGAAGATATTATCAACTCCTTCCGTGAACATTTGGAATTGTATGGTAGGAATCTTCGCCAGGTGGATTCTGGGCCTACTCCTACCTCATTTGCGTCTACATCAGGTAATGCCACAGCCTTCCATGTGTCATCTCATACAATTGATTCACCTTGGATTATTGACTCCGGAGCCTCAAATCACATGACCGGTAAGTCAAATTTGTTCCAGACATATAACCTTCTCTCTGCGAGAGATAAGGTAAGACTGGCTGATGGTTCTTTTTCTACCATAGCTGGCCGAGGCACCATATCTCTCCCACTTGGCCTTACTCTTCCTAATGTCCTGCATGTTCCGAAATTACCTATTAATTTGCTGTCCATTAGTAGTATTACTCACTCTTTGAACTGCTCAGTCACCTTTTTTCCGTCTTCATGTGTGTTTTAGGATTTGACCTCAGGGAAGACGATTGGTAGAGGAAGCATGGTGGATGGTCTCTACGTGTTGGAGAATAATGCTGGTCTAGTGGCGACTGAGTCCACAAGTTCGTCGAGTGAGAGTCAGGCCTATTTATGGCATAGTCGTTTAGGTCATCTTTCTTTTGAGTCGTTAAAAGTTATGTTCCCAAAGTTGTTTAAGTCCTTGTCAGTGAGTCAGTTACAGTGTCAAACTTGTCAGTTGAGTAAGCATTGTAGAAGTTCTTTACCTTTAAGAAATAAAAGATCTGAATTTCCGTTTCATATTGTTTATTCTGATGTTTGGGGCCCTGTTACTCTACCTACTGCGGCTGGCTATAAGTATTTTGTTACTTTGATTGATGATTATTCTCGATACACTTGGATTTACCCTATGCGATCTCGCGATGAAGTGCCACAAATTGTGAAAGATTTTCAACGCATGGTGTTCACTCAGTTCCAAACGGAAATTCATATTTTCCAGTCGGACAATGCAAAGGAATATTTCCATAGTGATCTCACGAAGTTCTTTGCTTCGAGTGGGTCACTTCAGCGAAGCTCTTGTGTCAGGACACCCCAACAAAATGGTGTGGCTGAACGAAAAAACCGTCACCTTCTCGAAGTTGCTCATGGCTTACTGATTCATATGAATGTGCCAAAACAGTTCTGGATGGATGCAGTATTGTGTGCGACATATATCATCAATCGCATGCCCTCTCGGCTACTAGAGTATAAGGCCCCACATCAGTTCTTGTTCCCTACAGCCCCGCTGTCCACCATTCCGATGCGTGTTTTTGGGTGTCATTGTTTTGTCCACAACTTGTCACCTACTCGTGGTAAACTTGACCCTCGGGCTATTCCTTGTGTTTTTCTTGGTTACCCTTCATCTCAAAAGGGGTATCGTTGCTATGATCCCATTGCCCGCAAGTACTATGTTCCATTGATGTCTCGTTCTTTGAGAGTCAACCGTTCTTCTCGGTTTCTCCTCAGGGGGAGAGTAGGGTTGAGGAGAAACAGGCGACGACTCAGATTCAACTACCTCCTTTACCCAATCCTCCTCCGTTCCGGGTTTTTCATCGTCGCCATAAGAGCCAGCAGAGTTCAAGAGCCATGGAGCCGGACACTATGCAACCAACATCATCGGATTCACCCGAGGCAGATCCGTCTCATCAGCCAGGTACACTTGCTCCCATTGCTCCTTTAAATGTTGATTCACCTGTCCCCAATGATCTTAATATTCCTATTGCTAAGAGAACGGGTGTTAGATCTTGTACCACTAATCATCCTATCTCTAACTTTGTGTCCTATGAGCATGTTTCACCTTTGTACCGTGCCTTTCTCTCTTCTGTGGATAGTGTCCCCATCCCTAAGACCATGGCAGAAGCTTTGTCAAAACCTGAATGGACAGATGCAATGCAGGAAGAAATTGATGCCTTACACAAAAATGGTACGTGGGAGTTGGTAGATCTTCCTAAGGGGAAGGAACCAGTGGGGTGCAAGTGGGTGTTCACAGTGAAACACAAAGCTGATGGAACTGTTGAAAGGTACAAGGCTAGACAAGTAGCAAGAGGCTTCACACAGGTATATGGAGTGGACTATGTAGAGACTTTTGCTCCAGTAGCGAAGATGAACTCCATCCGGATTCTCCTTTCCTTGGCAGCAAATCTTGATTGGGATCTTCACCAATTGGACATCAAGAATGCCTTCTTGAATGGTGACTTGGAAGAGGAGGTGTACATGACCCAACCCCCAGGGTTCTGTGCCAAAGGCAGTGAACAAAAGGTGTGAAGGTTAAAAAAGTTCCTATATGGGTTGAAACAATCACCTCGGGCTTGGTTTAGTAAGTTCCATTTAGCAGTCCAACAGATGGGATTCAAACAATGCCAGTCAGATCATACCCTGTTTGTAAAAAGAGGTGAAGGTAAAATTGCAGCTCTTATTGTGTATGTGGATGACATAGTGATTACAGGAGATTGGGAGGCAGAAATCCAGAGACTAAAAAAATTCTTAGCCACTAAATTTGAGGTGAAGGATCTAGGCCCCTTACGATACTTTCTTGGAATTGAAGTTGCCCGCTCTCACAAGGGCATCTTTATTTTCCAACGGAAGTATGTACTAGATCTACTAGAAGATACAGGCAAGTTGGGGGTAAAACCATCTGATTCACCTATTGAACCTAATCACCATCTGGGAGACAGTTAGGGAGAGTTTTTGAAAGATGTAAAGATGTTCCAGAGACTCGTGGGGAGACTTCTGTATTTGTCTATAACCAGGCCTGATATTGCCTATGCAGTGGGTGTCCTTTGTCAATTCATGCACAGCCCGGGGACAACTCACTTTGAGGCTGCAGAGAGGATCTTGAGATATCTCAAGAAGTTTCCTGGAGCTGGTTTGTTGTTCCAGAAACACAGTCACTTAAAAGTGGAAGTATATGCTAATGCAGATTGGGCAGGAGCAGTCAATGACCGAAAGTCTACCAGTGGTTATTGTGCCTTTGTAGGAGGAAACCTTGTCACATGGAGAAGCAAAAAACAAAGTGTGGTGGCTAGATCCAATGCTGAAGCAGAGTATAGAGCAATGGCTCATGGGGTTGCGGAAATCATGTGGATAAGAAATCTGTTAGGTGAACTGGGTTTCGCAGTAAGCAATCCTACGTCACTCTACTGTGACAATAAAGCTGCCATCAATATTGTTGTTAATCCAGTTCTACATGATAGGACGAAACACATTGAAGTGGACAAGCATTTTATCAAAGAGAAACTTGAAAGTGGAGAAATGTGCACACGATATGTCAGCTCGGAAGAGCAACTTGCAGATATCTTCACCAAAGGTCTTCATCATGTGCAGCACAAAGATTTGTGTGACAAGTTGGGCATGATTGACATCTATGCTCCAACTTGAGGGGGAGTGTTGGAATAATGTTAAAATAACCTAGTTGCAGATGTTAGGGCCTGTTTGGCTAATTAAAGTGTTTTTTTATTTTAGTTATGTCTGTTATTGTACTTAGGGGCACAAGGGTCTTTTCCCTTGTTATTTCTGTCGCCCTATATATAGTAAAATAAACACTGGCGCCGCCAGTATTGTTACATTGCAAACCTTCTCTCTTCTCTCCTCTCTTCTCTTCTCTTCTTCTTCTCTTCTCTTCTCTCCTCTTCCACTTATCTCTGGCCGGCTTCACTGCCAAGAGACCTGAAGTCCAAAGTTGTTGCTGTCCAAAAAAGGAAATTGTACAGTATTGCTGCCCGTAGAAGAAGATCAGAACTCCTTCAAAAACTTCACCGAATTAGATGTTGTTTGTAGGGAGAATAGATCAGGTCTAGGCAATACCAGATCTGAAGTTTGGCCTCGAACCAAAGTCTCCCAAGAGAGATCTAATTAAATCTCTCCTGATGGTTGTGCAGAGAAGACTTAACAGAAAATGGTTGATCAAAACAGCCCTGATACGACAAGATTACTGCTTCTAGTGAGGTTCAAAAGAGAGAAAGGATAGATCAGAGAACAATCCAATACCATGTCAACACTCTCGGCTGAATAGAGAAAAGAACAAGAATAATTTTAGAGGTGTCAAGAATGAATTGACACCCACCTCAAAGAGTCTCTTATATATTAAAAGATATGTACAATTACAAGAATACCCATATAGGGCCGAAAGAGAAAAACAAGAATAAGATACATAAGTAATATACAACAGGGACTATACTAATAAGATACATCAAGTCACAGAGTCTCCACAGAACAAATATACATTATATGCATAATATTAGAGCAACTAGCCATAATTTTTTAAAGGGAAAAAAGTACAGTAAAAAATGTGGTTAGACAAGATAAGGGAAGATACATCCAAATACAAATAGAAAGTTCAATACTAGCAGAAGATTCCTAATTTTTTTTCATTTTGCTTGATGGATTTTGGTTTCAGCATGTTGTGAAAGGAAAAGTAACCATACTTCTCTACTTTTTCCATTTATAGAAAACCCATTTTTTCAACTTTTCTCTAAGTTAACTATGTCTTTTATCCATGACTATAACACTTTTTGGGAATTTCCAACAGGAATTCTCTAAACAGGCATATCTTCCAGTAGAAATCACTAATTGCAGATTTAGTCGAATTTCTTGTGAAGGGAAAGAGGAGGAAGATGAAGATTTCAGCAGCAGAGAAGAAAAGAGAAGGAGAAAAGAGTAGGAAGTCAACCAGGACTCTTAGATGAACCCTAGCCGCCAACCCTTCATTATATTTATACTTAACTTAAAGGATGAGATATTACAACGATGCCCTTAGTAGGGTGGCTACTAATGTAGCTAAACAGTCACAACTTAAAAACATAAACTAATGGGCCTAAAGCCCAACAACTTCCTAACTAAATAACTTAAAATAAGAATAAAAACAACTAGGCCCAACTCAACACTCCCCCTCAAGTAGGGAGTAAATGTCACACATTCCCAACTTGCGTAGATCATGCTCCAGCTTGTTCTTTGCAACACCTTTTGTGAGAACATCAACGAGCTGTAGATCAGAAACAATGTATGGAAGACAAACTTCTCTAGAAGTCACTCTTTCTCTGATAAAATGTCTATCAACTTCAATGTGCTTAGTTCGGTCATGCTGGACTGGGTTATGGGCAATGTTAATTGCTGCCTGGTTATCACAATACAACATCATAGGTTCTTTAGCCTGTACACCAATTTCTTCTAATAGGGAACGGATCCAAAGAAGTTCTGAAACTCCATGTGCCATGGCCCTGTATTCAGCTTCAACACTTGATCTTGCCACCACTGTTTGTTTCTTACTCTTCCATGAGACAAGGTTACCCCCAACAAGGGTGCACACTCCTGAAGTCGATCTCCTGTCATCAAGGCATCCAGCCCAATCTGCATCTGTATAAGCCTCTAGTTTCAACTGTCCATGATCAGTAAACAATATGCCTCTACCTGGGTGTCCCTTCAGATAAGCAAGAATCCTGTCAACTGCCTCCCAATGCTGGACTCGTGGAGCATGCATGTATTGACTTACCACACTTATTGCATAGGAAACGTCGGGTCTTGTCATACACAAGTATAGCAGCCAACCCACAAGTCTCTAATATCTCCCAATGTCCTTTACTGGCTCACCTTCTAATGCATTGATTCTAAGGTTCTGATCAATAGGGGTACTAATTGCCTTCGTTCCAAGCTTCCCTATCTCTTGAAGAAGATCCAAGACATACTTCCTTTGAGAGATAAAAATTCCATGTTTTGATCATGCAACTTCAATGCCTAAGAAGTATCTCAGTTCTCCAAGATCCTTAATTTCAAATTCTTTATGTAGATTCCTTTTCAGACAATCAATCTCACTTAGGTCATTCCTCGTGACAACAATATCATCCGCATAAACAATTAGGACTGACACCAAAGATCCCCTTCACTTCACAAACAAGGTATGATCGGATTGAGTCTGAGTGTAGCCAAAAGCAATCAAGGCCTTTCTGAATCTGTTAAACCATGCTCTGGGAGATTGTTTCAAGTCATAAAGTAACTTCTTAAGCATGCATACCTTTCCCTTTTCAGCATCACTATAGAAGCCAGTAGGAAGATCCATATACACTTCCTCTTGCAGATCCCCATTTAGGAAAGCATTCTTCACATCAAGTTGAAACAAGGGCCAAGAGTATGAGGCAGCAAGAGAAAGAACTATCCGAACAGAGGTCATCTTTGCAACTGGTGCAAAGGTCTCTAAGTAATCAATGCCATAGGTCTGTGTGTACCCTTTTGCAATGAGTCTTGCCTTGTACCTTTCTATACTTCCATCTGCCTTATATTTTACTGTGTAAACCCATCTGCATCCAACTCTCTTTGCCTTCTGGTAGATCCACAATGCCCCATGCCTGATTCTTAATCAAAGCTGCCATCTCTTCTTGCATAGATGTATTCCACTCAAGTTTGGAGAGAACCTCACTAACACCCTTGGGTATAGACACTGATTCAAGAGAGGAAGGAAAAACACGATAGGAAGGAGAAAGTCCACTGTAGGATAAGTACAGTGAAATACAATGAGCAATACACTTTCTCTTCCTTTTTCTGAGAGCAATAGGAAGATCAAGGTTATCTGTAACAGGGTTAGTACAATCAATTGGAACTGTGAAAGGGATGAGAGATCCATCATATGGACGGCCGAACCCTGCAGGTAGGTTGGGCGAAATTTCAAAAATCTCTCTCTCCCATGTGGGAATCACATTCCCTATTTTAGAAAATTGTATTTTCAAGGATTAATCTTGAACCCAAACCGAACTAGATCTGAAACCAAAAGATAGGAGAGGGATATACTTGATACGGAGTAGTAGTAACCTACAACGAAGGTGTTCATGCCCAAGGAAAGATCCAAAGACTGCTCCCACTAAAGATGACACAGCGTAGGGTGGAGAAAAATCAGCAGGATGGCTCTTCAGCAAGAACCTGATTCTTCACCAAGAATCTGATGGAGGGCAAGAGAGCACAATTTCTGATTATCTTTTCTCCAAAAGATAATACCAAGAACCCCTTCTTGATCGCTCCTACAAGTGGAGAACGAACTGGTGATGGTGGCAATAGCAGGAGAAGGCAAGAGCAGAAGATGGTGTCAGTCTAACTGTAGGTTGTCTTCTCTCTTGAATCAGTAAGCTGAAGGATGAACTGGAGGTTCGCCCTTCTCCTCTATTTATAGACTTAAAGAGAGGTTCTCCTAACCTCATTAGGAGTTTCCTAATCCAAATCTTGTATTTGGATCTGGACTCTCTTTAAGAGATAAGGATAATCCCTTACCTTATCTGCAGATAAAGATCAACCCTCCTAATCTAATTAGGAGTTTCTTGATCCAAATCTTTATTTGGATCTGGACTCTCTGAGTGGATAGGGACAATCCCTTATCCTATCTGTTGATCTAAATCCCAGAACCGCACCTCCTTAATTAATCTAATTAAGCCAGTTCGAATTGGGCTTTAGGCCCATTAAGTCCATGTGCTCACTTATCCTCCAAACTGCTACCCAGTTGGATATCCTTGTATGGTGTGGGACCCAAAAATTGATCTACACATCAGCCACACGGTTTCAGACCAGCCTCTGTTACAAGGCCTGGCCGAATTCACTATAGGAGACAGTGAACCCCTGAGCCCATCACCATGGGCTCTTAATGGGCCCAACATTTACACTAAATGGTCCCTGGGTCAAGCCACCTTATAAAAACCCAAGGACTGTGGGCAGATGCAAGATTAGCCCATCAGGTATTACCCTCAGTGATCTTACACTTAACCTCTCAGCCCATAATGATCAAACACTGCCCGACAAGAGAGGACCTCTCCCTCGGCTGCAAGGCACAGTGCTGCACTCTCTACTCATATGGATCCCGGGAATTAAAACCTTTTGCAAACATTTTGAAACCATAATATATGTAAGTATATCTCTATATAAATATATTTTACAAAAACAAATTTCAACGGTTGAAATCGACTGCCGGCAGTTTTGGTTTCCATCAGAGAGAGTGCATCCCCGATCATTCACTTTGTCCGACAAAGGGGCTGATCCTGTCACTATGATCACCCACTCAGATGAATTCTCGGACTGCCCCAACATACCTAGGTTTTGACCCCCTCTAAGGATCTCACTAATTGGCATATCAAAGACAGCCCAATCCGACACCTAGTGCAGTATCATAATCGAGTCTAGGGGTCAGGTGTAACATTCCAGTTTTGCCCATCTATCTCCAAGGTCCAGGGCAATACTGAAATTCTAGTCCAGTTTAGGGTTTCAAGAAAACCCACACTGCATGTACCCCAGGTCTCACCCTGGGAGCTAAGACAAGCCACTCCAACCAACTTGGCGGCACATCAGAGTCAGCCTTGGTAGGATAAATCTCCCTAGATCTATCCAACGGCTGTGAAGATTCTAAACTAACACGAGTCTCATATGTGTCCAGTTTAAGGGTATTACACAGAAACACACCATAATAACATGAATCAAATATGTACTTTATTCATTTACATTAAATGTCATAACGTACATCATTCTGATTGGAGCTAAGGGCATACACTGTCTAACAAACTGAAACAGTAGCAGGACCAAGAGGAATACCTGAATCCATGTTAGTTGAATCTAGAGTCTCCAAGGAATCGACAAGAAGTGATGTGTTTTGTTGTAGTGGAATCAACTTCCTTGTGAAGTCTCTGTCGTAAGTAATGCTGAGAAGCAAGACGCAAAGGAGGTGGTAAGGTAGGTGACATAGGAGGGTCAAGCACAGGAGTAGACACAGGGACTGGAACTGGAACTGGGAGAGGAATAGACTGCTGACTCACTTCCCCAAAACACTCCCCCCGAGAAGGATTCTTTAAGAAGAAGTATGTGGATTCAAAAAAGGTGACATCCATGGTAACATATCGACTCCTAGAGACTGAATCATAGCTGCAGTACCCTTTCAGATTTTCTGCATATCCAAGGAAGACACACTTCTTTGCCTCGGGATCAAACTTCGAGCAGTGAGGACCAAGGATATGGGCAAAGCAGACACACCCAAACACCCTGAGAGGAATATGAAACATCTCCCCCTCAAGAAAAAGGAGATTGAATGGGGTGCTGAATCCAAGTATACGAGAGGGCACCCTGTTAATCAGATATACTACTGTGAGAACTACATCACCCCAAAACCGAACTGGAACTGGCTATATCCCGCTGGTTCAGAAGTTGCCCATACCTCTCAAATTCGGCCCTTACTGCAGCAGCTACAAGAGACTCTAGAGCAGTTGTAGCAGGAGAGGTCGGAATGTCACCAGTAACTGCCATGTGTGCATTTCCCTTCTTATTTTTCAGTCTAGTCGGCACAAGATGTGGGTGAAGCTTCCAGCAAGTATCTCTTGTGTGTTTAGGCTTCTTACAGTAGTCACAGATCAAATCTCTTTTATCTTCCTTCTTGATTTCACTGTCACCCCGATCTCCATTTTGTTTAGGTTTCACAGTACTCACCATCTCAGGCTAATTAGAAACAGGATTTTTCATCATCACATCTCTCCTGCTCTCATCCCCTAACACAAAAGCATATGCCTAGGTGAGGGTAACACTGTCCTTGGAAAGAAGATGTTGTCTTGCAATATCATACTCAGGATTAAGGCCAGCAAGAAATTCAAACACCCTATACTTCTCTGGATGCTTCTGATAGGTAGCTACATCCTTAGTGGTTTCCCAAGCAAATGTCTCTAAATGGTTAATCTCCTGCCATAGGGTTTTAAGGGCAGAAAAATATGCTGCAACAAGTCTATCTCCCTGCCTTGTAGAAATAATCTGATTTCTCAACTGATAAGCCCTAGCAACATTCTCCCTCTGTGAATAGGTTTCTGCAACCCCATCCCATATTTCCTTAGCTATATTTGCCCATAAAAAATTTTTACTTATATGGGGCAACATGGAATTACACAACCAAGTCATCACCATATAATTCTCCTATACCCACCGAGAGTTGCGAGTTTCGGGTTTCACTTCTTCACCAGTAATATACCCTAATTTCCCACGAGCACCAATGGCCATTTTTGCAGATTGTGACCATTCTAAGTAATTTGCACCATCCAAACTAACTATAGTAATGGTCCCAGTCCCGAAAAGGTCTCCAACACCTCTTCTCATTGGTTCCATTTCACTCCCGAGCTTATTTTCAACTCCGTGACCCTCCATGCTTCTCAAAAAGTGTAAAGAAAATAACTGAAATATGCAAAAAGATCAAACAAAACACTTCTGGAACCAACAACACCTTTCTGGTGTCCTAGACTGTCTTTCCACAAAAGATTCCTTTTTTGCGGGATGAGAGAAGAGAGAGAAGAGGTAGCCGCTCTCTCTAGAAGCCTCCAAATCAGGCAGGACTTGAACCACCCCTTACAGAAAACTCCAAACCCTAAAAAATTAGGGCGCCACTTCCTAGGTCAAAATTGAAGTGTCCAATAGAAACATAACTCTTCCCCTTTCTCCAGTTTTTCTTGATTTTGATGAAAAACCCTAGACCAGCTACAGGGCAAACAGATCCACCAAAAACTCCAAAAACTGGCTTACCTGAGAGCTTCGATCAGCCTCTTAAATCACCATGCAGTCGGCCGATCTAGGGCTGCATGAGAAAACAACTCAAGGAACCTTCGGCCTGCTCTGATACCAAGTAGAAATCACTGATTGCAGATTTAGTCGAATTTCTTGTGAAGGGAAAGAGGAGGAAGATGAAGATTTCAGCAGTAGAGAAGAAAAGAGAAGGAGAAAAGAGTAGGAAGTCAACCAGGATTCTTAGATGAACCCTAGCCGCCAGCCCCTCATTATATTTATACTTAACTTAAAGGATGAGATATTACAAGGATGCGCTTAGCAGGGCGGCTACTAATGTAGCTGAACAGTCACAACTTAAAAACATAAACTAATGGGCCTAAAGCCCAACAACTTCCTAACTAAATAACTTAAAATAAGAATAAAAACAACTAGGCCCAACTCAACACTTCCTTTGATGGAAAATTGTTTCAGCTACAAGGAGGATGATGTGGCCAATCTAGATTCTAGATTTTACCTCTGGATTGACTATATTCAGTGTCTTGATCCAGTGTAAACTCTACACACCACCATAAGCTTTTGTTCCTATCCATGCAATGATGAGCGATTCCAAGTTTTGTAATCCATCTGAAGAGGCTTTGTTTTTCACTCAAAAGAGGGTGTAGTGACCAACATATGGAGACTTTTGGACCCAAAACTAAGCTGTAATGTGAAATTCATCCAGTTACAGAGATCTCTATTTTTTTTTTTGACAAGTAGTTATAGAGACTTTTTTCCAAGATAACTCGTTTAAATTCATTCTAATAACAAAATTCAATATGTAGCAACAAAACAATCTTGAAAGTTTCATGGTGTACTAGTATGTTACCCAATTTGGTGCCATTAGAAGATGAGTCAAGCTTTACTGCACATGTTGATTCAGCTGATGGCTTCACAGGGTAAAGGGTGGAAACCTGGCTTATCATATATTGTTGCCTTTTTACTAACAACTTCAGCAAATTTTTAAGCTGACTGTGACCTCTTTGTCCAACTAGTAACCTATTTTCCTCCTGCAATTTAATCTGATCAGATTATTTGTAGCATACTAGCATCAACATTTATTTTCAACATACCATCAAAGGAAGAAATAAAGTAATTTTGAAATCTACTCTTAATGCTTGGTTTTTCTCCATTCTTTACATGCCACAAGCTTACAATCAACATACTGATGGAGATAAATTCACTTATAGAG
Source organism: Nelumbo nucifera (assembly GCF_055504915.1). Classification (NCBI taxonomy): domain Eukaryota; kingdom Viridiplantae; phylum Streptophyta; class Magnoliopsida; order Proteales; family Nelumbonaceae; genus Nelumbo; species Nelumbo nucifera. The sequence continues at coordinate 61,333,963 of NC_142651.1, forward strand.
CTCAATGCCTAAAAGCAAACACCACACAGCACCATAAGAAAGAAGCCTCTCTTTGGAAACCCATAAAATATGTTGCCTAAAGGGAAAAACACTTTTGGAGAGCAAGCTTTCAAGGAACCTCTCTTTGGATAGCTAAAAGACAGTAGCACCATAAAATATGTTTCCTAGCAGTCTAGAAATGAGGTCTGGAGTTTTAGTCATTTGGGGGTGAAATAATGCTTAATTTTAACCTTTAGATCCTGTAGCTTCCTGTGAAATTTCATTCTTTTCCACTTTACCCTTGGATTACATTCTTTCCACCACTTCTTAACCTATTGTTTAAACTCCAAATGACATAACCACATGTTTTCAAATCTAAAAGGTGTCAGGCCTCTCCTTCCTTGTTCTTCCTTAAAGATGGAAATTGGCCAATGATCTAAGGTTACCCTTGACAGAGCTCTTGAAACTTGTTAGAGTTGGCCGAGTAGGGTAACTTAGTCTTTTCATTATACTTTAAGTGGTGACTTGGCAATACTGTTTTGTTTAAAATTTCTTGTCCCATACTTAAGTAGGGGCATATTTGACTTTGTACCCTTAATGAATATAATAAAAGTTATGGTCGACTAGGAGGGTTTAGACTCTAGTTTGATAGATTTCCCCTTTCTCCTCCTCTCTTCTTTATCTTCTTCTTCTTCTTCTTCTTCTTCTTCTTCTTCTCTCTCTCTCTCTCTGAAGAGAACTTATCTGAACCATCAAAACACGGTATCAGAGCCATAAATATGAAAAAGGAAGGCTGCGATCTCAAAGTTTCTGGACCTGCGATCTCTCCTCTTCTTTTTTTCTCCTTTTTTCTAGGCTACAATCTGGGTTGCACCAAGTAGAAGGCTGCGACAACCTTTTTGGTGATTCCAGGACTGCCTCGTTTTCCATTACAGGTGTTAGGAAGGTGCAGCAGCCCTAGGTTGGTGATTCTATGATTGCTGTCACCACGAGTGACAGCCCTAGTGTTTGAGTGGTTGTGTATGGTGGTTCAGACCCTCTACTGAGCAGTTTCAAGAGGATTTTCTTCCTTTGTTTGTTGCAGTTATGGTGGTTGGCTATCAATAGTGGTGTGACGATGTTTTTTAAAGGAAATGGTCGAATGGGTCTGAATGTCTGAATGGTGGTAGTTTCTTTTTATGGTGGCTGATTGAAGAGTGCCGTGAGGTGATGTGTAGACTGCAGTAGTGTTGACTTAACAGCAGAAATAATTTTCTTTGGTTGGTTGATAATTCAGAAGTAGGAAGAGCAATTGATAGTTACCTGTATTGAAAACACCATGGCAGCAACCAGAGATGGTGGTAGTGATCAGAAATCTAGTGTGATGATCCCCTCAGACTACTTAGGTGTGCAGATGACATCAATTAAACTTAATGGTGAAAATTATGTGCCATTGGTCAAGTCGGTCGAGGTTTATCTCAAGGCCAATAGGAAGGTGAAACATGTGAAGGAAGATAAACCATCAGTTGAATCTCCAGGGTTTGATGATTGGGAACAAGAGGATGCTCAAATAATGGCATGGTTATGGAACAATATGGAACCCAAGATAAGTGCAAACTTTATGTTATTAGATACAGCTAAGGAAAGATGGGAACATGCAAAGAAACTTTATTCTGGACAGAACAAAGTTTACAGCAAGGAAATCAAACCCTTGAAGAGTATTATGCCAGTATGAGGAACCTCAGTAATGAACTTAATGTCTATCATCCCCTCACTTCAGATATGAAAATTCAGTAACAACAACGGGAGCAACTTGATGTAACCAGGTTCTTAGTAGGGCTGAAATCAGAATATGAACTAGTTAGAGCACAAATATTGGGAGGTTCTGCTCTTCCTACACTTGAGGAAGTATTTGTTCGGCTCCGTAGGATTTCCCTAGGACCCACAGAGAGTACCACAACTTCTGACATATCAGTGTTTGTTGTAGCGAGAGGAGGTAGACGTGGAAATAGAGGGGGAGGACATGCATTTCGAGGAGGCTGTGGTAGTCCCATGTTTGGTCGTGGTAGTGGAAGTGGTGGAGGTCGTGACTCAGGGGGAGGCCGTGGTAGAGGAAGAGGGCACACTACTAGGAAGTGTACACATTGTGGCAGTGGCCCACCTTCCACATGGGCTAACCATGCAGTCGTTGGTAGTGGTGATGTGAGTGCTAATCAACAAACAGATCAAACACATTCTACATCTACATCTGCTTCCAAGAAAGAGATGGTGAGTGTACCACGAGATGAGTATGAGAGGTTCTTGTAGGCCACTTCGCAACAGAACACTGCTAGCCTTGCTCATTCAGGTATGGCTTGCCTAGCATCCAAACATTCTCAATGGATCATTAATTTTGGAGCCTCTGATTAGATGACCGGGATTCCAAGTGTGTTCTCTTCCCTCTCTGAAACTTCCACATCCCAAACTGTTACCCTAGCCAACAGTTCTTGTTCTCCCATTTTTGGTGTTGGTAATGTTGATACTGCATCTCTTTCTTTATCCTTTGTTCTATGTGTCCAAATTTCCATTCAACCTTATGTTTGTTAGTAAATTAACTAAGGCCCTTCATTGTTATTTCACTTTTTACCCTTCATCTTATGTTTTTCAGGACCTCAAGACAAGGAAGAAGATTGGTGGAGAGCATAAAGCCGGTGAATTATATTATCTTGACGGTGGTGGATCTTCAGTTGCACTTCAGACTTCCCTGACTCCTCTCCAATGGCACTGTCATCTGGGGCATCCATTTCTCAAAGCTCTCAAGCTACTAGTTCCCTCTTTGAGTCATTTGTCTTCCTTGCAGTGTGAGTCACGTCAGTATGGGAAACACCATCGAGTTTCCTTTAGTCCTAGGGTCGATGGTTGTATGTTGCGTCCTTTTGCTTTAGTCCATTCAGATGCTTGGGGTCCAATCAGAATTGAATCCTATAATGGTTACAAGTATTTTTTCATTTTCATTGATGATTGTTCAAGAATGGCATGGATTTATTTAATGAAAGAAAGGAGAGAATTGTTTTCTATTTTTCAAAAATTCCATAATAAAATACGTACGCAATTTGGTATTCCAATAAAAATTCTTCGTTCAGATAACGGCAGAGAATACTTTCTTACTTCCTTTCAACAATATTTGGAGCAACATAGCATCATTCATCAGACTTCGTGTGCATCCACCCCTCAACAAAATGGGGTGGCTGAATGAAAGAACCATCATTTTCTTAAGACTGCTCGGTCTATCCTTCATCATATGAATGTTTCTAAGCATTTTTGGTGTGACACAGTGCTCACAGCTTGTTTCCTCATTAATTGGATGCCCTCATCCATCCTTCATGGTCGGTCTCCCTTTTCTATTTTGTTCCCCACTTTATCTCCATTTCCATTGCTTTATTCACAATCTAGGCTCTTGAATAGACAAGTTGGACGCATGTTCTATTAAGTGTATATTTCTTGGCTATTCTCAAACCCAGAAAGGGTATTAGTGTTACAATCCTATCACTCAGAAGTCATTTGTCTATCCTGATGTCACTTTTTTTGAGTTCGTGTTGTTCTTCTTGGGTCCTGATGTTCCGGCCTCTTACCATTTATCCCTCTTCCTCTTCCCATTAGTGATCCCATTCCAGTTGTTCCTGTTACGCCTGAGCCTTCACCTCCTCCAATGCAAATTCCTACTGAACGACCACCGATTCGGCATGTGTATACTCATCAACAAACACCGGAACCTCCTCCAGCTTCTACCTCATCTACGGATCCTGTCGTTGCTCCTATCCTAGAGCTGCCTACCTCTTTTGACCTAGATCTTCCCATTGTGTTGTAGAAAGGTAAACGTAGTTTTACCTTACATCCCATATCCAATTATGTTTCTGTTTCTCATCTTTCCACTTCACATCACCAGTTTGTTTCTTTGTTGTCCTCTATATCTATACCCAAGGATGTCCAAGAGGCTCTTACTTCAACAGGGTGGCGTCAAGCAATGGAAGAAGAACTCTCTGCTCTTCAACACAATCATACATGGGAGCTCACCACTCTTCCTCCAGGTAAGCATGTTGTAGGTTGTAAATTGGTATATATAGTTAAATATTTACCAGATGGAAGTGTGGAACGGTTGAAAGTTTGATTGGTTGCTAAGGGTTACTCTCAATTGTATGGAGTGGATACTATGGAGTCCTTCTCTCTCATTGCTAAGATTTGTTCAGTTCGTGTCTTGATTTCCTTGGCAGTTATGTATGATTGGCCTTTGTTTCAACTTGACATTAAAAATGCCTTTGTCCACGGTGATCTTTTGGAGGAGGTCTACATGGAGCAACCACCAGGGTTTGTTGCTCAAAGAGAGGATGGTAAAGTGTGTAGACTCAAAAAGGCAATTTATGGGCTGAAACAATCTCCTGGTGCTTGGTTTGGGAAGTTCAATGAAGTGGTGAAAGATTTCGGAATGAAACAATGTCAGGTCAATCACTCAGCGTTCAGTTATGATTCTAAAACTGGAAAGATTTTATTAGTGGCTTATGTGGATGATATAGTCATAACTGGTAGTGACAGACTAGGGATTGACAGGCCAAAGTCCTTCCTACAAGACCATTTCCAAACAGTTGAAGTATTTCTTGGGTATAGAAGTTGCCAGGTCAAAACAAGGTATAAATTTGTGCCAAAGAAAATATGTTCTTAATTTGTTGGAAGAAACAGGATTGTTAGGTGCTAAACCAATTGAAACACCCATGGAACCAAATGCTAAGTTGAGAAGTGATGCAAGTGAAATGTTTGATGATCCTGGAAGATATAGACGATTAGTGGGGAAGCTGAACTACCTAACTATTACTAGACCAAACATCTCCTTTGTCATCAGTGTGGTGAGCCAATTTATGCAAAATCCTTGAGTACCTCACTGGGATGTAATTCTTAGAATTGTATAGTACTTGAAGGGAGCTCTAGGTCACAGGTTGTTGTACAAGCTAGGAGGAAGTCTTGAGATAGTCGGATATATAGATGTAGATTGGGTAGGCTCAGTATCTGATAGGAGATCCACTACAGGGTATTGCACGTTTCATGGAAGAAATCTGGTGATATGGAAAAGTAAGAAGCAAACTGTTGTGGCAAGGAGTAGTGCTGAAGCTGAATACAGGGCCATGGCAAATACCACATGTGAACTAGTATGGTTGAAAAATCTTCTACAAGAAGTTGGATTCTCAATGAGCAAACCTATGAGATTGTACTATGATAACCAAGCTGCAATCCACATCTCATCTAATCCAGTTTTTCATGAGATGATGAAACATATAGAAGTTGATTGCCATTTTGTAAGGGAGAAAGTCCTTACTGGAGAAATAAGCACAGAGCACGTTAGTTCGAGTGATCAATGGACAAACTTGTTCACAAAAGGTTTGAGTTCAAGGAGAGTGAATTATATATGTAACAAGCTGGGATTATATGGCATATATTCTCCAGCTTGAGGGGGAGTGTTAGAGTTGGTCGAGTAGGGGGCATATTTGACTTTAAGTGGTGACTTGGCAATACTGTTTTGTTTTAAATTTCTTGTCCCATACTTAGGTAGGGGCATATTTGACTTTGTACCCTTAATGAATAAAATAAAAGGTTATGGTCGACTAGGAGGGTTTAGACTCTCTAGTTCGATAGATTTCCCCTTTCTCCTCCTCTCTTCTTTTTCTTCTCTCTCTCTCTCTCTCTCTCTCTCTCTTTGAACAGAACTTATCTGAACCATCAAAACAAAACTAAACCTCCCATTGGTTTAAAATGTCCCTAATTTCCATGACATATTTCCATTTCCATGGGTAGTGACACGAAATTTTACTGGAATGGACATTTCCCCAATGAACACTACCAACACAATGTGGAGTGCAAGAGATAGTTTCCACGACATACTTTCATTTCCACTTCCATGGGTAACATGAAATTTTATTGGAATTGACATATTCCCCATTGAACACTACCAATACTATGTGTAGTACAAGAGATAGTATTATAACATAATTTGGTAACAATATTGCAAGTATGTGAAGTAGCAAGTTATTGTCCACCTAACTTATATGATTACCACTTTGAGCTAACTCAATATTCATCTCAAGTATAAAGTTAAATATTAGTTTTTGTCTGTGTAATAGATTTCTTGGTCTATTACAACCATTTACATTTTCTATGAGTTCAAATTTTGCTTTAACTCATTCTATCATGAAGCTCCGAACCTTCAAGTTTATAGGGCAACTTTAGAATATATTTTTTTATCTATAACCGTTGTTTCTTAGCTTTGTTTAATGATTTAGAATAAGATAATAATTTAAAAAGGTGTGCCTATGCTTCTTTTATCGTTTCATAAAAAACATTCTATATTTTGCACATTTTACAATGTTTCCACCATATCTATAATTTTTACAATATTTCCATATGATATTTCCGACATGTTTCTTATATTTGGATGACCGACATGTCCACCGACATCGACATTTCAAACCTTGCCTCCCAATGCTCTTCCTAGTCCACTGGGAATAAGAATTTATCTAATTTTGAACAAATGGGATTGTCTTAGAGGTTTGCGCAGGTAAAACTACCATATGAGAGAGGCAATTCCTTAAGTTCAAAGGTATTGATAAACTAATTAAACCTTCTCATACTAGTAATGATACCTTGTCTACTGTTATTTGTCCCCTCTAGGAACCTAATTACATTGAAATCTCCTCCTATACACCAAGGTCCCTCCAACAATCCTCTAATGTCTCTCAACTCCTCCCACAATTCATTCCTTGCCCTATAACCGTTAGGACCATAAATATTTCTTAACACCCATTTGAACCCATCTTCCACCTATTGGAAGTTTATGGAAACTGTAAATTTACCCACTAGCACTTCTGTTCCAACCACCACCTCATCTCTCCATAATGTCACTATGCCTCCTGAGGACTCCTGAGATGGAGCCATCGCCCAACTTACACCCCTAGTCCTCCATAAACTTCTAGCCATCTAGCCCACCTTCTGTCAAATTCTACCAACTAGGACTCTTGAAAGATAATTACATCAGGCTTTTCTTTTCTTATTACCTCCTTAATGATTGAAGGATAATCTTCATTTTCAATACTTTGTTTTTACCTCTTGCTCCTCTACCTACTTTTTTCCTTTTGTCTTATCCCTTCTCCCACTAAATTCCTTATCTCCTACATTCAACCTCAATCTTTCTACTTTACTCAATTTCCTCTTCCTCACCTTTCCTTCCCCCTCATTCTTTCTGAACCCAATCATTTGGGTTCTTCACTTCACAACCAAGTTTCCCAACAAATTCGGCCACTATTTCTTCTTTGTCATTACATTCATTTTCACCCTCTCTCTCTCTCTCTCACTCTATTTTCCCCCTTATCCTCCACCTTCTTTCTTAAATCATTTCCTTCCTCCCTTTCTTTTAGAGTAATATCTCCTTCTATTTCTTTCCTCAACTCCTCAAACAGAACTATTAACTGTCACATTCTTTGTCCTTCCTCCTCTTCCACTAGTACTTCCTTCCCCTTGCTATTCTCATCCCCTTCCCTTCCAATAGTAAAATGGGTAGTACTGCCAGGGCCTTGCATCTCAGCAATTGGTTGGGAACGTAGAGAAAACTAGCAGACACAGAGAAGGAGTTTATATCAGAAACCGAAAGGACAACAGCACCTGAAGTTGAATGATGAATGGAAACAGCAGCTAGGATTGAAGGCTCTGTTGTTCTTCCCTGTAAACTTGGTTGGACAAAGCTATCCCCACCAGTAGGGTTTTGTTGGGAAAATCCCCCCGTCTCTATTAATACTTTTTTATTACTCCAAATGTTCTGTTGCTTGGACCCACCTGGATTCCGTCTAGCATACACATGAGGAGTCTTGACTATTTTCTTACGGACACTCTGCTCAAGGGTTTGGTTGGGTTCCAGTTTATCCATTTACAGGCTTCAGTTTTCTCCCCCAACAACCTCCTTGTACAAAGTGTTGCCATTGCCTTCTACAATATTAGTTGGAAACAAATTATAGGTTCGATTTTCCTTAACCCCTTCATCACCAAATAACAAGCCAACATTAAACATGTCCTCCTTATCCTCTTCATTCTGTTCAGCATCCCCTGAACTTCCAACGTGAGACACAGTATCAAAACTAGAATCTTCTTCATGCAATACATCACAATCCACCCAGCCCTGATAACCATCTTTAGAATCCTTCAATCGTACCCTTGTATATCTTGTGTTAAGTCGATCTGTAGCTGATTGATTAGAAGAGGCTTCTTGAGATTCCAACTTAGATGCCACTAGAGAGGACTTTTTCGATTCTTCCTTTGCCAAAGACCCAAAAGGAGAAAATGATGACATAACTTATCATCTCCTGTCGGAGCTCTTAAAAGCCTAACTTTTTTTAGGGCAAATTACTTAAAGTACCCCTAAGTTTAAGGAAATTGACTTACTCAGCCCTACTGTTTAGAAATTAACTTAAGTACCCTTAAGTTTTCTGACAATTGACTAATTCCTCCTTGCCATTAGTGTCCATTAACGGAAAGATGGAAAAGACTATTTTACCCACCATTCTTTAAATTTTCAAAATGTAACATTTGAGTAAAACTTGCTGTTAACAGAAATGTAAACACCAAACCTACTGCCCCACACCCCTGATGGTCTTCTCTTCAGTTTATTTTCAATTTTACGGTGAAAATTAGTGGTCCCTATCTTAGTTTCAAATGAAAAGGAACTGTTGATTATGTTCATGGATTCTCAACAACCCAGTTGTGTCTTTATTGAAGAACCCATCCTATGTTCTGAGATTTTTCTTACAATGTTAGACCCACCCCTGTAAACGAGAGATTTGAAACGCGCCTTACAATGTTAAGACTTTGTGTATATTTTTAAAGTGAATCAAAACCAGAAACCAGAACTGAGATTCACATCCTCTTAACCGAGCCTCTTCAACTCACACATGGCTCAAAACATGGAGAGAGAAACCACTTCTGAATGGTACAGTGCACATGAAATAATAAAATCACAAAATGAACGATCATAATGGAACCATACGGCACTGCACAACAACATGCTTTTGCACCAAATTTTAATTGGAAAAATGCCACTAGAGAGGGAGAAGATATTGATACATGAGACAGCATAAATACAGGTGCATTGAGTGTATGTACGAGTATATATGACATGTTTTCTGCTACATCATTTCCCCAGTTCGTGCATCCTTTATTTCTCAAATGGCATTCTCCGTCCATCACCACATTACACTCAAAGTTCCAGAAATTGGCTGCAGAAAAGTGTGTTGAAAAAACCATGTTTCTTTATGTCAATTTTAGGGTTTAAGTGCATTTTGGCAGTGTTTCAGTTGCAATATCTATGTTTTATTGAGAAAGAAAACAAGAAGAGGAAGAGGATAAGATACGAAAAGAAGAGAGAAAGGAAGTTTCAAATTGAGAAGAGAGAGTTGTTGTTCACTCTCTCAAACTTGAGATTTTATACTATTGAGAGAAATTAAAAGTAAACCCTCATATGGGTGCCTAAATAAAAAAGAACACCCAAATACAAATGAACAAAAAAGACAAGAATACCCTTATACCCAAACAATCTCAACACACCCCCTCAAGTTGACCATATATGTCAATCATGCCCAGCTTGTCTAAGTTCTTAGCAAACTTTGGATGATGAAGGCCTTTAGTGAGACAATCATCAAGTTAATCTTTTGACCTTAGAAAGGGTAGGCAAATCTCTCCATTTGCTACCCTCTCTCTAATGAAATGTCTATCCACTTCAATATGTTTTATATGGTCATGTTGCATAGGATTGTGGGCAATGTTTATGGCTGGCTTGATTGTCGCAATAGGGTCTAATTGGAGTATCAGTTTGGATGCCTATCTCAGTCAATAAGGTCTTCAATCAGAGTAATTTACACTTCATTGGCCATTGCCCTATATTCTGCCTCAGCACTAGATTGAGCAATAATTGATTGTTTCTTGCTTCTCCATGAAACAACATTACCTCCAACTAAGGCACAGTAACTAGATGTAGATCGTCTATCATCAATAGACCCTGCCCAGTTTGCATCTGTGTAGGCCTCAACCTTTAGATGCCCATGGTTGGAGTACAACATCCCTTTACCAAGATGTCCCTTCAAATAGGCTAGGATTCCATTAATAGCCTTCATGTGATAGGTTCTGGGCTCATGCATATATTGGCTGACCACCCCGACTACATATGATATATCAGGTCTAGTCAAACAAAGATAAAGGAGGTGGCCAAGCACTCTATAAAAGACCCCTTTGTCAGGAAGAACATCTCCTTCAGTAGTACTCAACTAGTGATTGGGATCAATTGGAGTTTCTATAGCTTGCATCCCAAGTTGAACCATCAGTAGTACTTTCTTGGAATTAGGTATATCCTTTGGCCACAAGGCGAGCTCTATACCTTTCAATTGAACCATCAACTTTGTGCTTAATAGTGTACACCCACTTACACCCAACAAGAACCTTATCCTTGAGACGAAGCACAATCTCCCAAGTTTGGTTCTTTATCAAGGCCTCCATCTCTTGGCTCATAACTTCCTTCCAGTGAGGAGACTGCACTACTTTTGTAACACTACAAGGAATAGAAAGAGAGGAGATGGCAGAAATATAGGCATAATAGGAAGGTAAGGAATTTGTTAAGAAAACAAAACCCGGATGTGGCTTTGATACAAGAAACTAAGCTGGAACATTTTGATTTTAGGATGATGGAGGAGATTTGGGGCTCTGATAGAGGGGAGTGGGCTGAACTGGATGCACTGGGTCTATCAAGAGGTTTGGTGGTTTTGTGGGACTCAAGTAGCTTAAGGAAAATTGGGGAAAAGAAGGGGAGATTTTCTATTTCTAGGAATGGAAATGGGGGCTGTCATGTGTGTACGAGCCAAACATAGAAGGGGAGAGAGGAGAGATGTGGGAAGAGCTGGAAGGGGCAAGGAGAGGGTGGGGGGGACTTTGGTGCTTGGGGGGGGGGGGGGGATTTTAATCTGTTGGCCTAGGCTGAATGGAAATAAGAAGGTAAATCTACTATGGAGATGCATCCCATTTGCAATCTGTTGGAACATTTTGAAGGAGAGGAACAAAAGGATATTTGAAAATAGAGCTTGCAGCATGGACAAGGTGGTTGTTGCTGTAGGTAGACCAGTGGTAGATTGGTTGCTAATTCTTCTAGAATTCAGCCAAGCTGAGAAAGAAAACTTTGGTTTTAGGTTAGGAGAACTAGATTTTCATATATGTACTGTGGAAAATGTTCTCTAATTTGAATTGTGGTCTATAATCGGGTGATGTCTTGTCTCCTCATGATTGTAGCTTCCGGATGTAACTCCTTTTCTCTTCGATAAAATTTTTATTTTTACTTATCAAAAAAAATAATAGGAAAGTGAGAGAGCACCATACAATACATAATTAGTAATGGGATACTCGATACATGTTCTCTTTCCCTTTTGAAGGGAAATAGGAAGATCAAGATCAGGTTTAGCAATAGAAATACTAGGAGGTTCAAGATTACCTAATTCTAAGGGATTAGATTGTGGTGGGCAATTAACGTCCAGAGCCACCCTCTTACTGTGTCCAAGGAAGAATTGTTGCTAGGATCAAACTTATGTCTAGAAGGACTCATATCATGAACAAAACAGACACATCCAAAGACCCTAAGAGGTAAATTGAAGATAAGTTCATCAGGAAGAAGAAGTTGGTAAGGGGACAAAATTTAGCACCCTTGATGGTAGCCGGTTAATAAATTGAAGGTGAGCTTCAATAGCATCTCCCCAGAAACAAGTAGGAACATGAGTCTGGAACAATAACCCATGAACAACTTCAACCACATGTCTATTCTTCCTCTCAATAACCCCATTTTTCTATGGAGTATGACTACATGAGCTCTGGTGAATAGTGCCCCGTTCTTTAAGAAACACACTAAGGCAGTTTTCGAAGTACTCCTTTGCATTGTTAGATCTTATTATCTTAATTCTTTTCTCAAACTGGGTTTCCACCATATTCATGAAATTTTGAACAATCATAGGAAATTCATCATGTTGTTTCATCAAATAAAGCCATGTATATCGAGTGTAGTCATCCATGCACAGAATGGTATATGGGCCCCAAACATTAATGTGAATTAAATGGAAAGCAACATTACTTCATCTATTACTCGCAAAATATGTGGTTCTACATTATTTGGATAAATGCAAACTTCACATTAAGGATTCAAGTTAGACACTAAAGTAAACAAAATTTGGAAACAAAAGTTTTACACACTTAAAAGACATATGACCAAGATGACAATGCCAAAATTGCAAAAGACTCAATTTCTCATTAGAATAAGACTCATCCTGGCGACAATCCATATTCTGAAGCTTCATCAAAAAGGTAGACTCCATCGATTTCATGCCCACGTCCAATCATCTTCCTCATGCTCAGATCCTAAAAAACACAATGGGTAGAAAAAAAGGTTACAAAACAATTATGGGACTTGGTAAGAGAATTGACAAATAATAAGTTTTTATGCAATTGAGGAACATGAAGAATAGATTCAAGGGAAAGGTTATGGGTAAGTTTGACTTCTCCCTGACCTGAAATAGGGGTCTAAGATCCATCTACAACAATAATCTTGCCCTTCCCAAGGGTTAACTTATATGAAGTAAAGTGTGAAGGCATACCAATCATATGGGCACTAGCCCCATAGTCAACAATCTATGGGCTGGAGGTAGAACAAGCAAGTGCAATACCTATATTAGCATATGCACTGGATGGATTACCAGAACCAAATGAGGAGGAAGCCCCACTCTTTTCCAAGTGCAATAGAAGACTCCAAAGTTTATCCATCATGTCAAAAGAGTCGTGAGATTGAATGGTCACATTAGAAGACTAACCCTCATTACCAATTATGGCCAAATGAGCATTGCCTTCCAATTTTAAACTTGTTTGGTTTCAAGTGAGGATTGAGTTTCCAACATCTTTCCTTAGTATGCCTCGGCTTCTTGCAATATTCATAGATGGCATCATTAGACTTCTTAGTAGTAGGATGCCTACTACCACTTGGCCTAGGCTTAGAGGGCATAAAGGCAGAGTGCCCAATCACAAAGGGTTGCATCATGGCTGCCCTTCTACTTTCTTCCCCTTGCACAAGAGAGTAAGTAGTAGCTAGAGAGACAATGCCCGAACTCAGAATATGTTGCCTAGTGAAATCAAACTTTGGATTCAAGCTAGCCAAAAAGTCAAAGACTTTGTTCTCTTCAATGTACTTCCTGTACTACTCGGCATCTATAGGATCCTTCCACTCAAAAGTTTTCAAATGGTCAATTTCTTCCCAAAGAGATTGTAGAGAGGAGAAATACATAGCCATTGTTCTCTCCCCCTGATGCATACTACAAGCTTCTCTCCTAAGCTGATATACTCTAGCAGTATTGTTAACCTGTAAGCGGCGACAACCCTACCCCAAATATCTTTAACAATTGAGACTCGAGAAGAACATGTAGTTACGAGAAATGTAATGTTGCATTGAAGAAGCAAGCCAAGATATTACCAGTGAGTTATCTTGTTCCCACTTTGCAAACTTAAGGTCTTCAATTTTCAACTTCACCTCCTTGCCTATAATGCATCCCAACTTACCTCTCCCTGTGATAGTAAGTTTAGCCGATTGGGATCACCCCAAAAAGTTGGTCCCATCAAGTTTTATAGTGGTTATCATACCACTAGAAACATCAACATTTCTAGGAAACACACTGGAACCCACCTGTACATCTTTTGGTGATTTCGTACCTCACAAATAACTATTTCGGCAACCAAGGAGCATCCCAACACCCAACCAAAACACAAACAAACCCAAAAGGAAAGGTCAAACTCAGATAAAAGCTAGAAAGGGGCCCAAAAAGCTAGCTAGCAATAAAATAAAGGGAGAAGAAAAACTCCCAAAAAGTTTTTAAGGTTCAGAAAAATATGGAACCACTTCCTGTCATTCCCAAAATATAAACTGACCTAGAAGAACCAGCTTTTGCAGAATAAAAACCCATCAAACAAGAGAAACAAGCCTCTAAACCCGATATGGAGTTTCTACGGTTTTTCACTTGAAAAATCCACAACAAATCATAAAAACATTAAACCACAACGAGACGTATACCAAAATTCATCTAAAATTAAGGTGAAACAAACCATACAATTTTTAGAGATTGCCATAGCCAATTGTACAAACTACTGATGTCACCCAGTGGCGGTTTGACGTCAGCAAGTCACCCTCCGAGCGAACACCAGTAGAGAAAGACTCTCCCACGACCTTCTAGTTTCTCTGATACTAAGTTGCAATATCTAGGTTTTATTGAGAAAGAAAACAAGAGAAGAAGAGAGAAAGGAAGTTTCAAGTAGAGAAGAGAGAGTTGTTGTTCACTCTCTCAAACTTGAGATTTTATACTACTGAGAGAAATTACAAGTAAGCCCTCATATGGGTGCCCAAATACAAAAGAACAAAAATGACAAGAATACCCTTGAACCCAAACAATATCAATAGTTTCAAAGTGGTTATCATTAGTTTTATTGTTAAGAAATGGATATTTTGCAGTGCCAGAGTTTGCTAGTTTCATTTCTTCATGACTTTAGGCTCTTTTTCGTTTCTTTGAGTCTAAAGGAAGCTTCAAACTATATACCTGCAGCTCCGACTAGCAACTAATCAACGTAGAAGATAAATGTTTGTTTCCAAAAAGGCCATTGTATCTTTTTGACCCAAAGTTTGCAGAGAAGGCACCCAAACTAGGTTCTGATTTATTAGTTCTTTGGTTCTATTTATCTAGGATTTGCAATTCTGGGCTGATAAAGAGGAGATTAGGGAAAACAGAAATTATGGATTGTGGGCAGAGATGTTAAAATTTCAAATTTTGTTGATGCTAAGCTGATATCTCTTTTGAAGTTTGTTGAACTATATTTTGAAAATTTAAAGAATAATGGAGGGAAAAATCAACCACAAAAGGGTAATTTTGGGTTTTAAAAAAATTTGTGTCATGCGATGTCACATGTGAATAGATTATGATGAAATATCAGCGAACACTAACGGCAGGGGAGGATTTAGTTGATTGTCAGAAAACTTATGGATACTTTAAGACAATATGTAAACAGAAGGGGTAAAGTTAGTCAATTTCCTAAAACTTAGGGGTACTTCAAGAAGTTTGCCCTTTTTTACTGAAAACAGTAACTTCATTAACATAAAATTAGGATACAACTGTCAACCCCTAAAATAGGGAGTTGAACCCAAAGTAATCTTCTTACAACACTACCCACAACAAACTCCCCCTCACAGTCCCTTGTTTGGCTAAGGTATAAGCTAGCCCATTAGTTGATCTTCTTGTCCACATGTAGCAAGCTCCAGTCTCCCTTGTTATGTTGAGGATTTCTCTTATGGGTTGTCTATATATCCAGGCTCCCAATCTATATGAATGCAACCGATCAATTAACAATTTAGAATCTCCTTCTATGTCAACTTGATGTACCCCCAGCTGTTTAGCATATCTTACCCCTTGAAGCAAAGCCATCACCACCGCTCTCAACGAGTCTCCCACTCCTATTGGCCCCGAAAACATCACAAAGGTTCTACCCTCTCCATTTTTGAATACTCTACCTATTCCTAAAGGACCCAAATTACCTCTAGAGCTCCCATCAAAGTTCAACTTTGTTCTTTGTTGTGTTAGTGGAGACCATAGTGCCTGCACAATAGGTCTTAGGGAAGTTGTAACTGCCACTTCTCCCCAGTTCCTATATATGTACTTAGCTGAGAAATTTTTGAACAAGTCCAAAGTTTTCAACTAGTGGATAATCATAATGGTTATTTTTTCTATAGTTTCCTCCTTGGATTTCTCCACTCCTTTAAAGATCCTATTATTCCTTTCTTCCCAAACAGACCAAAGAATAGCTACTCTTGTGGCTCTCCACCTAACCCTTCCACAGTTCTTTGGTTGCCTAAAAAAGCTTGGGTCAAATAGGCTCACCATGTCCAAGGGAGGTGTCCACCTGTAAGGCTGCAACCAAAGAGAGAAGAGAACCAGGACCAAATAAAGAACACAAAAGGACAAGAGACTCCGAGTGATCCTCTACCATTTTTGGTAAAATCCCATTGTGGTGGATCCATCAAGAGCGGAGGCTTTGTTTTGTCCATCTCAAACATTGCTATTTTCAAGCATTGTTTATGGAAAGAAAATATGTTGGTTGAGGCGGTGAGCAGCCTTGGTATTTTTAGGAATTAAGAGCTACAAAAGTTGCATTGACATCCCTACTGAAAATTCTATTTCCATGAAAATCTACAAATACCTCCATAAGTCCATCTTTAATGATCCCCTACCATTTTTGGTAAAATCCCATTGTGGATCCATCAAGAGCAGAGACTTTGTTTTTGTCCATCTCAAACATTGCTATTTTCACTTCATCTTCTCCAAGTGTCATTCCATTCTAACCACTCCACATGCAATTTCTCTTTGTGGAGGATGGGAGGAGGGAGAACTAAGCTGTTCCAACTTCAAACTTCAGAATGGTTATTCAAAACCTAGCTATATATATATATATATATATATATATATATATATATATATATATATATATATATTTTTTTTTTTTTGTAAAAGGTAAGGTATTTTATTAAATCAAATAATAGTACAAAGAAGCCTAGGCCAGTAAAGGCTGCCTAGAGCCACCTCAGATTACAAATGCATCCAAGTCTGACTAAACAACAATCTCAAATTCTGATTTTTAAATTCTTCCGTTGCCGATACCCAAGACAGTAGTTTACCCACAGCTTTCTGCACCATTGCCTCTGGAGATTTAGCTTTGCCCTGAAAAATTCTGTTATTTCTTTCAATCCAGATAGTCCAAAGCACTGCAGCCGGAATAGTTTTCCAAACCAAGGTTCCTTTCTTTCAATCCAGATAGTCCAGAGCAGAAACTTCACTTTAGAAGGACTAATTGAGTTCCAAACCTGCCTAGCCGGAAAGTTCCCCTGACCTGAACTTATCAACTTACTGAACATAGACTTTACAGTGAACCTGCCATCAGCCTCCCATTCCATCTCCAAGCATCCTTCTTGTTTGAGTCAATCCTCTGGTTATGAAGCAGGCACAACAAATTTGCAAACTCTTCGACTTCCCAATCAAAGAGGCACCTCCTACAAAATAGATTCCAACTGAAAGAGTTACCAGAGGCATTGAAATTCTCAGCCACCGAGGAATCCTGATTTACAGAAATTTGATACAAGAGAGGAAAGGCATCTTTCAAAACCTAGCTATATATTTTTGATTAGTCACCTCAATTCGATCAACTTCTACTTAAGAATCAGATTTTCCTTTTCCTACCATGAGTTACATTGTGGAAAAACCTCAAACTCCTATCTCCCTTTTCTATCCATCTCTATCTTGATTTCTGCATCTTGTTAATCTCTTCCCTTGTAAGCAATTTTTTAAACTCAATCTTTAAGTTTCTTCCTCCTCTTTTTCTCCAAATTCATTGAATTTTCTACCACTATTTTGTCAGTTTCTTCAATCTTTTTTAAGATGGATATTTTCCTTCCTCCTATCAAACCAAAGACCTCTTTACTTCATGCTCTTAATTTGTTTTTTATCTCTTTGTGCTTCTTCCAAAATCTGAAACCAGCCCATCCAATCGCCCTACACCCAAACACCAAGATTCCATACTCTCAGAGAAAAAAAAGGATAAGACAACCACATATGCTAAAAATAGAATGCAACAGACTACCCCTAAAATGAAAGAGTTCTGAATTCCACAGCTCCACAACAATGATCCAAGATTAGTCTAGGTATGGCTAAACAAGACAGATTTGGGATACATTCTTCCCAATCAAAGATCAGCAAGAGTCTGTCAAGATAGCAAACAAGGTTCTAAGGCATGGTGTGAAAAAGTGCATCAGAATTTTTTAAGATTTATGTCCATAATGAGTTGGTTGAATCCACATAAATCAGAGCAATTTGCTAACCGTCAAGAGATTCAAGACATACCGAAAGAAAGAAATAGGCACATCTTCAACGGAAGGACATGATCTGAGATCCATTAGTAGCCAAGTGGAGGATATAATTTTTTCTGGTAACTTATTTTGAAGCGCTATTCAGATCTTAATTTTTCTCATTCATGTAATAGTTTGCAGGATATCATTTTTCCCTGTAGTGTGGATGTTTAGACCTCAATTTATAAATTGTACATTTTCATAGACGGGACTCAGCCCCTTTCTGTCTTACAACTCTTACAATAATATAAATTTGAGATTCCTATCAACAACAGAAACAATTAATAATGGACAACAGCATTAACAATAGCAGCACAATGCATAGCATATGTCTCTTATAAACAAACTTCTAAAATGGTTAAACTGAATCAACAAAATATCATACTACCATACAAGATCAAGAGTAATTGCTAATTACCTGCAATTGCTTACTCGCCACACAAAGAGATTTTGCAGCAACTAGAAGTGATCCAAGTTCAATTTTAAGCTCCTCCTCTTGGTTCCTCACATCCTCCGAAACAACTTTTGAATACATCAACATTTTTCCCATCACCAACTTCCGAGCCCTCATTTTATCGAGCATCTCCTCCACCTCATTTGACCTACTTAGTGATTCTGCTTTTACCTACCCAACATATTGTCGCCCGCTATACAGCGGGATAATCAATTAAATCCCAGACTTTCAGAAGAGAGAGAATATCTTTCGAAAGCACAGTTCAACTTTTCTTTTAACTCTTTGAAGAGAGATAATCAAAAAAGAACTATTTTAAGGGCGAAGCACAAATGAAATTCTCAAGTTAGATATAAAACCCTACATGGATGAGTGATTCAAGTTGCTTTTCCAGTAAACTCTTCCTCTCCTTAGCTTTGTTAAGCACAGTTGAAAGGCTCCATAGTCGAACGACCTCCTGCTCAAAATCTTCCCACTGGATGATCTTCAAATTTTCCTTTTCGTTCATCTTCTTTTCCGAAGTCCTTTCCGATCCCACTGTGCAGAGAGCCAAGAGATGGAATATGCAGATTCAAAGTAATAAAATCATAAACTAACATTATCAATCCGGAATCACAGTTAGGGTTTAATGACAATCTATCCATGAAATGAGAATAAAAACAAGACAAGAGTTAGTTGAAGAAGAAGAAAAAGAAGTGTAACTGCGACCGGCAGGTGAACATGGAAGTCGTTTGGGTTTTGATCAAATGTGTCATGCCCTTCTAACTTTAGAACGGAGCCTTCTTATTTCTCCTGATCCACCAATCCAACGGTTGTAATCCGTACTTATATTTTTTTCATTCATGGGAGATGTTACCAATAAACGGCTAGGATGACGTTAGGACAAATTTTGTTAGGACCAAATCCGGATTCCTGAAAACACACGATCGACGGTACGTTCTGTCCACGTGATAAGTTAACCCACACGGTACCGTTATAATGTCGGGCCGTATTCCTATAAGTTGAACACAGAACGCTGGCCACATCCGGTACAAACATCTCCCCGTAAACGTCACTAGCAAGGTTTGACCGTGAAATCAATGATAAGATTCTAGGCCAGTATGTAAATACATGGACCCGTCCGCAACCTTACAGTGGTACTGGGGCCTATAAATTTATTACCGGCGTGGAATTTCATCATTGGTTCCACAGTCTATTGAAATTTGAATGTGACCGTGATCAAATAAGACTATAGAAGTACAAGTAAGGCGGGTTGGGCCAGATTTATGGTGAATGTGTATAATCAAGCCATGTTCCGGTTGAGCCGGGGCAAAAAAAAATGATTGAGCTAGAGATTAAGCCCAATCTTCTCAATTTAAGTTCAACCTGCACTATAATTTGATGCATTTGAGTTGGACTTGGCACAGGAGGGGTTTGATTTGCTCAACGAACCCATTTTAAAATTATACATGCATATATGCATTTATGCAAACTAGTACATGTGCATGTACTTTGCGCAAGACAATTTCAACTAATAACAACAACAACAATAATTCTATATATATTGGTGATTTATTGCCTTTCAACTTGAGGAGTTGTATCAAATCTTCTTATTCTATAACTTATATCTATATTTTCAATTTATTGTGCTAATTGAACCATTACTTGCCTAGACATCGATCAGACTAATTAAATAGTTACTTGACCAAGATTTTAGGTTCATTTTTCACTAAATTGCTTATTTGTAAAAAAAATCATTGACTTGACCAACACCATGGTGACCTGTCTAATCAAACTATTGAATCATTTGATTTGTTTAGTAAGGTGGTGGAATAGACATTAATTTTCTTTTTTCATAATTTTTGCATTCCATTTCCATCATTTAACAAACATGATAGTGGTTTCATTGCTAAGGCAGTTTTCAATTTTGTATTCCGTTTCTATTATTCATAAAAAATCTTCTTATTTATCATAGCTAAAAATTGGTTTTGTTTCCAAGCCAATTTTGAATTAAGTTTTTATACTATTAAAATTGTTATTCACAAATTTAATTATATTAAAATTTTATGCCAAGAAACAAAAATATATTAAATATACGATTTTATGAGAGAGAATGAAAATTAACCTTAAATATGAGACTTAATGAGAGAGAATAGGATGAAATTAAAAATAGTATTCAATTTACAACTTATATCTTCATAATAGAGAGAAGAGTATTTTAATTTAAGAAAAAGTCCAAAAGCTTTAAAGATCTATTGCCACTTCTTATAGATTCCAAGTAATTTGTAATTCATCTACAAATCAACATATAGCACCAAGTGTCTAGAGTAATTAAATTTGTCCAACTAAATATTCCTTGTTATTTCAATTACAACTCATTAAGTTCTATGATTTATATATGTCTACTTAGACACATTGTGAGTTATCAAAAAAAAAAAAAATCAGACATGTGTAGTTATTTAAGAAGCATAAAAGAATTTCATTTTTATCCTCTTATACAATTCAGCAAGAATTTAACAATGGATGGCTCAATTTGTCCTATTTTGATCTCATTTTAAACAATCAACAAAATATTTGATTTTCCCTCAAATTCAAATATGAAAGCATTAACATATAAGGGAAAAATACTTCTTATAAATTTGCTAGAAACTCTAGGGCTTTTTAGTAATTTTCCCAAAAATAAAAGTCATTAATTTGTAAAGCCTTTTCTAACTTATCCTACAATTTCTCCCTTGCCTTCTCTTGTGTCTCAATAGAATTGACTTTGAATTTTATCAATCTTTTGGGGAGTATATTCATTTGAACATCATTTGAAATAAAGGAATTACATTTTTTTTCTTTTTTTTTTTTTGCTCCATAGGGCTACACAATGGGGTGGCCCATTCCCCAAGCCCATAACCCCAACCTAGGTGCAGGTCGGATTTAATCCAAAAGACCTTATTGATTGGCCAGTTGACGCCTTGTAAATAGAAGAACTACATTCAAAACTTATTTGATAAGGATCACTCTTTCATCTTTAAAAACAATTTTCAATTTTCAACCCTAAATTTTCTTCTTAATTTTAGTTTGATGTTATTCAAAGCCTTCTTATCAATTATGCCTTGAATAATTGGGGAACCCAAGTATTTTTCTTTATTTGTTGATATTGAGATGCTCATAATAATATAAATCAATTTTTAAATCATATCTAGCAAAATTTTTAGGAAAAAGATTGATTTTTTGAAATGGATATTTCGGATGAGACCCTCTCAAACATATTGAGATTGAGCAAAAACTACTTATAAACCAATGGAAAAGCTAACCTAAAAACCATAATCAAAATTGTGGAACCACACTCAAAATTCACATTTTAAAATCATTAAATAGTGACAATTGAACCTACTTTTAAATATGACCAAATAATAATGATTTTGTTCAATATTAATTACAAGAGGGAGAGAGAGATCTAGCTAAACACTCTATGAATTTTCAGTTATAATTCATTACTAATTAAAAGAGAGATAAATACATCCAACTAAACACTCCATTAAAAATTCAGTTACAATTCATTTAAGTAACTCATTTAAAACAATCAACAAAATATCAATTTGTCCTCAAATTCAAATATAAAAATCTAAAAGCATTAACACAAAGGGGCAAAACTCGTCCAACTAAAATTCCAAAAATCTTTAGAGGCTATTCATACATTCTAAAGTAGTATATATATATATATATATATGCATGTATTAATGTGTATAATCAAGCCATGCTTTTTTGAATTACCTAAGGGTTGGGCCTAAAAAATAAAAATGCCTGAAATCTTGGGCCCAAACCTAGCTTGAGGACTGAAAATCCAAGCCCAGCCCATTAAAAATTTCGGATTGGATCAGTCTTGGCATGGGTTGGACCCATCTATGTTGCACCCCTTTGATCGAATAGCAGTATAAAACATATTCCCAATATATGGATATAAAGTGCTATTCACAACATATTGTGCTCAATAGATCCAAACTTGTCAGGAAAACATTGACTTGCTTATCGACCTCTACTCCGCATGACACGTGTTAACTAAACATTCCATTAATGGTGTTTTAGACATTTAGTGCAACTAGTAATGTGCAATTTGCAATTTTTTGTGATAGTGTATGTATATAGTGTCTCTCTCTATATATATACACAACTTTTTTTTTTATATTTGTCTATAAAAATTATTTTTATTTGGCGTAATTATTTTTTTAAAATGATGGATATACAATGTTAGAAATGTGCCCAAATGTTTTCTACATATTTTATATACTTTGTGTGTTTTAATATTTTTACTTTTTATTATTATTTCATTATCACACAAGGGGTTAACACATTTGACCCTAAAGGTTGAATTGTTGACTTACCACCAAATAGGAAAACAACTTCATTTTTCTGTTGGTTTTAAAATATATATTTCATTTCTATCATAAATAAAATTAATTATTCTTTGCCACACTTATTTTTCTATAATATGGTTAATTAATATAAAATATTAGAGATATACCCAAATGGTTTCTACATAATTTATATATGTTTTGCATTTTTATCTTTTTTACTTTTTATTAATTAATTATGACTTCACGGGTTGGTCTACCACCAAGTAGGGAAATAATTTATTTTTGGGTTAGTTTTAAATATTGTATTATATTCCCATCATCAATAAAAAAGATAAAATAATTTTTTTGTTGTATTTAATTTTTAATATGATGATGTGCCCAAATGTTTTCAATAGAGTTTTACATTTTCCATTTTTTGTAATTTTTATCTTCTTTAAATTTTATTATTAGTTATGAGATTAAGGGTTGATGCATATCACACAAAAGGTTGAATTGTTGACCTACCAGTAGAAAAAATTTTTCATTTTTGGGTTGGTTTTAAATTTTACATTTTATTCCCAACATCAATAAAAAACAACTATTATTTATCACATTAATATGATTAATATAAAATATTAGATACGTACCTAAACATTTATTTATAAAATTTCTGCATTATTACATAATGCTTTTTGTGTTTACTTATCTTTTTTTCATTTTTTATTTAATTATTATCAAGGGTCAACACATTTGGCTCGAAAGGTTCGATTGTTGATCTACCACCACAAAAATCATTTTTATTTTTATTTCATTCCAATATCAACAAGAATAATTATTATTTATCACTCTTATTTTTATTTAACATGATTAATATAAAACATTAGAGATGTGCCCGATTTTTTATTTTTTATTTATTTATATTTTAACCTTTTATTTAATTATGGCATAATGGATTGACAAATTTGATCTTGATGATTGAATTGTTTACTTGCCAAGAGGATTGAAGAATGGTTTTATTTTTGGGTCAATTTTTAAAGACATGTACTTTATATCATTAGAAGTATAAAACATAGATCTAACTGATAGAATTTATTAGAGAAAAGAATAGCTTAAATATAGGATCCAATGAAAGAATGAGAGTTAATACCAAGATTCAATGAGTGGAAATTGAATGAGGAGAAATGTAGTAGTTCAAATTACATTTTGTACCCTCACAACTAGAGAGGGACCAAATAATTCAAATTACATTCAGTATCATATCATGTCTTTCCAGCAACATATATTGTCCTTAATTTTTTTATACCAGAAGGGCTTTGATCAATCAACCCTCCCGCCTCCCAAATTTGATAAATAATTCATCCTAACAACAAAAACAACAATGATAATAATAAGGGGTTTTTACGGGCAACTCCACCTCAAAAAATGAAAACTCGAATAGCCCAGTACGGCATTCGAAACCTATCAACCCCACTTAACAAATCAGTATTTATGGGCAACTCCACCCACCTCATACGTCAACAAAACATTTGGGGTTTTTCCCATTATACTCCTGAACGCAAAAAGAAGAAGAATTTTCTTTTTCTGCTTCTTCCCGAGTTTTAAAACATTCGAAGGATTCTTAGTGCCCCCTTGTGTTCACCAATTTGGGGTTTTTCCCATTATCCACCAGTAGTAATTGCCAGTATGAGCAATCCAAAAGTGGTATGAACACCTTATCGGACATCAATATTTCTTTAGGTTTCAGCCACTGATACAAAACATCATGTCAGGCATCTAAAAAATACAACTACATTACAAATACACAACATTGAAATTATATTACAAAATGCATCGCCATGTTGTGTGGATTTTAACTACATTGCAAGCAATAACCCATACCGATGTCATTGAAGACACATAACATATCTTGATGGTGTTGATGGGTCTTGCCATCATACAAAACCCATACACATCCATCACCTACACAATGAATAACGTCAAATAAGCACAAGTAATGGGATTTTTTATGGGCAAGTTTACCTCAGAAACTGGATCGCCAATTAGCCTTATACGGCAAACAATACCTCCCTAAACCAAAATAGTACCTCATTGTAAATCCATGCTTCAAGGTTGAAGAGGGGCAACAAGAAATCTGGGATCAAAAACACCACACCATCTTTCCATACTAATTATTCACTGCCATGAGAATAACCATTCATCAACCTCATTACACAATAAAAATTAAATGGACAAAATCAAGTATAAAGAAAATCAATTAAATAGAAAAAATTCAGTTTACAATCATGTGCACTTTCCCTCTCTTAGAGTTGTTCAAGAATCATTTCACAACTTCAAAATTCTCCTTCGAAAACAATTCCTTCCTCTTAAAAGAAGACCACAAAGATCGTGCATCCACAAATTGCACCAAATACTCCACAAGCCACTACAATACTAAGTAACTCAACTATAGAGACAAGACTGAGACAACAGCAACGGTTATCACTAAATCTTCCCCTTCTCTCTTTTGCTACCTACCCTTGCTACCCAAGAGCTAAGGAAGGCGACACCACTATGCTGCTTTGCTTCCGCTCTCTCCTTGATCGGGAAAACCTACATTTATAGATAGAGGCAATGGAGGGAGACACTAGCGATCTCCCAAGATGGGGCTACAATATTTGTTCTAGCCCTATCAGGAGATTGCTCTACCCTCATGGTGCCACCTACGACTTTAAAAGGCAGGTCTACACCATAATCATCAATTTCTAGCGCGTAGGTTGCCAAAGCTATCAGGTCCTCACTCAATGCTACTCCATTCGGATCCAGACCATTACTTGTCAACATTGTAAGGAGCCTTATAACTTCATTATGAAGTGCTTCGTTTTGCTTTCTCATCGAGGCATACTCCTTGGCCTCCGTGCACAAAATTTGATATTCCATAGATTCAACACAAGATTTGCAAAATCCCTGTAAAATCAAGTTAGGAGTTGGTTAACAAATCTCAACACTAGCAATTTGTCAATTTATATATAACTCAAAACATGTAAGCTACGCTAATAATACCTTTTGCCCCTTTTGACCTCACCGGTGACCAGGGTCCTCACAATCACTCAATGGTTCCTTACCCTTGCTATGGCCCCCTAATTCCACAAACTGCATATGAACACCAATGGTTTATTGCTCTATAAAAATCAATTACTAGGTAGTTGGGTCACATAAAGGACTCAGAAAACAAAAACAATCTCATGAATTCAACTTACATGGCCCTCCAACTAAACCTCCACCAAGGCCATCTCCTCACTGGTAGGGTTTAGAACCTCAGCAACATATAATGAGTTCAAAAATCTATGTTAGATCTTGGATCTCCCCATAACTAAAGGAATAAAAAAAATACAAACAACATAAGTAGAGGAAAAGAAGTGAGAACCATTTTCGGCCTAAATTTCTTCAACAAATCAGCTCTCTTCATGTTCCATTGGTAACCCATGTTCCTCCACTTGAACGGACGAGGACTGGCAATGGGAATTGAAGGAGTGAAAAGTAATGTATACTCGTACAACCATGACTACAAAAAGCAAACAACCAATAAGCAATGGTTAATTGAATGAGATTTATGTAAAGTATAAATCAAAAGAAATGAATGAATACCATTAACACTAACCATCAGTACAATGATCATCCAAATAGGTTCCCGTTGAACGAGGATGCACCTTTACTCGGATACAATCTGGTCAATACCACCAACCAAGAAATCATGTACACATTTTCCTCAAGCATAATCACTGATGCATTGTAAATCGTCAACGTATCCAATGCAAAAGGAGCTCACTCTCAAGCTGCCTTGGGGAAACAACACACAACTGAATAAGAACAATATAATCAGCTTCATCACCTACTCAATGTGATCCTCACCATCCAAGAGAATAATTTTCTTCAGTCTACACCACACCACATCCAACTCTATAGAGGTGGAATGATTTTCGTCCAACCCAAACGGAGCCATGAACAATCTCCTACTAGGAAGGCCTTCCGATAGGGCAATAGTACTACCCGACAGGCCAAGCCCCATTATCAATGCAACATTGGCCTCAGAAAATTTCACAATCCTTCCACTAACTATAAAGCAATGGCTATCCGAGTCCCAGGATTTTAGTAGATCACTCAAAAGGGACGTCTCCACAGGTTTGTGTGGCAAATCTAAGAAGTGACCAAAGGGAGTCTGTTGGAGCCTTCGTTTGTGCTCCAAACTTAGTGGCAAACTATTCACCATCTCCCTAAACCGTTTAGTGGGGCTCCTTGTCCCAATATTTGCACCTGACATTTCCTATCAGGAATTTAACCCCCATACATTAGCGCAAAAGACAATCCTCACATAGTGTACCATTTCAATTAGATATAAGCAATGACAAAACTTAACACTATCACTCAACCAAATCGAGAAATCAACTCCCAAATATAAATCATTCAATACAAGGCATTCACCAAACAAATGGTTTGTACAGTGCAATTTGTATAGCGCAACAGTGTTCTAGTTTGCATTGAACATTAGTCCTAGTACCAATTGCTTAAATGCTTACTAAAATAGAGCTATTCCAACTCCAATGGGAGAGACAACACAAAGGATAATGGGAATTGGAAAACTCCCACATTAATGATCAACATTAAACAATTCACTCTTAGATAGGTCTCTACCACACTAAAGGAAAAGAATCCTTCCGGTGCTCGAAGCCAGAGGAAGAAGGAGACTGGAAAAATTTTTGTTGGTAAACCGAGCTTTGAGCTTTCTTCCCACAATGAATGAATGGTGCCTCCTACGGCCAGTGAACACAAAGGGCCTCTGAGAATCCTTCCAACGGTCAAAACTTGGGGAAGAAGGGATTGAAGAAATTTCTTCACTTTCTTCTTCTTTTTTGCATTCAAGGGTATAAATCAAGATTCCTTTCAACGACCGGTTAACAAAGGTGAATGCAGGGGGCCTCTAAGAATCCTTCCAACGTTCGAACACTCGCGAAGAAGGAAAGTGAAGAGGGAATCTTTGAGAATCCTTTCAACTTTTGAAAAATTGGGAATAAGAGAGATTCCAATATTTGAAACCTCGGAAGGAACGAGAGCAAACGAACGGTGCCTCTAACGGCTGGTGATAGGAGAACACAAGGGGGCTCTATGAATCCTTCTCACGTTGAAAAACTTTGGAAAAGGAGAAGAAGAAATTTCTTCTTCTTCTTGTGTTCAGGGGTATAATGGGAAAACCCCAAAATTTTTCGCTGATGTGTGGTGGAATTACCCATAAATACTGATTTGTTAAGTGGGGTCGATGAGTTTCGAATGCTGTACCAGGCTATTCGATTTTTCATTTTTTGAGGTGGAATTGCTTGTAAAAAACATAATAATAAGAGTAACAACAACAATAATAACAGCAATAACAATTCTAATGTCCTTAACGCCTATGTAACAAAAACATGTAATAAAACATGGAGTCAAGGATTTGTTGCTTTTCAACTGACCTAGCTTCAAAGTATTCTTATTTAGCACATTTATTTTTGTTATATATTTTCCTAATTCATTTCTTTCATTTTTTTGTATTGTCGGTAGTTTATGTGAATAGTTTTATTGTAGAGTATAGGCTTCTAATCCAACAACTTAAATTGAAGGAGAGTAAATTCGACCCAAATTCCAAAATAACAAGTGTGTGTCATATAATTTGCATAGTTAATTTCTTTTTTTTTTAATAATTTCTCGTCATCTAGACCTTTAGATCAGTTAGCATTTCCATTTAGTAGAACCTATTTTAGTAAAAGAAAAACTATATTATCTAATTGATGAAAAATAATTGATAATCTTACTATCAACCATGATTTGTTACAGTTTAATGATAAATTATTACAAGATTTCCAATCTTCTAAGAAGTTTTATTAAACATATTTTTGTTTTTTTTTTTTGCTACATCTCAATAAATTATTGACTTTATCCTTTAACTCCTCAAGAATATCAAAATAAGTATGTTTAAGGAGAAGATAAAGGCATTTATCTTGCAAGGGTAATTGTGTAAATTTCTTGGAAGATCTTACATTGGATGGCTTCTAGTTTGCATAGGAAGAAAAATCTCAAAATACAAAATCTATGGATGAATAATCCATATTTACATTTCAAAGAGGAAAGAGGGGAGATGATGGTTCCTCTCACCCCAAAGCTCACACGAACCTCCTCCCTCTCTCATTTTCACATACATGATTAGTTATCTTTAAATTAAATGATCAAAAATATATAAAGTCAAAATTAAAACCCTCACATGTCTTAATTGTCCCTAATAAAATCCACCATTAATCAAATTGTTTCTATTTGTTTCTAATAAAAACCCTCTTAGGTCTTAACTATTACTAATAAAATCCATTATTACTCTCTCAAACAAGATTGCTCACTCACTCTCTCTCTTTCTTCTCTCTCTCTCTCTCTCTCTCTCTCTCTCATACGCACACACACACACACACACAATAAAATGCCCCAATAATCTATGTTTGTAACATCTTCCCACCCCATTAAACCTATAATTTCCATTTAATTCTCTCTAAGCCTTTTAACATCTTTTGGTTCTTTTCTAATAAAGTATGGGTATAAAATTGATGGATACAATTAACTCTAAGTGCTAAACCAAGACCAACCCTATGGAGCCTAACTAGGACCGAAAGTGATGTCAAAAAACAAAACCCAAATTTGTCAACCCAAATAGAAGTACAACTCGGGTTGGATGTAAATTTAATAAATTTTCTATGGCCTAAACCCTAACCCAAGGTGATATAGTTAAAATTATTCAAATTTAGTAATCTAACTTGTAGGCCTAAATTTGGGATTATCATTGGGTTAGTCCATGCCGAACTTTTTACTTGTTACAAAGAGCTATAGCCTAGGCCAAGTTGATATAGGTCATAAATGAGTTATATATACATAAAAATCACATCCTTTAGTGATTTATGAATTAAAAATGAGTTATATATACACCGACATATGGAAACATAAGGGTTTTCTCTAATAAGGTTATAACTACTAAATATAAGCTTAATAATTATTTAATGAAACATTTTCTACAATTTTTTAGATAATTATTTACTTTTATTCAAACAATTATTTTATTTTTTATTACAAAAATTAAAAATAAAATGTAACAAAAATAATTTCATGGATGTGGTAGATCATCCATAGATTTACGACATGGTAAATATTATTGTTATATCACACAAAAATTAGAAAAAAATAAATATTTTACAATAAATTTCAATAGATATATGAATTAAAAATTGGAAAAAATATTTTAAAATTACAAAAAGTT
The DNA here is from genome assembly GCF_055504915.1 of Nelumbo nucifera. Classification (NCBI taxonomy): domain Eukaryota; kingdom Viridiplantae; phylum Streptophyta; class Magnoliopsida; order Proteales; family Nelumbonaceae; genus Nelumbo; species Nelumbo nucifera. The sequence goes on from NC_142651.1 coordinate 61,363,992, forward strand.
TAAAAAATAAATATTTTTTCATACTAAAATTAAAAAATAAATATTGTTATTCAAAAAATACAAAAATAAAAAAATGAATATTTTAGAAATTTCAATAGATCTATGGATATGGTAGATCACCTATAGATCTATGACACAATCATTCTTCATGGGAAGATTACACCAAAATAATAAAACTTTAGTTTTTTTTGCTATTTTTTATTTTTTTCTAAATTTTCTTTAAAAATTAAATAGATTTATTTATAGCACAGAAAATATAGGATTTTTGACATATATATATATATACATATATATATATATAAAGCATTTCCAAGCATTAAAAAAACATAAAATATTGTAACATGCTATTGAATAAATTGAAAAAAAAAGTACTTATTTTTGAAAATTTTGTAAAAAGTTGAAAAAACCTAAAAATTCTTGAATTTTGGAGGTTGTTTTTGAGTTTTTTTTAAAGACTTTACAATCCAAGAATGTATAGGGATGATTTGGTGAGTTTGCAAGAGAAAGAAGGCTTTTGGAGAGAGTTACAAGCCTTTTTCTCAAAAAAATTAATTCGTTTCTTGCCTATAGGATACCATATTGTATCAGCCAAGACACCCCGATACGGTTATGATACAGTCCTGATACACCTTGATATGCCTTGATACAGGTCCAATATGCCCCCGATACGCCCCAATATGGTCACGATACGGGGTCGGCACAATGAAAAGACATGATACAAATGATTTTGTAGCATTTCCTGTGCCGGCCCCTTAAAGGTATGATACCTATCGACTGATACATTTCGAAATTTGCAGGTTGGTCTTGAATGCATGACTTAATATTTCAGGCTTGGACTGGTCGTAAAATTTGTGGGCCCTAACCTAAATTAGGATAAAAATGTTCACTCCTTCCCTAAATCCAAACCTAACCAAATTTCTAGTTAACCACATGTACATTGCATGAGTTTAATTGCAAGTGTGAGTGGGGTCTAAATTCTATTTTTTTACTAAAATACCCTTATTTGTTAAACTTGGTCTCCCTTTATTATGAAGGCAAACAAATATTTTGAACTACTACTTTTATTAAATCCATTATATTCTTCATCAATAATTAAATCCTATATTTAAGGTACTAACTCACATTTCCTTTCATTAAATGTTATATTTATGACACATTAAATAATGAACTTTGTAGACTTTTCCTAACTAAAACACCCATATTATGAATTTAGTCCCTCTTTAACTATATGGGTAAAAAATAGAATTTAAAGTTCTACTAATTTCCACTTCATTAAATTCCCTCTCATTAAGGTATTAACTTCCATTCTCTCTCTTTAAATACTCTATTTGAAGTATATTTGTTTCTCACCAATAAATTCTACAAATTAAATTTATATCCAATATTTTACCCTCTCATTAAGGTATTAACTCCAATTCTCTCTCCTTGGGTACTTTATTTGAAGTATTTTGTTTATCACCAATAAATTCTACAAATTAAATCTATATTTAATATTTTTAATAATTTAAAACATATATTCAAAATCAACATGGAAAATAATTAAACAAACCACCTTTTTTGAGTGGCAAGTAAATAGTTTAACCATCGGCATCAAATGAGTTAACCAATGTTCTCATAATTAAATAATAAAAGTTAAAAAAATAAATATAAATATAAATATTATAAAAATTATAAAAAAAAAATTATGAAAAAATTTAGGCACATCTCCAATATTATTTATTTATCATATCAAACAACAATAAGCATGCTAAATAGATCAACCCATGATATAATAAATAAATAATAGAATTTAAAACAGATAGACACAAAAATTATTAAAAACATAGTAATTTTGTAAAAAAACAAACATTTAGGAGCATCTCTATTATTATCTATTTATCATATTAAACAATACTAAGTGTGATAGATAAGAGTCATTGTTGTTAATGGAAGAAAAAGTATTAAAAGGTAAACCAACATAAAAGAAAAACTATTTTTGCATCTAATTGATAGTCAATGGTCCATAGGGAGGCAAATTAGGTGGGCTTAACTCAATCTCGAATTGACCTATCTTGTAATTTTAGATAAGCTAGTTTCGATTTTTGGTCCTCAACTTGGGCTTGCGCCTAGGTCTAGGCTCAAAAGTTTAGGCTTTTTTATTTTTTAGGTTGGGCCCAAGCTTAGCCCTTAGATAGATAAAGTTATGCCTAATTATATACATACAATCATAAACACATATATAGCACATGTACATGCATGTGTATGTCAAATTTTGTCATACTACTAATTGATAGAACAAAGTCTAAGACTAACCCAAGTGCATCAAATTTAAATTCAGGTTGGCCCATGTTATACAAATTACGCTTGGCTTTGGTCTACAGCCTTAGGTCCAATGCATGGGGTTGGATTTGGGTTAACATTAAATCAAAGATCAAAATTTTGACTCGATACTCCTCATATCGAGCAAATTGTATCGTACCTTTTGGGTTCTTTACAAGTGTTTCAGGAACCCTTTATATATATAAACCATTTAAAAAAATAAAAAATATATATAAAAGCACATGGATTTTAGTACAAGTACACCTCTATCAATACACAAAGGTGTATCGATACTTTAAACATTGGATTACATTCAGCCCAACCTACTTGACTTACACCATAATGGTCCAATTGTTTGATTAAATGGGTTAACCAATATTGTCATAATTAAATAATAAAAATGCAAAAAAAAATGCAAAAAAAATAAAAAGTACATAAAATTTATAGAAAATTTTGACACATCTTAGATATTATAAATTTATCATATCATACAAAAATAAGTGTGATAAATAATAATTATTTTTAAAATTAATTATATAAATGGAATAAAAACATTAAAGTTGCCAGAAATGATAATGCATAATAAAAAATAGGCTAAAACATAATGCCATAATTACATAATAAAAATTTAAAAAATAAATAAATTGAACTAAAAAATAGAAAACACAATTTGTCTATAAAATATGTACACATATCTAATATTATATATTTTTCATGATAAACAAAAATAAATATGATAAATAGGAAGTATTTTAAATAATAATAGAAATAAAATATAAAATCTAAATCCACCAACACACTATGCTTTAATTATTTATCCTTTTTAAATGATTCTAATAAAGGTATTAAATTTATTAATGTTATCTAAAATTTCCACATGGAACGCACATACGACATATTTACTAGTTAATTAAAAGTGTGAATAGACATATTTCTAATAATTATTTGATTCTATCACTAGTCTAAGGTAGATTAAAACTTAATGTGTGTGCACTCTTACTCTCATAATTATATATGTCCTAATTATATGGGATTAAGTATATAATTTTTATTTCTATTCATGCTATATTCATAGGGATGACAATTTCTACTTTACCTAGTAGATATTTGCCCTTACCCTCTTCAATAAGGTGGGTCTTTTCTATGAAGAATAATGGATTTTGCAATGAGGATGGGTTTTAAGATTTTACAACTCATATTGGTATAGGTAGTTGTGGTATTAGGTTAAACCCAACCCTCCTCAACCTGCACATTAAATTTACTAAAATGCCATAATGCTTATAATTAAATTATTATTATAAGACAAAGTTATGTATTGTATAGAATTTAATAATCTTTTGTATTTTATTTAAAGGATTATTAATAACTAGTGTGTTTTTTATATGTTTTAATCAAATAATTAAATTCTTTTTTATGTTTGATCATATTATTTTGCTTGTTTATTGCTTATATAGCAAAAATTAGATGTAGGTTCTAGGCCCAACCCACTAACCTAACCTATTCAACTCTTAAATGTGTGGAAGGTAGGGCTAAGGAGGTTTTTTCATTTTTATATGTGGAAAGAGTTTGGATATTAAAAGTCCAACTTATTACAAGTTTTGTACATTATACAATTGAGATGTTTAAGAGGCGAGAAATATTTAAAATTTGTAAAACCTATTCCATTGCCATCCCTACACATCTATCATTAAATTATGGGTTCTTAAATCATTTATTATTACTTTCACCAAAATCCTACTTCTAACCCTTTCAACTTGTAACACTACCTTTTATATCAAGTTATATAAATGGTGTGCATTCTCATTTATCTTTCTTGTAAAATAAAAATAACAAAATGAAAATTGTTATTAAAGAATATATTTTTATATATTAGTAACAATAGGTTATATATTAGTAACAAAATGAAGAATTAAAATATACATATGTATAAATATATATATTTTAAAACATTTCATATAATTTTTATTAATATTTATAAAATATATAATTTTAGTAACTAATCAATTTTTTAAACATTTAATAACAAATACATCATTAAGAACAAATGATATCTAAAAATTAAAATTTAGATATATATATATAAATAATAATGATAGGTAATTAAAATGTTATGTAGTAATAGTTTTATTGTTTTCAAAGAAAAATTAGGTTTTACTTTCTTAATTTATAATTTTACATCAAAAACATTAATTTAAATTATAATGATTAGGTAATTTATAATATATAAAAAAAGCTAAGTAAACAAATTTACATTTAAAACATAATGAATTGATAAATATAAACCTAATATAGATTAATATGAATAGTGTATTAATCAATATTGTAAATATAAGTAAAATGGAATATAGTGTTTTAAACATTCCATCCATGCATGTGTTATTATTAACCTAAAAAAATTAATACATATCAATACTTTAAACTTTGTACAATATTGAAAATACTATATATACATGTAAAATATATATAAAATTGTAATTTTAAGAGATGCATCGCAATATACTTTTACTATGAATAGATAAAGTGAATAAGTTAAGATATATATGAATACACTAAAAAATTTAAATAAATACAAAAAAATATATTAATAATAATATATATATAAATTTTACATAACTATAAATTAGTTATTTATACATTAAAAAACATAATTTGATAGTTTATATAATTTGAACCATCAAGACATAATGATAACTATTAGTGACAAACATTTACTAAGAATTAAAATATGTACCTACCTTAGTTCTCAAAAAATATCAACATAGTTTTTATTAATATGTATAAATATATAAATTTTAAAAATCAAATTTAACGCTTTATGGCAATCATTAACTAAGAAGAGAAAATTTAAAACTAAGAAACAAAATGCATACAATTACAATAAGTATTAATTATAGTATATTGGTAGATATATCATCTTTTAAATAAATAACTAAGAAATTTACATATATTGTTTAATATAACAAATTATGTATTATTAATTGTTAATCATTAAAATTTAATAATGTATTATAAATAATGTTTAAATATCATTGCGTATCAAATGTATTAATTTTCAAAGTAATTAATATGTAATTTTTATATATATCTAGCATATTGATACGTTAAGCCTTAGTTATAAAAATTAATAAGAGTAGCATAATATATTATTAAAAAAATAAAAATCATAATGTAAAAAGTTTGACTTTGAAAGCAGGCTTTTAATGAGAAAAATCACTTATGAGACATTTGAATTTAAAAAGTTACCTTAAATATAAAAGAAAAATGAATAATTATAGGGATTTAAATAATTGGTATGTATCAATTAATACAAATCAATACTTTAAATCTTAATCTTAAGTATAAAACTATTAAAAATTTTATACAAGTAATATATTATAATACACTAATCATTTAAGTTTAATGACATGTTACACACAAGATTTAAGGTATTAATACATATCAATTTTTTTATTCATCGATATCAAAATGATTTAGATATTCTTAATAAGTTTAAACATTAATGTTTCTCTTAATATATGTATACTTGAATCATCAAAGTGAAAAAATAGAAAAAGAAAAAGAACATTGATAGTTAAAAATTCTATAAATACAATTTTTGTCTCTAATATATCAATACTTTGAATTTTATTGTTGGAATTAATAAGAATAATGATTGGGAGTAATACAAATTTAAATTTAAGAACATAAAAATTATCATAAAAAATATAATGTATTCTCGTATAGATTAGTATCATGCCTATATTAGTTATTTCACCTATGTTACATGTTCATAACTTCACAACTAGTATACATTAGTTCATTAAAATTAATGTGTATTCATATATTAAATCTTGGCATGGGATATAAAATCATTAGTAAGAAAATTTGAATATTTATATTTAAGTTCAAAGATAATAAATTTATAATTACATCATAACTTGTCATGGTTAGATTTATTTTGTATCGTAAATTTTAAAACAATTTTATTTTTAATAAATGTTAAAATAAACAATAGTTATTTTCTAAAAATTTGGAGAATAAAAATAATTATAAACATTTTAATGAGAGAAAATATGAAGGGTTATTATATTAAAAACATAATGTACTCTCATTATATCATTTTGTATCATATGCTCATATTGGTCATTTCACCCATACGATATATTCATAACTTAAAAAATGGATATATATTAATTAATACAAATTAATGTATGTGAATATTTTAAATCTTAACCTTAGATATATATGCCACTAGTAAAAAGATTTAAATCTTTATATTTAAGTTTAAAGACAACAAATATACGATTAAACCATTACTTTTTATGGATATATTTATTCTAGATCTTAAGCTTTATGACAATTTTCTTTTCTTGATGAATTTGTCAACAAATGCTAAAAAAATGATCATTAAAATTAGTATATTTATAAGTGTCAAAACAAATTATTATTATTTTAAAATAATAATGAAGCTTTGCTTTGAAAGTGGTTATGAAGATTGCTAATGGAAAAGGACAAGTTATAGACTAAGGTGATTATAAGTATTCATGGACAAATGCTTGATGAATGGGACATTGGAGTTCTAGTTAGGGATACATGAGCCTCTCTCTAAAAATCTATACATGCTATTCTTCTTTCTTTCTTGCCTTTTATGATGTATAACATTTGTTCTTTTAATCAAGTGAAATTTTAGGAGCATAATTAGGTAGGGGATGTGTTTGAAAGAACAATTTCCTTCATTGTATTCCATTTTTTTTTAAAGATGAGCTAGTGTCTACTTTTTTTATTCCCTTAGACTCAGACTCTAGGATTAATTGGGACTTGGGTTTTAAAAAAATATTAAAAACTCTAAAGTCCATAGTGTTTCAATTCTAATTCAGATTTTAGGAGAAATTATTTTGGACTTGGGGATGAGAGATAACAAGATATGGATTGACTTCATGTGGTGTATTTTCATGTGCCTATGCCTACTTTTTCAATGCCTTAGTGTCACAAGTGACTCCTTCATCGTGCCATCAAGCACCTACCGTAAGCCATCAGAGTGCCAACCGCGTGCCTTCATGGTGTCAACATGTGTGTCATGGGTGGGCTTTGCATGTATTTTGTAAGGGGGGACCGCCAATGGCGTTATTGTAATTACATAGTATGATTTTTCATCCTTTTGATGTTTCCTATTATCACTCCCCCAAAAGCTTAACGTACTCTTTGAGGAGAGGTAGGTAGTCGAGTGAGTCATGAGCATGTAAAGGTTAAGCATGAGATTCCCTCGACACTGAACTGTGTGCTTATGCTTGACATCCATTAATGCAATACAATTTGCCTTTTATCTAATTCATGTGCCATCTTTGTTGCCTTTTCTTGTGTTGTTGCTTATTGCTTAGGCTTACTCATCGCATTCGAGTGCCGCACGGGGTCCCAACGACTAGCACTGTGACATTAGTGCAACCCTCTAATAGCATGAGGTAAGACTTTTTAGTCTTGAAAGTTTAGGGTAAATCAATTCCTCTAAGGATTGGAACTTTTTGTTGGAGAGCTTTTCAAGAATGTATAGTACTTGTAACTTTTTCCATAGAAAGACCCAAGTGGTTCTTATCTCTTAATTGGTGTATGGCTAATGGTGAAAGTTGTTATCACTTATTAATATCCAATCCTTTTGTTTTAGATATTTAGGTTTACTTTTTCTCTTTGCTTGATTACAAGTGGACCTCAAGAAAATATAAAAAGATTATTTGCTTATTCCTGTTTTAGGTGGCCAAAGAAGAGGGGTAAAACTCTTTCAAGATGTGTTAGACCTACCACTTATTAGACAATTTGGGAAAAAAGGAACTCAATGGTTTTTTTTTTTTGACAAAGAAAGGAATAACATTATTGAAGCAGTTACTATTAGAGTGGTATAGTGGATGAAATTTCTAGAAATGTTCAAGGAATCTCTATAGATATGATCAAAAGGAATTAGCTGATTCATCCCCTGTAAAAACCAATACCAACCCCATTTTCTCCACCAGTTTCTAGTTTTATCAAACTAAACTTTGATGGCAATAGTGAAAGTAACATGGGGTCGTTTGGCATTGGAGGAACCTTTAGGTTGTGTTTGGATACAACACAAATGAATTTACGCTGATGCAAAATTATGACAATGCAAATGATTTTAGTGTAAGTTCTAGCCTGTTTTTGTTTTAAATTTAAGCTTATTTTGTTTGATTGTAATACAAATAAAGGAAATTAAGACATGAAGCATAATAAAATAAAACCCAAAACAAAATTAAATGAGAATTTGCATTATTTTTTCATTTGCACTCTCATGCATTTTTACTAGTGCAAATAAAATTGCACTACAACCAAACACAACCTTAGGAACGAAGATTGGAGAGCAATTGCTTTATTTTCCAATCCTATTAGTGTTGGTGACTCACTCCGAGCTAGGATCTTGACAGTGGTGGAAGAGATGAATAAGGTTAAGGAGATGAATTGTCGCAAGCTCATTGTTGAAGGGGACTCAAAAATGGTTATAGATTGGCTACAAATAGAAGAAAATGGTTTATAGAAGTTCGCTAATGAAAAAAGATTGTTCAATTGGCTAGCACAAGGGTTGGAAGTTCAATTGTAGTAAGTAAAAGAGAAGTGTAAATTCCTTTACGAATACTCTATCTAAGCAAGGGATGGGGTGGGAAGGGAACAAATGTTTTGGGCTATGTTGTAATCTTGTCTTTTTTTGGGCACATTTACAAAAATTCAACTTGTGCCAATATTGTATTGATTGCATAACAATATATTACAATGGATACAAATGGATATGATGCACCAATTGGTAAAATCTCTATTTTTTTTTTAACAAATCTTCTTAACTTAAATCATTATACTGTTTGTTTTAAGCATAGTTGGAATTCTTTCTTCACTCCTAATTTGCAAAACCAAAGAAAAATATGTAAAGAGGTAATTTTATTTTTCATTTAATCATCATGTTCAATTGATGTATGTTGTGGCTCAATTTGTGATCTTTATTAGATTTGTGCATTTTCTTCAAAGAAAGTAGAAAAGACCAAAAATTAAAAAAAATATATTTTATATGTTTTAAATGATACTCATGGTATAAAATAATTTTATTTTAGTAGATTGAAAGCTTAAACATTATTTGATGCATTGTTATTTGTTAATGTATCTCTTTATATAAACTATTAAACTCTGCATTTATTATGTATTTATAGGATTTATGAGAAATTCCCTAATAATATCTAATTCTATCCATATATTTTTCACCATATTCATGTATATCCAAAGTGTCCAATACATATTCACATCCAAGCTTCAAAGTGCAATAGTCGATACAATGTTTTGAACCTTTAAATACATGTATTCAATCTTTCCATCATTTTCAATGTTAATTAAGTGTATCCCAATTTATGAAGCAAAAAAAAGTATATCCCAATTTATACTTCACATAAACCATTAAAGTATTTCTGACCAAGTAAAACTATTAAAATATGTATTTTTTATATTTAAAGACTTATTTTTTATCAGTGATTTATAAGACTTATTTTTAGTCATCAAAAAATTATCCTTGATGTTACTGATATATTTTTAAGTTTGTTCGACTTTTCCTAAGCATTCCATGCATATCAATCTTTCTACCATACCCATACGTGTCCAAAATGTGTCTATGATAAATCTCCTAAAATTGCCTTTCCAATACTCTTCATGCTTCTAATACATTAAACCTTCCTTTCCTCCTCCCTCTCTCTCTCTCTCTCTCTCTCTCTTCCCACTCTGTCATTTATTGCAATTAGGTTTAACCAACCAGGTAGGAACATGTGACAGCATAAGAAAAAACCCACTTCAACCCAACCCCATATGAACCCTAAACGCAACCAACCATAACAGAACCATAGACAGAGAGAGAGAGAAGAGAGAGAGATTGGCATCTCCCCTTTGAAAGTGATAATGGTACAATATTAAAAGCTAATCGGTTGAAAACTTGGAATGATATCATAATTAACAAAAGTAAATCCCTATATGAATCCTGCTATCAGCAAGTACATAATTCAATGGCAAGCTCCTTTGGAAGCAACCAACTTCTCTACTAGTGATACAAGTCTACAACCTAAACTATTTTACCCCTGCACTCCCTTAACGCTTAAGTATGCGTACGTAGTTCCCTCCAAAGGAGACCAACATGCTACAGCGTTGTGTTAGACCATGGAACTGGATCATTTTCACAAGTATGCGTATTCTTTTCCCTTGTAGAACAAATGAAAAGCCCCGTTAATTTAACTAAATATACTTCAAGCATCAGGGACATTCAAGTTCTTGAAGAGCTCGGGAAGGTGGGCGTTTGTTAGTTTGGTCCTCTTGCTAATCTCGCGATGCTTCTTCTTGGGCTTTGACTTGGGTGCAATGCCATGCACTTGGGCCATAGCCCGCCTCTTGGCAGTGTTGGTTGCAGGCTTCATCCCATTCTTTTGGAGGTCCTTTTCTATGTCAACCATATCTACTGGCAGCTTCATTTCCCTGAATAGCTGCTTTAGGTCATCATCCACCTTGATCGGAACCCTAGGATCATTTGGGTAGGCTATGTCTTCTTGTGAATCAAAATTCGACAGCAGCCAAATCTGGCCTGCAGCCTTCAAAGCCTGCACAAAGAAGTATATATTTGTTGTAAGTACCGTCTATCTTGACTTTCTAAAATTACCACTGTATTTTTGGTCCTGTAGATGGTGGGAACAGGTTGGTTAGTCAGGCTATCTAGTGAGCTCTTAAGAAAAGTAATCCTTTTACTGATAAAAAAACAAGCGTAATCTCTTTTATATGCTAAATCGAAAACTAGCAATAAAAGGAAAAGAAACACCTACCAAGGTAAAATATATTGGTATCACATATGATATAGGTAGCTTATATACAGATATGTGTTGCAATATAACGCATGGATACATTGGAGAAATTCTTACAAATCCCTAGGAGTAAGCATTATTTGATTAAAACCAAAATTTTTGGTTTTGGTTCAGTTTTCTCTTTACAATTTTGGATTCAAAATTTTGGTTTAATCGGTTTCATTTTTAACCAAATAAACCAAATGTTCACCCCTACAAATCACACAAATACGTCAATAACACTAAATCTAAGGTTGAAATAACTAACTATAAGGCATAAACATATAAGAAATGTACACTTTAATAGTTTTTATGAAGAGATGAAATACAACATGTTAGATACCATACAATACTAATAATACATAAAATAATGTTTTTTTATCAATAATGGGTAATGCTGTGTTTGGTTGCAATGCAAATAAATTTGCACTGATGCAAAACCATGGCAGTGCAAATGATTTGAGTATAAATTTTGACCTATTTTTGTTTCAAATTTTAGCTTATTTTGTTTGATCACATTACAAATAAGGTAAATTAAAACATGAAGCAGAATAAAGTAAAATCCAAAACAAAATTAAACAAGAATTTGCATTTTTTACATTTGCACTCCCATGCATTTGTACTAGTGCAAATAAAATTGCACTGCAACCAAACACAGCCTAAGCTTTATTAATGATTCAAAGCAAGCCAAGTATAAGTACAGGGAGAGAGAGAGAGAGAGAGAAGCCTTCTTAGCCCTCCCATAGAGTTTCAAACATAAAACAAACTAAAATCAAATCAATTACATCTGAGACCAAAACAACGAGACACTATTCACCCCTTGTTAAACATCAGTAAGACAATAAGCACTTCTTTTGACCCAAATAGGGTGGCAGTTGAGCAGGTTTGGGTGGGTTGGGTTTGGGTTGAGCTTCAACCCAACCAGTCTAACCCGCCAACCCTTTAATGACCCATTTAGAACAAAGTAAATGGGTTGAGTTCAACCCAACCCATTAGCTTTTTAAATTCAAATTATAGAAAATTACAGGAAATGCAAAAAAAAAATGAAATTACAGGAAAATAAAACAAAAATTATAGAAAAAAGAAAAATAGGAATAATAGAAATTGCACAAAAAATATATAAGTTACAGAAAACACAAAAACAAAAACAAAAAATCTAACACAATGGGCGGGGTGGGTTCAACGGGTTGGGTTGGAAATGATCAGCTTACTAATGTTCATATTCCTTGCTCTTTGTATTCCTTCCATTACCGCCGCCAATAACTCCCCAGTCACCTACTCCAATTGGTCCTAGGAAAAAAGCAATTATTTTCACTTATCCCTAAACACACCTCCAATGCCTGAGGACTTGGGATTTCCAACACTACTTCCATCGAAGTTCAACTTACTTAATAAAACCACTATTTGGGGGGCGGGGAGCATAGTGGAGTTGAGGCCTCCTTAAATGGGACTGAATTAGCAACTTCCTTCCAGTGAGTGTAGACCACCTCTATGCTAGTTTCTTTATTACTCTCCTTGTTTGAAAAACACTCTTGAGTTCCTTTCTTACCAAATAGTATGGCAGCCCATACACATCTCCATACTATCCTTCCCCTTTTCATTGGCCAACTGAACATTGTAGAGGCAAAGAAACTTTGCACATTTGGTGAGGGAGTCCACCTACACCAGAATAAAGAAAGAAACAATTAGGAGGAGAAAATTGTAAGTATTTCAATGGCCAATTGGACACCTCACACCCCAAAATATTTGCACACTCAGATACCTCCCCCTCCTCTATGTTAATCCCCACCATACAGCTTATATCAAACTTCACTTTTAAATTTTGCATTTGCTCAAAAAGTTGTACAAGTAGTTTCAAGTTCCTAGCCCACCTCAAATCATCCTCTTCACGAAAAAGCATCATACCATCTGCAAATTGTAAATGAGTAAGAAGTACCCCCTCCCTTCCAACTCTCCAACCCCTTATTAAATTTCTTGAATATTCTCTAGAGATTAATCTCCCAAGAACATCTACTGCTAAGGTAAAAGGGAAGGGAGAGAGGGGTTCCCCTTGTCAGATACCCCACAAAGTAAGGAAAAAGTCCACCACTGTTCCATTCATCAGGATAAAGTAATGGCAAGTCCTAAGGCATCCCAACACCCATTTACACCATCTGTCCAAGGTCAAGCTTGCAAACCACTCCTTTCTTCCCAGCTCTCTTCAAGTCCTCCACACTTACGTTTACTATTAAAATTTGATCAGCTATTTGTCTCCCTTTCACAAAAGCCCCATGATTAAGTGCAATGATGGTAGGAAGGGCTAGACTAATCCTAAGAGACATCACCTTTGCTATAATCTTATACAAGCTACTCACCAGGATAATTGGAGTTTAACCCCAGATTAATTACTCCTCTCTTGTAAAATTCATCAAACACTAATTGAAGGTCTTCTTTCAAAATATTCTAGCACTCTTGATAAAATACCATTGTGAACCCATCTGGCCCTAAGGCTTTTGCTTTATCCATAAAAAATACTACTTCCTTTATTTCCTCCAAATCAAATCTTCTTTCTAACCAATCATTGACCTCAATCTCTAACCTTGGCCACTCCAATCCTTTTTACCCACACTTTGCCATTTAGGGGCTTCTAAAAATAGATTTGAAATGATCCACAAAAGCTCCAACTATCTCATCTTGTTGCATAATGGTTGAACCCTCTACCACTAACTTAGCTATGAAAATTTTCCTTCTTCTCTTGTTCGCCACAACATGAAAGAATTTTGTATTCCAATCTTCATCTTTTATCCACTTATGCCTTGATTTCTTGTCTCCAACTTATTTCCTCTTCGTATAAAACGTCCTCCAATTGATTCCTCAAAGTCTGTCTTTGTTCCTTATCACTTTCCTTAAAAGAACCCCCTTCTTTCACGTCTAATTCATAAATTTCATCAATCACAGCTTGCTTCCTTTCTTCTAATCTCCCAAACTCCGAAGTGTTCCATTCTTTAAATTTGGTTTTCAAATACTGAAGCTTCTTATGAAAAACTCATTCCTTTCCACTTGACTCTAGGTTCACTTTCCTCCCACCAATACTTAACTCTTTTGATAAATCCTAAATGGCACAACCACATATTTTCAAATATAAACAAAGATGGTCCAGCACTTCTCAACTCCCCTCCTTTGAAATCAAAATTGACCAATGGTCAAAAGTTACCCTGGGCAAAGCTCTAGACACCAACCCTCTCCAATCTAGTGAGAATAGAAACTATCCAATTTAGAACAGATTGAATTCATTTGGAGACTAGACCAGGTAAAATTACTGTTAAGTAATTGCACCTCCTTAAGCTCATAAGTACTCACAAAATGATTAAACTTCCTCATACTTGTCATCACCCACTGCCTCAAGTTGTTAGTTTCATCTATGAATTTGATTACCTTAAAATCCCCCCTATGCATCAAGTCCTTCCCACAGTCCTCTAATATCACCCAATTCTTCACATTTCATTTCTCTCCCTATAATCATTAAAGCCATAAAGATTTGTCAATACCCATTCAAATCCATCCTCTACTTGTCTAAATTTAATAGACACTGAGAACTTACCCATAAGTTCTTCAATACCTACTAGCACTTCACTTCTCCACAATATCACTAAACCACCTAAGAATCCCCACGATGGTGCAACTCCCATTTAATCTACCAGCTTGGATTCTAGATCTAAAACCACATCCAAGTTTTCTTTCCTAAGCACCTCCTTAATTATTGATCTTTTCATCGCACTCCCCAGAACCTACTTGTTCCCTTTCCACTTTTCCCTTCTCTCACTGAACATTTTGTCCCCCTTCACATCCAACTTCACTCAATTTCCTTTTCCCCACTTTTGTTCTTTTTTCCTTCTTCTTCAATAAGACTTTCAAGTCATTTAGATCCTTCAATTTACATCCTAGCTGTCTAACAAAATCTGCCACCTCTACTAGTTCCTCCCTCTCTTCCTCTCTATTCACTCTATCCTCTCCACTCTCCTCCCCTCCCTTATTTACCTTAGTTTCTTCTTCACTTGGCTTACCCATTGCTTCCTTCTACAATTCCTTCTTTTTTAACCTTCCAGTAACATCTCTATAAGTTCCCAATTTTTTTTTCCCTAACCCATTTCTTCCTCTAAGACAATTCCTTCCCTTCTCCCCATCACTTCCCCATTGTTTCTCGCATCATCATTATCTCTGCCATTGGCTTCCCATGCTGAATCTTGGATGAGAATTTTGAACAAAAGCTTCAGACACAAAGCAAACATTAGTAACTAAACTCGAATTGACAAGGTTACATGGGCTCTGTCTAAGGGGGGCCATAGTGACTAAAGAGAAACCAACGGTTAGCTTTCCTTGTTTGGTGGTGTGAAAATCACCTTCCCCCCCAGTATGGTTTTGTTTAGGAAGATTTCCCGTCTCCTTTTCAATCCATATATTACTTCTAAATACCTATGGTTTGCCCCTATCTCGTGCAAACCTATCCTGCCTCTGATGATCCTCAGCTATTTCTTACGGACACCCTGCATAAATTTCTTATTCATTCCTAGTTCTTCTGTTTCCACACTTCAGTTTTCCTTCCCAACATCCTTATTATGTGTTATTGCCGACTGTATAGGGGTAGTTTAGTCCTTCTATTTATGTTCAAGTTTATGTGTAATGTTTATGTTAAGTGATGTGCCCTATACTTCAAGTAAGGACATGTTTTTCTTTTGTTTTAATTTAATAGAAACATATAAATATAACCTGGCCAACTAGAGATGGTGACTTTTCTCTCTTGTTCAAGCCAGTTTTCTCCTTCTCCTTTCTTTTCTTCTCCTCTTTTTCTCTCTTCTATCCCCTCTAACCTTCCTCTAATTCTAACAGAATTCTAGTGCAGGTCTGAACTTATCATGGTATCAGAGCCAGGTTGACAAAATCAGATCTGCCCAGAATTCTGTCCTATTGCCATTCAGCCTAGGGTTTTACAGTTTTCTTCATCATCATTGGAGATAGGGAAAAGGGCTGAAAAGGAGTGATCACCATTTCCCTTTGGAGGTTTTCATGCCTCCTGTCAGTGGTTTAGTGGGTGTTTGTGGTGGTTTGTAGGAAGCCCTCTAATTGATGGCACGAAGGGGGCTTTTTCGGGTGTGTTTTCCTCCCTTTCACAGTGACAGTGCTATGGTGTGTATTCAGGTAGTTGTGTGGTAGTTTTGTGGTGCTGAAAGTGAAGAAATCAGCGATGGGTATTGCTGAAAATTGTGACTGTGGGTGGTTTCACTAGTGTTCAGTGTGGTGAAAAGTGATTTAGAAGTTTGATATACGAAAAAAGGGGGAATTCAGATATGCGAGAAAGTAGTGAACACAATTCTAGTGTTATGTTCCCCACCGACTACCTGAATGTTTAGATGACTTCTAGCAAAATCTGTAGAGGTCTTTCTTAGAGCTAAGAATAAAGTGAAGCATGTAAAATAAGAAAAACCTCCCGCTGACTCTCTGGAGTATAGTGATTGGGAACAAGAATATGCACCGGTTATGACCTGATTATGGAATAGTATGGAACCCAAGATCAGTGTGAATTTTATGTTCCTAGATACAACCAAGGAGATTTGGGACCATGCCAAGAAATTGTACTCAGGACAAGACAATACTACTAGAGTGCATCAGCTTTATCAGGAATACTTTAATCTGCAATAGGGTAATTAGTCTTGAGGAGTACTATGTTCCTAGATACAGCCAAGGAGATTTGGGACCATGCCAAGAAATTGTACTCGGGACAAGACAATACTACTAGAGTGTATCAGCTTTATCAAGACTACTTTAATCTGCAATAGGATAATTAGAGTCTTGAGGAGTACTATGTTAGCATGAGGAATCTTCGTAATGAGTTGAATGTGTACCATCCCCTCACTTCCGATTTTAAGATTCAGCAACAATAGAGAAAACAACTAGATGTGACCAGTTTTTAGTAGGGCTGAAATCTGAATATGAACCAGTGAGAGCACAAATACTAGGAGGGTTAGCTCTTCTATCTCTAGAAGAGGTGTATGCCGTCTTCGGAGGATTTCTATTGGGCCCACAGAGAATTCTAATATCTCTAATAGGCCTGCCTTTGCAATGACAAGAGGGTGAAGTCGTGGTGTAGGTGGAGCTCGAGGAGTCCAGCCTGGTCGTAGTGATAGCAGTGGATCTATGTATGGTCGTAGTGGTGGTGGTGGACCCATGTATAGTCGTGATGGTGGACGTGTTGGAGTTCGAGATTCAGGGGGAGCTCGTGGTAGAGGATGTAGTAATGGTCCGAGAAGGTGTACACATTGTGGTATCGAAGGGCACACCATTAACTTTTGTTATGAGAATGACCCACCTTCAACTTGGGCAAATCATGTAGTGGCCAGTAATGGTAGTTCAAGACAGGATATCCAACAAGTTGATCAGATGCCCTCTACATCTATGGATGTCTCCGGGAAGGAGATGATGAGTGTCCCACGTGATGAGTATGAGTAGTTTATCCAAGCCACCTTTCAACAGAATACAGCTACTCTCACACATTCAGGTATGGCACTATAGCTTGTCTAGCATTGAAACCCACCTCCTGGATTATCGACCCTGGAGTTTCCAATCATATGACTAGGACTCCAGGTGTGTTTTCCTCCATTTCAAGATGCTCCACATCACATTCGGTTACCCTTGGTAATGGTTCTACATCCTTCATTTGTGGTGTTGGTAATGTTGACATAGACCCTTTATCCCTGTCCTCAGTTTTGTATGTCCCAAAATTCCCTTTTAATCTTATGTCTGTTAGTAAGTTAACCAAGTCTTTTAATTGCTCTATGACCTTTTACCCCTCTTCTTGTGTTTTTCAGGATCTCAAGGCATGGATGAAGATTGGTAGAGAGCATGAAGTTGGTGGACTGTATTATCTTGATGGTGGTGGTGGTTCGTCAACAACTCTTCAGACATCTCTCTCTCCTCTCTAATGGCACTGTAGACTTGGTCACCCATCGCTTAAAGCACTGAAGTCACTTATTCCATCGTTGAGCCGTCTTTCTGTTTTGGATTTTGAGTCGTGTTAGTTGGGGAAACATCATCATGTTCCCTTTAGTCCTAGGGTTGATAATTGTATGTCGAGTCATTTTTCTTTAGTTCATTCAGATATTTGGAGTCCAAATAAAATAGTGTCAAACAATGGTTACAAATACTTTGTTATTTTTGTTGATGATTATTCAAGGATGACGTGGCTTTACCTAATGAAAGAAATGAGTGAATTGTTTTCCATTTTCCAAAAGTTTTATGCTGAAATTTAAAATGGGTGGGGACATCAACTAATACTATGCCAAATAGTCTAGCCAAGCAAGGGGCAAGAACAGTTGTATTTGGTACCTTTGTAGTTTGTTTTTGGTTTTGATTGCTTGGAGAGGTCGCAGCTTGTGCCTCTCCATGGGATGATCTGTATCTGTTATTCTCCATTTTATAATAAAACTTTTCTCATTTATCAAAAAAAGTATCTTATTTGATGAAAAAAAAAACAAATTGGACATTTCAATATCTAATCATCGATTCCATTACATCAAACAATGTTTGCACTTCCAATCTACTAAAAATTCATTACAACATAGAGATGTTCTCAAAAGGTCTAATGTTCAAAACTTGGATTGCAACGTCTGTGGGAGCACTGTGGTGGAAGGAAGGGTTGAGGAAGATGAAGATGATGTGGCCAAGAACTGGTATCATGGCAACCTTGAAGAAAGAGGAGAAAAGAGGAAGCTGGAAAAGTTTCATGAATAAGGAAGCTAAAAAGGTTGAGAATTGGAAAGGTGAACTCCAAGTTACTTCTGAGTTTGGAAAGTCGAAGCAACAAGGAAAAGGACCAACGACTTTCCTTGAGACTTTTGCTCAGGCACTAAAGTGGTCAAAAGAGAAAGACGTGGCAGATTCAAATTCGAACAATTGGCTTGGGATGGGGACAAATGTGAGGAAGGGAGAGGAAAAACTTGGTGGGCCTTTGAATGGCTTGGCCCAGTCACGAGGTGTTGTATGTGAGCACGTGAGTCAGGAAGTTTGTGGGGGTATTATAGGGACTGAAAGGCCTGGCCCATTAGCTTCACACTTGGAGATGAACAAGAAGTCATGATCACTTAAGTGATCACAACATGACTAGGGAAAGAAGTCAAGCTTTAGAGGACCATTTTATAGGTGTATCATCGTCCCAATCTAAGGATACAGTGGCAAACTCAACGATGGGTTTTGGTTTGAGGCTTGCTTGGATGCCGAGACTGGTTTCCTATTCTACCAGTCCAAAGAAGCCCAATCCAAGGTACAATCACAAGAAAAATAGGGATGACATGCTGGATTCAGGTTGGGTAAGTTTGGAGGAAAAGAATTTGGAAGGAGAGGGGAGCTCTGAAGTTTCTAGTTACGGCAGTGTTCAAAGAAAGTGTCGGTCATGACTTGGAGAAGAAGCTAAAGAAGGTTTGAGAATTCTATTCGATGAAGAACTCTCTACCACACAACCGAGGCTATCAGTCTAGTCTGAGAAAGACGAAGGAAGATCAGGATCCACTTCGGGGGAAATGAAATCTAAAACAAAGAACAGAGAACTGTGCTCAAAGCGAGTCCAAGTACAGGGTGCTAGTAGGGATTGTGAAGTCAACCCACAACGATCCGGCAGAACTACAAACTGCCCCTTCCCAAAGATAATTGTCTAGAGGTTGGTTGTGAAGGTAACACCTCCAGTTTAAGCCCAATGGTTGGACGTCAGGCTTCGTCAAATCCTCTGGTAAACCCTCCGTGTTTACATTTTTCTTCCCTATCCCCAGCTTTCGTTACTACTAATACTCCCTATAGTCCTGTGTTTCCTGTGTGTGTTGTGCCTACAGGAGAGACTATCCCATCCTTGTCGTCTGCCAACCAGAGTGATCAGGTTCAAGCAACAGAGGTGATTGGTGATCTACTGCTGGAGAATGAAAACAGGGGGTTGGGGATAGAATATGGGAGTTGATTATGGAACTATTTAGAATTCAGGTAGAGGAAGAGATGGAGGAAGAGAAAAAAAGGGTTGAGGAGGGCAACACTCCAAGTCCTAGGTTGGAGAAGAAAGTCAGAGGTGATGGAGGGATAAAAGCTAGGTCAGAAAAAAAAAATAGAAAGGGGAAAAAAAGGAAAATGGTTCAGATAAGAAGAAAAAGGGGAAGGAGAAATTAGAGGAGCCTAGGAAGAGGGGAGAGGGAGTGTTAAAGAAGAGAAAGAAAAAGCTAAGTGAGATGGACAAGCTAAAATGTGAGGTGGATTATGATAAAGGAAGGGTAGGAAAAAATGGTGAGTTGGAGCTGGCTGATTTGGGTGTGCTTTATTTCGGTGTCCATGAAGTTGATAAGCTAAAATGTAAGAGGGTTAGGAAGTTCAAGAAAAAGAGGAGTAATTAGGAACCTGTTGAGGAGAGAAAAACCAGATATTGTTATGATTATCTAAGCTGACTAAGTTGGATAAAAAATGGGTGAGAAGTATTTGGTCAGCTAGAGACATAAGTTGGGCATTTGCACAATCATGGGGAGCCTCTGGGGGAATTATAACTTTGTGGGAAAATGCAGAATTGGAGTGTAATGAGGAGTTAATTGGGAAATATTCAGTATCCATAAAGATCAAGAGGAAGATGGATGGTTGGGAGTAGGTGTTAACCAATGTGTATGGTCCTACCTCTTATAGGGAAGGGAGGGTTTGTGGGAGGAGTTAGCAGCACTGAGAGGTTTATGGGATGGTCCATTGTGTTCAGGGGGAGACTAGTGTAATAAGATTCTTAGGTGAAACAAACAACCCGAACCACCAAATTACTTCGAGCATGAGGAAGTTTAACCTCTTTGTAGAAACCTTTGAGTTACGGAACACCAATTCAAAAGGCAAGTTTTTACTTGGTTAAATTTTCAAGAGGTACCTACTTGTAGCAAGTTAGATTCCTCTTCACAACAGACTGGGAAATGGAATGGCGAGGATTAGTAGCCATGGCTTTGCCAAGACCTGTCTCAGACCATTGCCCAATCAGCTTGGCCCAAGAGAGGGTGTGGGGTGGCCCTTGTCCCTTTAGATTTGAGAATATGTGGCTGCTACACCCTGAATTTTTACCAATGGTGAAGGAATGGTGGGAAGAGGATCAAGTAGAGATCAGATGGAAGGGCTATACATTTACAAGAAACTACAGTTGCTAAAAGCAAGAATCAAGGTTTGGAATAAAGACACTTTTGGAAGGATTGAGAAAAGGAAGCAGGAAATTTTGAGTAGATTAGAGGAGTTAGATGGTTTGGAAGCTGAGAGAAGTTTGAGTTCGGACAATAAGGAGGAAAGGTGGAGGTTGAAAAAGGATTTAGAAGAGATTCTAAGGAAAGAGGAGATTAGTTGGAGACAAATCTAGATGTCAATGACTTAAAGAAGGGGATGGAAACACTAGTTTTTTCTATATGTTGGCATATGGTAGAAAGAGGAAAAGCTCAGTGTTGAAACTGGAGTGGAATGGACAAGTTTGACTAGAGATGAGGGCATTGCTCAAGCCTTTGTGAACCACTTCAAGACAATCTATGAGTGCCCCCCGAGGAGCTCAAGAGAAGGTTCAGAGGTCTTGGAATGGAGAGCTAGAAATAGAGAGTTATTGGACACCTTGGAAAAGAAGTTTGAAGTACAGGAAGTGAGAAATGCAGTCTACTCAATGGAAAGATTTAAAGCCCCAAGGCCGGATGGTTTTACAATGGCATTCTATCAAGACTGTTGGGAGAGATGATTGGGATTGATTTGATGGAAGTTTTTGATGAATTCTTTGAGAGAGGCAAATTTAACTTAGGGGAAAATGCAACTTTCATTATTTTTTTTATCAGCAAAGGAGTATTTTTTTTTGAAATTAGGTTAAAATAAGGTTTTACAGCTTTGTGTATGGGATTAAATCTCCCATACTATTACAAATCTCTGTCCCACTTTACATTGCCGCCCAAAACAATTGTTGCCTTAAAGCCCCTTGTTTAGCAAGATAATCAGCTAATCCATTTGCACTCCTAATCCATTTGAATTCAGCCTCTACCTCCCTTGCTACCTTTTCCACTTCCCTTATCACTTGTTTGAAGGTCCACGGAATACTTCTATTGTTTTTAGCCCAAGAAATAATCACCTTGGAGTCCCCTTCAACCTTAATATGCCTCATTCCAAGTTGCTTAGCTATCTATCTTCAGTCCTTGTAGCAATGCCATTAACTCAGCTTTTAGAGAGTTGCCCATGCCAACCGGTCCAGATAACAAAGCTAATATTCTCCTTTCAGAATTTCTGATTACTCCCCCAATACCTAACAGTCTCGAATTTCCAAATGAGCTTCCATCAAAATTCAGTTTAACCTTGTTACCATCTGGAAGTTTCCATTCCATCCTTACTTCCTCTTTCACTCTTGATGATTGTGCTACTTCTGTCCAAGATCTTATGATGTCTATGACTGAGAAATCTTGAAAGATATGCAAAGATATGCAACTTTCATTGTTTTGATACCAAAGATATACAATTCAGCCGAAGGATTTCAGGCCAATAAGTCTGGTGGGAAGCATGTATAAAATCATATCTAAGGTATTGGCCCTAAGAATAAAGAATGTCCTCCCTTCGATGATTTCTCCAAATCAAGGGCCTTTGTTTTTGGGAGCAAATAATGGATCAAATTCTAATTGCTAATGAATGTGTTGAGTTTTAAAAAAAGGGAGAAGCAAAAGGGGCTAGTCTGTAAACTGGGTCTAGATAAGACTTATGACATGGTAGATTGGGGCTTTTTGATGGATATTCTCAAGTGTAGGGATTTTGGAGAGAGATGGTGCAGATGGGTAAAGGGATGCATTTCTTCATGCCATTTCTCGATTTTGGTGAATGGAGTAGCTAGAGATTTCATTTCTGCTAAAAGAGCTCTTAGACAAGGAGATCCTTTATCCCCCTTTCTTTTTACCTTAGTAGTTGATGTCCTGAGGGGAATGATTTTAAGGGTAGATGCTAATAACATGATTGAGGCTGGAGAGTTGGAAGAAGTGGTGGTTACACATCTACAATTTGCATATGATATTATTTTGTTTTGTGAGAGGAAAGAAGAAGAACATATGAACCTAAAAAGATAGTGCATGATTTTGAGAGGCTTTCCAACCTTAAAGTAAATTGGGGTAAGAGTTATGTGGCAAGGGTAAATTTAGGGAGTGAAGAGGTGGATATGCTAGCGAGACTCTTGGGGTGTGAGGTGGGGCAATGGCCATTACAATACCCGGGGACTACCATTAGGGGGAAATCCAAATACAGAGAGCTTCTGGTATCCAGTGATTGAGAGATTTACAAAGAAACTTGCAAACTGGAAAAGGAACTACATTTCCCTGGGAGGTAGGATAACTCTAATTAAGTCAACATTGGCTAACTTACTTATGTATTTCCCATCTACCTTTAGGATACTAGTGAAAGTGGCAAACAAATTAGATAAGATTATGAGAGACTTCCTCTAGGAACCAGGAAATGTCAGGATGAGAAACATAGCATTATTGGGGAAATGGTTATGGAGGTGGTCGTTGGAACAGGAAACAAAGTGTTGTCCTGGGAAGATGTTTGGGTTGGAGAAGTCCCCTTAGGGATAGGTTCCCTACTATTTATTCACTATCAGAAAATTAATGAAAAGTGATCTCTTCAGTTTTTATTGATAATTCTTGGGACTTGGGATTAAGGAGAGGCCTAAGGAAGACAAAAATGGCAATGGTTGATGAACTAGTTTCCCTTTTAGGGTCGACCTTTCTAGCTAGTCTTGTGAGGATAGTAGAATTTGGAAATCTTCCCCGTCTAGTGTTTTCACTTGTTCCTCTTTGTTTAATGTCCTCATTCAATCAAATAACCTTGCAAGAAACTTTCCATCAAATGAGGTATGGTGTAGCCCTGTACCCCCAAAAATTCGAGCTTTTTGTCGGGAGGTGGTTCTTTAAAAAATCAACACTCTGGATGTGTTGCAAAGAAAAAGGCTAAATTTCTGCCTTTCACCCCATGTTTGTAGCCTCTACTTGGGTGCTGGTGAGATGATCACACACCTATTAATATCTTGTCCTCTTGTGCACTTTATTTGGCCCTGGTTCTCTTCTCTCTTTGTTTGCAGGTGGACACCTCTCCCGGATGTGATAAGCCTTTTTGACTCAAGCTTTTTCAAGCAACCAAAGAGGCGTGGTAGAGTGATGTGGAGAGCCACAAGAGTAGCTATACTCTGATCAATCTGGGAAGAAAGAAATAACATGATCTTTAAAGGAGTGGAGAAATCCAAGGAGGCAACTATAGAAAGAATAACCATTATGACTATCCATTGGTTGAAAACTCTTGATTTGTTTAAAGATTTCTCGGCTGAGGACATATTTAGGAATTGGGGAGTGGTGGCAGCTACAACATCTATAAAACCTATTGTGTAGGAAATGTGGTCCCCTCCAACACAACAAAGAATAAAGTTGAACTTTGATGGGAGCTCTAGAGGTAACCCAATGCCTTCAAGTATAGGGGGAGTATTCAAAGATGGAGATGCGGGAATTGTTACTATGTTCTCTGGGCCAATAGGGGTGGGAAACTCATTGCGAACAGAAGTGATGGCTCTGCTTCGAGGTGTAAACTATGGAGATAGAAGGATATTCTAAATTGTTAATGGATTGGTTGCAATCAGGCAAGTTGGGATCATGGATGTATCAACAGCCCATACAGGAAATTCTCAATATAAAAGGGAGCTTGATGCAAGCTTCAAGTCAAAAAGAAGATCAGCTAATGGTCTGGCTGATACCTTAGTCAAACAAGGGATAGTGAGGGAAAGTTTGTTCTGGGCAGTTCTATAATTCAAATTACTGGGGCCCAACTCCTATCTTAGGGGCATAGTTGTCAAGGCGACGCCTAGGCGACAAGGCACCCTTTAAGGCTCACCTCGCCCAATCGCCAAGCAGTTTTCTACTTCCTACTATAAAATACTTTTTTATTCATTCTTTTTTGAGATTATAATTATAAAATAGACATTATTAAACTAAAATAATCATTGTGTTTATATACTAATTTCTTTTTAATATTTTCTTATTTATTAGGGTTTAATCAACACAAACATTGCTAAATACTGTATTGAACTCTCGACTTAAAAACCTGAACCAATAAGGAAGAACTTAAAATTTTATCTAATCAGCACATTTTCCTCTTCTTCTTCTTCTTCTTCTTCTTCTTCTTCTTCTTCTTCTTCTTCTTCTTCTTCTTCTTCTTCTTCTTCTTCTACTACTACTACTACTACTACTATACTATTTTTTGAATTTTATTTTTTGAATTTTATATTTTATTTTCCTTCTTCCTTTTCTTCTCATGAATATGTTGGTTTTCTATACTTTAATATGAAAATTATACTTTTCTTATGAAAATCATGAATAATTATTACTAAAGAAATATGGTTATGGTACCTAAGGAACTACCCTAGGGTCTATGTTTTTAACATAAAAAAATCCATCGCCTAGGGGGCGCCTAGGCGACTAGGCAACAAGGCGCCCCCCAGTCGCATAGCCTCGCTTTGGCGCCTTGAAAACTATGCTTAGGGGTTGACAGTTGTATCTTAATTTTACAGTAATGAAGTTATCATTTTCAATCAGAAAAAAGCATACATTAAATTGTTGTTAGATTAACAACTTTGATACATCATTGATAGATTCATTATTTAGAATATATAAAATAAATTATGTCTAATTATTGGATTTTTCCTAAATTTTTTTTTTTTGATCATCAAAGGAAACTTTTATTTGAAATTAGATTTGAGAAGTTTTACAACTTTGTGTATGGAAACTTTTATTTGAAATTAGATTTGAGAAGTTTTACAACTTTGTGTATGGAACTAGGAGTCCCACACGATTACATATTTCTGTCCCTTTTACAATGCCACCCAAAACAATTGTTGCCTCAAAGCCCCTTGTTTAGCAAGATAATCAACTAGCCCATTTGCACTCCTAACCCATTTGAGTTTTGCCTCTACCTCCCTTGCAACCTTTTCCACTTCCCTTATCACTTGTTTGAAGGTCCACGGAGTAGTTCTATTATTGTTAGCCCAAGAGATGATCACCTTGGAGTCCCCTTCAACCTCAATTTGCCTCATTCCTAGTTGCTTGGCTATTTTCAATCCTTGTAGCAATGCCATTACCTCAGCTTTTAGAGAGTTGCCCATGCCAATAGGTCCAGAGAATAATGCTAATATCCTCCTTTCAGAATTTTTGATTACTCCCCCGATACCTGACAATCCCGGATTTCCAAATGAGCTTCCATCAGAATTCAGTTTAATTCTATCACCATCTGGAGGTTTCCATTCTGTCCTTACTCTCTCTTTTACTCTTGAAGATTGTGCTACTTCTGTCTAGGATCTTATAATGTCTGTGACTGAGAACTCTTGGAAGATATGCCAAGAGCTTACCCAATGGGCTACTTTAACTTTGATTGTGTCAATCACTTCCTCTGTGGTTCTACTCTTTTCTAAGAATATTTTGTTATTCCTTTCTTCCCATATCACCCAACAAATAGCTGCCTTTCTAGCTTTTCACATAACCTTCTCTCTTTTCTTTGCTTGCCTCAAAAAGTCTTGGTTAAAAAGACATGCCACATCTTGAAGGGAAACCCACCTACAACCAAAGAGAAGACAAAAAGAATCCCAAACATGATGCACAAAAGAACAAGATAAAAATAGATGTGTCAAGGTCTCACCACTTTCCTTACAAAGGCAAGCAAAAGACCTTTTCTGCAGCATATCACACGTATTAACCTTGCTAAGGAAAATTTCCCAACAGAAGGCTTGAATTTTTGGGGGGATAGGCTTACTCCAAATTTCTTTTATAGGGAAGTCCCCAGCTGGGTTGCTAGGTGAGGCAAGAACATTAAAGAAAGAGGAACAAGAGAAGAGGCCATCTGCAGAGCCTTTCCAAATTCTGGAATCTTCCAAGGGCAGGTCCAAAAGAACTTGTCCTAGAAGATCCAGCAAGTGAATTAAAGATGCACATTCATTTTCCTTCAGGCCCACATCAAACCAAATGGAATTAAGGAAAGTTGGGTAAATTTCATAAATAGCTTTCCAAGGAGAACAAGAGGATACATGAGGGGCGACTTTTACATCCCAACCATTCCCATCCAAACCATGTGCCACAGCCTATCTCTCTCAAAAGGGAACCTCCACAACCATTTTCCTAACAAAGCTGAGTTCCTAAGTGAAATATTTCCTATTCCCAAACCCCCTTTATCCTTGGGCTTTCTAACTTGATCCCAATTAATCAAGTGATTCTTCCTCTCCTCTCCTGGGTCCCAAAGGAAATCTATGTATTTTTCTAACCTCTTTGCCACTCTACAGGGTACTCTAAAGGTTGAGAGGAAGTAAACAGGGAGGTTTGCCAATGTGGCTCTGATCAGTGTTATCCTTCCACCAAGAGAGATGTAATTCCTCCTCCAAAGGGCTAGCTTCCTAGCAAATCTTTCAATGACTGGCTTCCAAAAATCTTCTGACCTAGGATTACCACCTAAAGGTAACCCCAAATAGCTAGTTGGCCAACTTCTAATCTCACACCCCAAAATCTCTGTGAATCTGTTAAGTTCCCCTTCCTCCATATTGATCCCTACAATGCCTGTTTTGGTCCAATTAATCCTTAAACCTGTTATCCCCACAATGAGAAAAAGATTTGACAAATTATTGTTTTAATGAGTTTAATAGATTATTGATAGATCCATCTTATAGTTCTTAGCTGCAACAAAAATCATTTAAAACATATAAAAAGTCACCAATACAAGGTGAGACACATTGACGATGTCAACTAATATGATGGAACAAGTTGCCATATGGCAGAAATAGATGGTTTTGTGTAGGAAGACCCCATTCAAACAGATTAGATAACCTTTCACTCTGGTCAACTAAATTAATGGACCTCTAGGGAAGGAAATGGCACAAGGTTAATTGAAGAGATCCACCTTGTTCCCACTTCCCTGTCTCTTCGGTTTGCTGGAGAAATCTTCGATTTAAGATTGGTCATAGAAGGGTCTTCCCCAACAAGGTGGATTGAAAACATGGAGATATGGAGTGAGGAGGCCAAGAAGGTCCGGCAGTGTTCCAGAGCTTGTGGTGGGAAGACAAACAGATAGTTCGAAGGGAAAGGAGGCAAGGTTGAAGACGATAGTAATTTTGGAAATAAATTTAATATTAGTGCATCTAGGGACTTGTCCTTGGGCAGCATTAAGAATAATGAGAAGGAAGTCCCAAAAAATATCAAAAGTGGTGGGGCCCATGCGATATTGAATGATGAGAAGACTTTAAACTTAAGTGGGGCAGAGACGATGAGTTTATTTTTATTAAAAGACAGTGGTGTTAGGGGAGAGGAGAGTTTGGGGGTCCACATGGAAGGAGAAATTAAAGGGAGGATAGGGGAGTTGAAAGAGAGAGTGGAATCAGGACTGTCAGAAGACGAAGAGGCATCTAGGGGAGATAAAGAAGGTGAGCACTCGAACAAGGTTCGAGTTTCGAAAGACAGTGCAGTCAAGAAAGCTGGGGAAACTTCAAAGACTCCTCGTCTCAGGCTGGGGATTTTGAAAGAGAGAAAATTTAAGCAGAGCCGAAGAGCTTGGCGTGTGTTTCAGTCTGAAGATCTGCAGAAATGGATTGTGCATAAGAACCAGGAGGAGACAGATCCCAGTGGAAGCACAACTTAAGGGCCTGATCCGGGGAATCACTGCAGCGAAGGGAGGATTGAGAAGTCGAGTTATGGTCAGCAAGCAGGTATTGTTCTGTGTTTTGGTGATTTCAAAGTCGAGTTTCCTTCCTCTTCTTCCTTCTCTTCCTTCTCGTCGCATCAAAGAAGTTTGGAAAAGGACAGAGGGTTAGTTTGCTCAGAAATTCAATCGGAGGGAAGGGAGGTGGTTTCTGGGGAAGTGGTGAAGGGGCCAGGGGGGAAGGGGAGGAGAAGGAAGAAGTGATAGGCAGAGATGGAGAGGAAGGGATTGACATCAAGAGACACTGTGTTGAGGGTGAGATTGAGAAAGAGGCTCTGGACAAGGATGACAATTCTGGCTCGGCTTTAGAACGTGAGGTTTCAAAAGGCAGAAATCGTAGTCGGCAGGATTGGAGTTCATTTAGATCAGAGAAGATGTGTTCACAAGGAAGGAGACCTTGAATCTTCAAAAGGGGTGAAAAAAGCCAAAGAGGCAAATAAGACTCACTTTGTCCACATGTCAAAGGTTTTTTCAAGGCTAAAAGATGGATTTATTGGGGCAGGAGCCTCCAATAAATATAAAAGAGTTTACAAGAGGAAGAAATTAAAAGTTCTGGAATCGAAGAAGAAGGGTGATGAAAGGAGGGAGGAGGACCTTCAAGTTGTAGGAGAGGTTACATCAACCTTGATAAGGGAAGATCTAGAGGTCAGGAAGGAGTCAAGGGATGAAAAGGAGGAAGGAAGCCAAGCAGATGAGAATAGTTTAGTTTTGTCTCAACATGCTGATAAAATTAAGGAGGGGGAAAAAGCAGAGCTTAGAGCTTATTTTTGGGGAGGTGAAGAGTTTTCGAAATATTTGAAAAGGGGGAAAAAGGAAGAGAGAGGGCAGAAGAATCTTCAACGGAAAGAGGATTTAATTTGGGATGAGGATGATGACAGATGTGACGAGGCGTTTGATTCTGAAGACTAGACATTATGCATTAAGTGGGGCCCCTTGTTTTCTTTTGTTAGTTTTTGTGTCTTGTAATCTCCTATTGCGGTATTTGGTTCGGGTGAAATCTTAACACCCTTGGTTGGGTTTATCTCATTTTCTTTTCTATCTATAATTTTTTTTTCATTTTACTCTTCAAAAAAAACTACTTTCTGCAGAGGGTATCTTAAGCACAACTTTGATGGTAGCAGCTTAGGCAATCCAGGACCTTCCGATATTGGGGGTGTTTAGAAATGCAGGAGGGTTAATTATCGCTCTATTATCTGGCCCTATAGGAGTAGGGGATTCAGTTAATGCAGAAATTCAGGCTGTATTACAAGGAGCTGAATTTGCCAAAGAACTGAATTGTGAAGAGCTCCTAATTGAAGGTGATTCCAAGCTGGTGATCCAGTCGTTAAAAGAGCCAGAAACAGCAGCCTGGTCCTATAATTTTACGAAGATTCAGATGGCTAACTACAAACATGTCAGCCCCTTTCCAATGGGAAAGAAGATCTGCAAATGGGTTAGCAGACTCACTAGCTAAACAAGAGCTGCATAGGAATCAGATGTTTTGATCTATAAGCTGTATTTCTTTGTTTTGATCTGAGGCTACATCTTGCGCCTCTTTTTGGGACCTTCTCTTGTGTATCTCTTATAATTCTAATTTTTAATAAAACCACTCATTATTCATCAAAAAAAAAAATGTTAAATGGGAGATCTGCAACTCCCAACTCCAATTAGGGCAGGTTTGGAGCACAAGGATGGGTTTGGTTTTCAGAGGGCTGACCTATGTAGGATTAGGGCTGGCTTGGTTTTTTGGTTTTAACAAGTACTATCCTATCAAGTATGAAATAAGTAATGGAGATTAGTTTGATAAAGGCCATTACCCAATGTTGACCCCAGCTATCAGGGGTCCTGGGAGGGGTAGAATGAAAATAATACAGCCCTAGCCTCTGGCATTTCTTTTTTTGTTACAAAGCATCCACTTTCAGACTCGAACTCACATTTTTATGCTTGCTAGCCCGATTTTACAATTACACCAGGCAATGGACCCTAATGGAGATTACTTTGATCATTTCACAAATCAAAGTGTTTCAGTATATAAAACAAACCAATAGATCCCCATTTCCATCTTCCACTCAATCTGCCCCTTTTTAGGTTGTGTGATAACTTCATCTCATCTTCCCCAACAGAAGAAATAAATTATGGAAAAGTCAAGGCCCCCAGCATCACTATGATAGGTACAAAATAGACATTCCATGTGCTCTCTATACACTTGAGAGTCATAAAATTCCTTTGCTTTTTAGTTCTTCTACTAGATAATATTTCCTTTTTAAATTAATTAACATAC
Organism: Nelumbo nucifera; assembly: GCF_055504915.1. Lineage (NCBI taxonomy): Eukaryota > Viridiplantae > Streptophyta > Magnoliopsida > Proteales > Nelumbonaceae > Nelumbo > Nelumbo nucifera. Next base: position 61,395,138 of record NC_142651.1, read on the forward strand.
ATGAACTTAAAATATTATCTGTAGTTTTTTCCTTTTTTTTTGATAATCTGTAGTTTTTTCCTTTTAATGGTCGTACTTATTCTCTATCCTATCTTCCACAAGGAGGGGCAGATCATAATGGTTTTGGCAATGCTGATCCCATCCCAGAGGGGTTTGGCACTAGTCCTCCTATTACATTTTGCAGGGAAAGGCAGGTTAGGGTAAGTGTAACATGAAAAAAGTTGGGGTTAAAGTATCCCCAACCGATTACCTACCAACCATAGGCTTATCTTCTCATCCCAAAGCACTAACCAGATGATTCTCAGCATTTACTTATTTAACAATTTTGTGTAATCTATAATTTTGACAACCCCCCAGAATCAGGCAGATTGCCTGATAAAATTATCGAAATGACAAATTTTTATGAAGCTGTCCATCTGATAGGTAGTGGTTTCTCCATTTGGCACAGAGCTATCAGCATAATTAGAGTTAATAAGGGTAATAGCAAACTATAATGGAGCAAGCATTAGCTGAATGCGATGGCTGTTCAGCGGGCTGTGGAACCAATGATTATGCTCCACACCAGTAATAAATATATGGGACCTGCATCTTTCACAGTGGGGCCCATGAATTTATTACTGGCGTGGAATATTATCATTGGTTCCACAGCCACCTGAACAGCCATCACATTCAGCAAATCCAAAATCACAATAATGATATACACATAATAACAAGCTACACATGATAATAAGATACATACCATTCATATTTTTTTACACAATGAGATCATGCACTTTTATCATGTAAGATAAAATGCATAAACAACATATGGTTTAAAGCTACCTGTAAATCCTCCATTACAGTTGGGTATGCATCCTTCAGATCGATTACAGCAATGCCCTCTGGTAACTTCCGTATTAAGACAAGCAATTGGTTCTTGTCCTTCACATCATGCTTTGACTGTACAAGAATACAAAAACAAATTGTCATAATTAACTGGAAAATTTCCAGACAATGAGTGTTCATCTATTTATCCATCTAAAATATTTTTTGAGAAAGAACTTGCCTCAAAAGTTCCTCAGCATAGTCCAACCTTATATTACATATGACATGTTGGTATTCTTAGGCCCCATTTGTGAAGGCCTATGCTTTAGTTAACTGTTTTGAAGAAGCCACAAAAAGAAGCTTCAACAGAAAGCCACATAAGTAGCTCAAAAATAATTGAAATGGGCTCTCTGGATTTTTACCAAACATATTTTCATAGACTCCCCAGGTGGGCCCCACATTACAAAACAAAAGCAGCAATGTGAAAGTCATACCAAATGAGCACTTAGATCCCTGGGAAAGAAAGCAAGACTGACCTTGTAAGAGAAACACCTTCCATCATAATTGACTTTAGGGTTATTTGTCAAGCTGTCAAAGACAGCTTTATTAGCGTTCACATCAACAAAACATGCTTCATTTATCTGCTCTGGGGTGAGTGCCTGTCGTGTCTGCAAAGAACCATAGAATGAATCATAAACTTTCCATGAGATCTTGCAACAACTGCATTGATTCTTTAAAAGTACAATTTTCCCCTAAAAGGCTAAAATGTTCAAAGATAAAGACACCTGACTGCTCATAGAAAGAACTTGAAAGCATCCTCAGAAAGGTGCCCTCGAAGAAGATTTCCAAACTTCATAAGAAAGAAGAGAATACAAGGAATAAACAACTAGACTTGATGCTACACAGAATCCATTAGCTACGGCAAAGCACAAGACAAAGCTGTAGAAAACCCAGTCCCAGCAGCATCCCAAATAAATAACCCCAACAATAATACATCACTCAGATAAGAATCTGAAAAAAACTAGGATACTGGGATACCTCTACAGCATAGCATACTAGTGCTGGATATGATACAGTACCATATACTGCAATAGATACTTCTAAATTTACTTTATAGCATTAACACTTATAAAATATATAGTATGTCTAAAATTATACTATAAGAAAAATCTGCACATGTTAGAAATTTAATTAAATTTGGCAAGGCATAAGTGTTGAAAAATTACATTTATCGTCAAAATAAATGCATGATATAAGCGATTAGAAGCTATCTGTACCTGTGTCCAGGACTTCAGGAAATGGAGACTCCTATTCCCCCCCACCTGATAAATGATGGGAAACATATTCATATCTGTGCCCAATTAACTTACAAATCCAACCATTCTCTCTATGAGGTCAAATGAGCATGGCAGCTACTTTAGATCCCAAGTCCACTCATTTGTTTGAGAGAAATCAGAAATCACTTATCCTGGGCTCCAGGGGTTATACATTGTCTACTTCTGAATTTGGGTTGATTTTTGAATTTTAACGAGTCAAGTAAATGTTTTTTTTTTTGATAGATAACAAGGACTTTAACAAGTCAAGTAAATGTTTATCTATCAAATAAGAAATTTCATGTTATTTAGAAGTTTTATGAGGTATTGATTGGCTCTTATTTGGGATCCACAAGGTTCTCTTAGACCTAATGTTGAAATCTTGTCACTTTTATTAAATATTTTTTTAAATGATTATTATTTACAGTTACGTTTTAGGGGTCAAAGTTTGTCATTGATTGTTTTGGTGTCATTAGATAGGTTTCCAGTTAACAGGACTAAGATCTTGTGTATCTGATGTAAATCAAGAAAGCTATGGCCATTTTATAGGTGGGGGGCTTCAGCAAATGGCAGGAGGAAAAAAGGCATGGTTATTCCAGAATCTATTGTAAGGGCTGGCCTAACCCTATTGTCCATATCTATAAAAGGCCCATAATTTCAATGGAATGAAAAATAAATGAATAAATAAAATAAACATTCAAAGTTTTAATATTATGAGGTGTATGCTCGTTTTTTTCTCCCTATCTTTCTCTTCCTTTTTCTCTTCTATATTTTAGATCTGAAATCCTACTATTCTTCCTCTCCTACCCCATCCAAAATCTGATTTCCCAATCTTAACACAATATAAAACATTTTAGGGTTTTTCCCATTTCACCTACATCCTAGTTACTCCTACGGATAAAAAATGCATGCATACACGTGTATATGGTCTTTAAATATTTAAAAGCAGGTGCACGCTCATAAATAACTGACCTGAATACTCCTCCTTACCTCTAGAAGTAGGTCTATAACACGCTTGATCTGAGCACCAACAGGAGACTTCCTTATGCTGTAGATATGCTGAAGCCTTTCTGTGTCATTAGAGAATCTCACTGGAGCAACAGGAGCTCTTGCAGAAGCTGAAGGAGTGCTTGCAATTGTGACTTTCTGGGTGGGCTTTGGTGTTCCTGCTCGAGCTACATTGGTGAGTGTAGATTGGCACTTCTCTTGCTGCTGCTTGAACTTAGCAAGACTTGCTTGAAGCGCCATTGGAGCTAAAGAATGATTTACTTAATACCCAAAGGCTAGAACCTAAACAAGAAAATGAGAAAAGAAAAATATCAGAAGAATCCATAGTACTCTTGTCTTCTACTCTTGATGTTTCAAAAACTAATATCTCTCCTCTCCCCCTCCCCGACTCACCCCACCCCCTGCCTTTGACCCCTCTCAACACTTTCAGAAACTAATTCAGGCAAACATGCAACGAACAATAATTAGTGTAAGCCTTCTATCAACCCTTCATTTTTCACATGCCACAGGACCATATCCAAGAATAAACATTTTTTTTTGATAAATACAAATATCATTCCAAAAATGATATTAGTACAACATACTCACAGAATTAACTAAGGGCCATTTGATATTATATGCACACCATCATCATCATCATCCAAGCTCTATCCCAACTAATATGAAGTCAGCTATATGCAAATCTGACAAAAAAACTGGGTGTCAGTGCTTGGTGTAATGGTAAAATATCAGGTGACAAGTGTAAGAACACAGCTTCAAGTTGGAGAGCAGTTACTTTGTGTGAATAAAAAAATGGCAAAGGTTACATCTGTATATTCTACCACTCCCAAGACCCCAGATAGCTGGGACCAACTTTTGGTAATGGCCTTTATATCAGATTTTTTTTTTTTTTTGAAACAGGTAATGTTTTGTACTAATATCAAAAGGCAAAAAGCCCCTGTACAACTGGTTGCTATACACAGGGAAATATACAGCTCAACCCCCAAGCCCCCAACCCCCGTGGCAACAGGATTTGATCTCAAGTCTCTGCTAGTTACCAACTGAGCCATCATTAGTTTTTCTTTTTTCCTTTTTTTTATCAATAACTTAAACTTTTATTAAATATTAATATGAAACAGATACAAGAAAACAAGGGGAGAGATAAACTCTCTTAACCCTCCCCAAATAGAAGTTCAAATTAAAACAAATTCCAAAATAAACTATCCCTTAAAGAATTAGCAATTCTCTTTACCACTGCAGTTTTATCTCCATGTCCTGGGCCATCCACTTAAACTTCTTTTTTTTTCATCGGCAAATTTCCAAACCAGCTTTGAGTCACATTCAACATCAATTTTCTGATATTCATTTCCTTTGCTCTTTTTATCTCTCCATTACTGCGAAGATCTCAGCTATAAGTGAATCACCTACACCAATACAGCCTCAAATTAAAGCAATAACTTTCCCTTGCATGTCCCTGAAAACTCCTCCAATACCAGATGGACTTGGGTTACTTTCACTGCTTCCATCAAAATTCAACTTAGTGAAACCACCATCTGGTGGAAACCAAAGGAGACAACTCACAGTTTTGAGAGGGGCTGAATTAGCCACTTCTTTCCAATTCCTAAACAGACCATCTGCAGAGATATCCTCAAATATATCCAAAGACTTCACCCAGTAAACCACTCTAACAGTATGGTTTCAATGATGGCATCTCTACTTCTTTCCTTTTCAGGAAAAAAATCCTTTGGTTCCTTTCTTCCTAAATTGTCCAACAATTAGCAACTCTTGTACATCTCCATAATACTTTACCCCTCTTCTTTGACCACTTGACAGAGAATGAAACAAAGAAACTTTGTATATTTGAAAGGGGGGTCTACCTGCAACCAAACAAAGATAGAAACCAATCCAAAATAACTGAAAAAATGGTCAAGAGATTAATAAATGATAGCAAGTCTCACCATTATCCTTATAAAGGATGCACCAATTCAGGGATAAGCACCAATTAGGTCTTTTTTGTATCAATAACTTCAGATTTCACAAGGACAGAAAAAACCAATTAGATTTTTTCTTCTATCAAAGCAAAAACTAATTGGAGCAAACCACAAGTGTTGCACCTTTCCAGGAAAACTTCCCAACAAAAGGCTCTAATCCTGGGAAGAATCAATTTACCCCAAATTCCCTTGACCAGTTCAACCATCAGAGGGTTGTACTAGAGTTTTGAAGAATGAGGCACAAGAAAAGGCACCAGAGGAAGATAAAGTCCAAATACAGTTATCCATAGTTTAAGGATCTAACACTATTCCTTCCAGTATTTGAATCAAGGCCAAAATATTGTCAGATTCAGAGACTCTAATACCTTTCTAAAACCCAAATCCCACTCCCAAAACTTGAGCCAGAAGGAACCAGAAAAGCAGACAAACTCATTTTTAAAACTTGATAGGGAATACAAGGAAGGATATTGTTCTTCCAATGATGAGTCCCCCACCAAAATATGCTCCCAAAATTTTACACGATTTCCAAAGCACAAGTCATACCCAATAAAAGGCAAGAAAGATGGTAGAAAGGCATGAATAGATTTCCAAGGAGAAGCTCTTGTGGCCCTAGCCAATACTCTTGCATCCCAAACTGCCAAACATTAGCTGCTTGCCCATGAATACTTAGAACCACCTTGGCCCACAACTCATCCCTATACTGCTATACATTGTCAATCTCCATAACATTTTCCCAATAGAGCCTCACTTCTTTTTTGAATATTTCCTATGCTTAATCCACCAACAATCTCAGTTCTAGTAACAACCTCCCAACTAATCCTGTGTATTGATCTGGACTCTGAACCTAACTGCACATAAAACCTGACAGAATTGTGAATCTGGAGTTTCCAAACCCTATATGCCACATATGAGATGAAAAGAAGATGAGAAGGGAAGTTTTAACAAAAGAAAGGGAAATTACAACATCATGAAAGTTGTGCAACCCTACCATTTCTAATATCAAATGTCTCTTCTCATAAGGAGATAGTTTAGGGGGATCTGCAGTGCAATCTGTCAAGAGACCTCAGTACTCTTTCTGGTTTTTTCCTCCCCCATATTTGTTTGTACATTGCTATATCACAAAGGAGATTATTGAGGACTGGTGCACTACCTTCTGATGTTGAATAATATTTCTCCGCAAAATCCAGGGCTGGATGGAATCATTGGCATGTTTTCTCACCATGCCGGCAGTATGATGTGATTATTTTAGCAGGCCAGATAGGACCATGCGTTAAAATTTCATTTGAAATAAGTAGTGTCAAAACCTTACAATGCATGTTTTAGTTGGGCTGAAATTTGAACTTACTAGTAAGTCATCCTCTTAAAAGAATCTATAATTATCATATGAGTATAAAAATTAAACCTGTGAATCTTATGATTTACTCAAGGTTCAAAGTATCAATACAATACGCCCCGTATCGGACGTATTGTATCGTATCTTTTGGTCTCGATACACCTATTTACAGGTGTTTCTGGACCCCCATTTATTTCAATAAAAAAATACATAAAACATCACCAAAAATCAAATTTTGAAAAAAAAAAAAACTAAAAAAAACATTGAGCGGTGAGTCTTTTTAGTACCAATACGCCCCTGCCGACACACAAGGGCGTATCGATACTTTGAACCTTGGATTTACTCAATGCATGCAATTTCAACTAAGGACTATGATCCATTTCTGAACCTCATCATTGCAATTTTTTTTCTTTTTGTCAATTTTCTCTCTGAGGGTAAATAGTGGATTCTTTTGGTAATAAAGAAAAAAGAAAAACAAATATTTTTCTCCCTAAAGATTAGTAGGATATAAACGCAAGTTCCAAAATAAATTATAAACTTTTTTCTTTTTCTAGGAACCGGAGATTGGTACATATACGTAGAATAAGGTTGAACTGTAACAAATGACCTTTTTTATGAATAACTGTCACAGCTGACCTTATAAGGTACCTGAAACTAAGGTGTTGTTTGAATAGACTTCTACTTTTGTACTCTTAAAAATATCAAAGTATAAAGTACATAAAATCATAGCTTTCAAGGCACCAAGGCGAGGCTAGGCGACAGGGGGCGCCTTGTCGCCTAGGTGGGCGCTTAGGCGATGGATTTTTTTATGTTGAAACATAGATCCTAGGGTAGTTCCCTAGGTACCATAACCATGTTTCCTTAATAATTATTCATAATTTTCATAAGAAAAGTATAAAGTTCATATTAAAGTATAGAAAATCAACATACTCATGAGAAGAAAAAGAATAAGAAAAATAAAATTCAAAAAATATAGGGGATGAACCCTTATTTTTGTTATAGGAAAAGAGGAAAATAATAAGTGATAGTAGTAGTAGTAGTAGTAGATAAAATTTTAAGTTCTTCCTTACTTATTGGTTCAGGTTTTGAAGTCTTAGGGTTCAATACAGCATTTAGCAATGTTTGTGTTGATTAAACCCTAATAAATAAGAAAAAAATAAAAAATAGCATATAAACACACAAAATGATTATTTTAGTTTACTAATGTCTATTTTATAATCATAATCTCAAAAATGAATGAACAAAAAAGTATTTTATAGTAGGAAGTAAAAAACTGCTTGGCGATTAGGCGAGGCGAGCCTCAAAGGGTACCTTGTCGCCTAGGCACCCGCCTAGGTGTCCCTTGACCTGAAGGAAATCCTTGAACACTTGCTATCTTCAGCAAGGTGTTAATAACAAGGCAGAATCTATGATATTGACAATATTGTGCACCAACTCCATCCCGATGTCATGATCTTCGACGGTATTGAAATTTTCTCATAACTAATTCATACTCCCAAAATTCTTGTTTCTTTAGTACCAACTGTGAACCCCAAAGGCCCAAATATTATTTAGTTCAAATAAGATATTCTTGCGCTAAGTTTACTCAAACAACCCTAAACAACACCACGAGATAATTCATCTATTAGCCAAGAACCAATAAGAACCCTAAACAATTATCTTTGGCATCCAACTCAATCCAAGTTACTCGAACTGCAATTCAACCTGTTGTAGTGCAACTAAGGTTTTCAACAACTCCTGTTCTCCATCAAAACTGATCAAAGAAAAGGAAAACAAGATGTATATGAGAAAAAATCAAGGAACCAGGAGCTATCCCAGATAGAGAAAAATAAGAGAGAATTGAAAGATAATTTAGAGATGGAGTGAAGAAACCTAACCTCGTGATTTTCCTCTGGTCACCAATTTACGGAGACATTGATGTGAACCCCCTCTTGCTTCCTTTTATCGTTTTACTCTTCTAAACTCTACAAGACGGGGATGACACCGGAAGAGGAGAGAAAACTGTTCTTTCAAAATCTCGACTCTCGAGTCCAGAAAGGATCGTAGTACAGTAGTAATGGTAGCGGTGTTCATTGTACGGTTCAAACCGCCAAACCGAACCGAACTGAATTGTAATTTTCAGTTCGGTTCGTTTTAAAACCAAACTGTAAACCGTAGACGAAATATATATAATATATAAGGGTTATTTGTTAGAACACTCCCTATAATTCAACACATTTGTTCTATAAAAATAGTAATATAATCATCTAAACAAAGTTAAAACCCATGGCTGTTTATTCCAAAAGTACCCCTATAGTGAGTAGGGGCGAGCAAGAAAAATCGAAAAACCGAATCGACCAAAATTAAATCGAATTAATTGATTCGGTTTCGGTTTGTGATTTAAAAAAATCAAAGGTACCGATTCGGTTTCGGTTAACCAAAATAGAAAATTAGCGGTTAAGCGAACCGACCGATATAACTATATTTATATATATTATGTATATTTGTGTATATTAAATATATTTTTTATTTTTTATACATTATAAATTAATAAATATGCATTATATATAAATAAATAAATTTTTAGTATATAATATGTTATTTATTGTTTAAAATATAATATTTTATATATATTTCTAGTATTTTATTATATTTATATATTTTTCTATAATATATATTGTAAATAATAAAAAAATGAAAAACCGATGAACCGAATCGATGGTTAACCGAATCGGTCAACCGATTAACTGATCGACTTCAATTCGGTTTTGGTTACTGGATTTCCATGGTTCGGTTCGATTTCGGCAACCCTGGTTCAGTTTCAAAAATAAGCCCACGGTTCAATCACCCCAATACTAAGTGGAAAATGTTCAAAGGTGGTTCATGGTTGCTTATTCCAAAAGTACCACTAACACTTCTTTGTATAGAAAACAAAATTGGGCCAACTAGAGAAAAATAAAGTGATTGTCCATGTTTTACTAGGGGCAAAAATGACATGCAAATTTGTTTTTAGCTTCTTTTGATTAAACTTATTTGAATAGATGTTAGTGTTAAAACAGCCATTTTCCACTTTCATCTAATGGAAGGTCGATTAAGTAAATTGATTGTTGATTATAGAGGATGTTTTAGTAAAACACAAACTATGAGGTAGGTTTTTGTAAATCCATGAAACTATAGATGGTGTTTTAGTAAATGGCCTTGTATATAATATATATATATATATATATTTGCCACAAAAAATATAGTAATATATAATATATAATAAAAGAAAGTCTGAAAACACTTTGTTATTCTATCATTTGTCATGGATGATACAATTTAAGTCTTGAAGCACATAATTAGCACATAATAACGAATCTGTAGAACTACTTCTTTGATAACATATGGTCCTTGCCACTTCGTGGTGAATTTCTTAGCAAATTTACCTATCTAATGTGTAGAGCTACCTTCAAAACTAGGTCTCCTTCTTTGAATTCTCTTTTCTTTACCAACTCGTTGTAATGTGTTGCTATCTGTTGTTTGTATGTTATTTGCTTTGTTAGTGCTTTTTCTCTTTTCCACATCTATGTATTATAGTTGAGTATAAAGCGCTTCATCCATGGTTTTTTACTTATGTTCCCTTCCTAGCTATTGTGCAATTCTTGTGGACACTAGCAATATTTCCATGGGTAAGACTACTTCTTGGTCATAAACCAAATTGTAGGGTAATGTGCCTATCACCTTCCTCTTGAATGTCTATAGGTTTAGAGTATGCTTGACAAGTGATCTGCGCAATTTGTTTGATGTTCATTGGCCACCTTCTTTAACTTTTTCAAGATGGCTTTATTGGTTGCCTTGGCCAGACCATTTCCTTGTGGGTAGTATGTGGTGGAGTGTCTGAGCCTAGCACCATATTGATTTAACAAATCAGACACTTAAGAATTCTTAAAAGATATTGCATTGTCTGTCAACACTTGCATAGGTACCCCAAACCTGTGTATGATGTTCTATCTTATAAAGTTTGCGATGTTGGTCATGTGTACCTTTCTAAGTGGTGCTGCTTCTACCCATTTTGTAAAATAATCCATTGCTACCAAGACCCAACAATATCCATGGGTTGGAGGAGTTATTTTTCCTATCAAGTTCATGCCCCATGTGGTTACCCGACCCAGAGGGGGACGATGGTATGGAGTGGGGTCACCACCTAAATTTATTGGAAATGAGAATTTAGGAAAACCTGAGAATTTTTCAAGAAAAACAATTTGTTTTCTTGGTGACTCATTGCTGAATGGGGATGAGATTCTTTGGGTCCATGGACCAAGGTAAGGTGCATGAAGGATTTAGGCACCTCGCATACACCCGGTTAAACTGGCCTCTATTAAACCAATGTTTTAAGGAAAATCCAACAATTTTAGGGCTTTAAAACTAGTAAAACAACAAATAACTTCAAGCATTGAATGAAAGAAGGAATAGAAATAAAACAAGTATCTAGGAGGCAAACAATGTTTTTGCATTAAAAAAAGAAAAACTATAATTGGAAGCAAGGGAATTGGGAAAGTTGAATCAAAAGAGATTTATTGTGTCTATGGTAATGAAAATATAACCTTGTGCTGTCTAACATTTAAGCGCAAATACCTAAAGAACTTTAATGATTGAATGTTTAATACCCGACTACTGCAAATGGAATTCCAATTTGTTGTGGCCTTAAATGTATTCATGGTAGGCTATGACTTAAATACAACATGCATGATTTATCTAATTACACATGCATGGTGATGTAAAAAAATGAATGCCAATGAATGACTCCCACTAAAGTGCTAAAAAAGGATTGATCTAATGTAAATCATATGAATCCAAGGGAGACATTAACTAATGAAAATAGAAGGGGCCAATGATGCATACCGAAATTCAAAGAGAGGATGGTGCCTTTAACCACACTTGTGAGGGATGGAAGGATGGACACAAGAAAAGACATGGGGCCCGTTTGGCATGCCTTTCCGTGTGATCTTTCGGTTGCTTACAAGACAGGCAGGCCGATTTTCGGTCTATTCCCATTTGGTTCGCGGAAGATCTAGCCACCAAAAGTCAGAGCGCTGAAAAGACACGAGAAGCCCATTTTGGAAAGCTCCAAATGAATCTTTTCACGTCTTTTGTGTTTTATTCTCGCATAGAAAGACACTGAAAGATGCACAAAAAGACGTGTATCTGCCAAACTAGCTTCGGACTGCTTAGATCTTCATGCAAAAGCTCAATGAGTCTTTTGACTGTCAAAGCTACTGAAAGATCTTCCCAAAAAGACTTGCCAAATGGGCCCTTGATAAACTATCAATCCAAGAATACAAATGAAAAAATGACAAAACTGAATTCTCAATGAAACTTATTAAGAGAATAAAGACTAGATGATCTATTGCTCTAATGCAAAATAATAGGAAGAGTAACTTGATATGCTAAATGTCATGGAGCTGCCCAAGGGGTTCTTAGGAATGATATCCAATAAAGAATGATGACTAATTGGTCTATTAAAATGATGGTGAAGGTGATCTAAAATTGATTGTTGAATATGAAACTGATTGCTAAATATATGAGAGCATGCATGTGTTCTAAATGAACTAGTAACCAAGCTGGTGATGAAACAAATGTGAACTTGATGAATTTATTTTCTAAAGCATGAGTGTTTTTTTTGTTAATGTGGAGAAATTAAAGAAAGAGAAATCTAATAATATTCTAAGCACATGGCTGATTCGATGATTACACAACCAAATGATAACTAACTTAAGCAAATTGATGGTTGAAATTTTGTTGGAAATAAGAAATAATTCTGAAATGCAACTATTCAATACCAATTATGATATCATTCTAACAATGCCATGTTCATCTTAGGGCGGTTGGTAATTCAATCTTACTAGATTACTTAGCAAAAGAAATTTTAAAAATGAAATAAACTCGTAAAAGACAAAAAAGAAGAATAATTTGTATAACCACATGCAAGAGATTGAAAAAGTAAACTACATTAGGCATAATTATTGAAAAACATAACTATGTTTTTTTTAGATTATAATTCAGATGATCATATAATCAAGGAGAATAAGCACATGAGGTTTTAAACAAAAGAAAAAGGGTCATGTCACTACAAGAAAACCGGTCAAAGGCGGTGGTCTTGAAGACCCCGCCTTAGAGAAGAGTAAGGTGGCAGTTTAAAATAGACCACTGCTTAGAAAACCAAAACATTCACCCGACTATACTAGGAGGCAATCTTTCCGTCGTTTGTGACATTGAACCGGTCTGAACCCCCATTCTATTCAATTGAGAATTGCGAGTAATAAACTTCATATCTTCTTGTGTTGTTCTCCTCCAAAAGCAAAATGCTATAAAGGAAAAGCTCTCCTCCTTCCTGCGTGGGTTCTACTCCTTCCTGTGCAAAGGAGAAGTACTTTTGGAGACAAAGGCAAGCTCTCGTGTTCAACAGAGGAAAAACTCCTATGAGACGTAGAAGAAGAGTATTTCTGACATAGAGAAGACTGCTTCTTGATGAAGAAGAGTACTTTCATTGTAGAACTCCACTGAGATGCATCATCAAACCTTCATCCTTTGATTGAAAACACTGAAAGTGTAACAAGAGTTTGAAAAAGCATCCAAGCTCAAAATTGATGGCATATAACCTCATAATGCTTCTTGCATGCGTGAACCGCTTGAGAATTTCTTGCATGTGTGAATCGATCGATTAGGAGAGGGGGAGATTCATTTCCATCGATTAGGAGATCTTCATACTAGCATTGGTCCTAATTCATTTGACCAAGAGAAGAGAAGGTAATGCTATAACATTTGATCTAGATTAGGTTTTTTGCGTTTTTTTATTATTGCTCTGTCTAGGTTGATCATAACAATAAGTGATCTAAACTGCTAGAAGGTTGGTTTATCACACATCTGATTTTGTGGAGCTCGTGATGTGTTTCAGGGGATATACCTGCGGCAACTACCGAAGATGTGGAGTTGGCAATTAGTGCAAACAAGCATAGAAAGCTAGTTAAAAAAGAAAGAAAGAAAAAAAGGGAAATGAATATGTTGCAAAGTGGTTTTACAAAGATGGGATAACCTTCAATACAGTAAAATTGAAGAGTTTTGAGATTATAGTGAAATCAATTGCACAATTTGGGTATGGGTACAAACCTCCAAGTTACCATGAGTTAAAAGAGCTACTCTTGAAAGAGGAGGTTAAGAAAACAAATTGCTTTACAAGGAGCATGATGCCTTTTGGAAACCTTATGATTACACTAAAGACTCGTACTCTTGTCCAAGATCACCGAGTACCTAAAGGATGAGATCCATGCTTGATACTAGTTGCTCGACTACAACAAAGGGCATTTGAAATATTCTTGGGTTTCAATAAGTATTCTAGCATTGTCATGGATCCCTTTTGCATGTGGAACAATTCACAATGAAGTTGCATTATATGTGCACTATATTTGGAAGCTACCAAATGGGATAGAGCATCCCAACACTCCTTAGAGATGGAAACACTAACTACTTGTGCAATGATGCTTTCCATAAGGAACTAAGAAGCCATCCAAGAATTAATTGATCTTGTTGCTCCCAAGTAGTGAATACACGATTAACTACTTCTTTCACTCGATTTGTACCTGACAAATACTTTGGTGGATAGGGAAATGAACATGTAATGTAACCATATAACTTTGCTCCATGTAGAAATGGAATAACCTAGGAATGCCATAATAGATAATTGTAGTGATCCAACTTTACTAGAGTCATCTAATTAACATTAAGTGGCATGACTCGACATGAAGACAAAGTGGAAGCCATGGGCTTCGATACCATGATAGAACTAAAAAAACTAGAAAAACAAACTTGAGATAAACTTTGCCACACACTTTCATTGCAGTGAATATGTGTAGTATAAGATTTTCATTGAGTTACAGTACATGTGTTAGTGGTTTCTACAAGTGTATATGTACAGGATGGGTTAAATGGTTAGGAGAAGTCTTTTGGAGTTATTAGAATGTGGTGTGATTCTTATATCTTTAGAGTGAGGCTGATCCTTATCTTTTAGTGCCATGAAGTGCTAACTTGATGCTGGTTATAACAATATTGCTAATAGAAACAAACAAAGCACAAAAGAAAAAAAAAAGAAAATAGAAAGTTCACACATGATTTTTATAGAGGTTCAAAAAACCCTACCTAAATCATCTACCTTAAACACCCTTCTGGGGATTTTCACTAACTCATACAACTGAACTTCCTAAGTGTCAACAAAACCTTTACAACCATAGGTTTTTTAAGGCTCCTACAACCTTGGATAGACTTATAAGTGCTACTCTCACTTAGTAGAACTTCACGGGTACCTACCTAACTTAAGGTGGTAGATCTTCAAGGTCTCCACCAAGCCCTGATTGGCCTTGCAAGTCCCAATAAACTTCTAGTGGTTTTTAACCTTAAAACACCTCTTGTAATTAAATGATATTAAAGTATAGCTCAAATACAGCATGACAAAACCTCTCAATAGGTAGATAAAACAAAACATAACACAATTGTTCTGTTGCAAGAGATTAAGCAAACTCATATGCTCAACTTAGTGAAGAGATTCACAATATCTTGGTGAGACTATACAAGCACAAAGTCTTGTAAATTTTTCTCACTCTTAGAACTATTAAAGCTCAGAGTTTTTTTTAAAGAAAAAATGCTCTTGTAAACTTGCTCTCACAAACAACTATACATTACATACAATGTATGCATAGGTTGTTCACTTGCTTATTGTTTGTTTAAAGCCAAAATCTCTTATTTATAGAGGATGGAGAGAAAGTAACCATTTTTTAGCTGTTAAAGGACTTTTATTATTCATGGAAATGATTCAAAATGTCTTCAGCAAGATAAAACACATTCTAAAAACATAAGTAGTCATTTATGCCTTCAAATGGTCAAAAAAATATGTCAAAGTAGTTGACTACAAGTTAGTAGTCGCTTACTAGATGAAGGAAGGAATCTTTTTTTTTTCTTGTGGTCAACTAGTTCCTTCAATCAGTCGACTGATATGATATTTCAAACTCATCCTATGAAAGGAAGTTGACAATGCATTTTTGGATAGTTGATTACAATATAATACCAGGGCATTTCATGTCTCGACTGTCAAAGGTAGTCGACTACAGCATAGTGCCAAGGCATTTCATATCTTGGTTGTCAAGGGTAGTTTACTATGCATTTTGGGTAGTCAATTATTGCTTGGTAGTAGCCTTTACTTTCAAGGATAATTGATTCTATGATTTTGGGTAGTTGACTATTTGTAGGCCAACACTTAAAAAATCTTGGAAAATTAATCCAAAGGTTTAGGAATCATTCTCTTGGCTTTTAAGAATGATTTTTAAGATTCTAACACTTTTTTAAGTCCAAAAAGCCTGGAACCAAATCTATTATAGCCATTGGTCTCTAAGATGATTTTACCAAAAGAACTTAAAAGATATGACACTTAGACCATAGACTTAATGCTTCTTTCCTTCTTGTTTAGATGTTGTAAAAAAAAAACATCTTTTTAATCTATTCCAAAACCTTATTATCCTTTGTGGCCCATTGTTGGTCCTTCATTCTTTGAGCTTGGAGCATTTCTTAACTTTGGGGAGTGTGGTGATAGTATTGATGATGTTTAGCTCATTCAGTTGAATCAAATAATGCTTTTACTTCTTCTTTAGAAAGATGTCTATAACAAATGTAGCCTATACAAACTTACTTGGATTAGTTGCATATTTACCACACCATTAGTACGCTCAATGAGCTTTGTTATCATCAAAACACATAGGACTAACATTCTCCCCCTTTTTGATGATAGCAAACCATTGATAAAGAGATGATAACAAACATTTAAGTACAAATGGATAGTACCAAGATAACTCTCTTGAATAATATGCTACATAAATATTTTAGCTCATTGTACATAAATAAGTTAATTCATTCAATAAGATATTGTAGATATAGCATTCTAGAAATGAATAGTGTTGATCATAAGCATAGGAATAGTCATATGAACGGGGGAGAACTATGTAGATGTCAATGTGGGAAAATGCCCCCACTAACATTTGAAAAAGTTTTATGTAGTTAAAAAAGAAATTTGAATTTTTTACAATGCCCCCACTCAAATATACAAGAATGACTTGTAGCGCACCCACATCTTAGGACCCACTTAAAATCTAAAATTGAAATAAAGTAATGAGAAGTTACATGATTTTTACCCTCTTATTTTTCCTAATATGACAATCACTACCCTTGAGAACTATAGGGATTATTAGAACCATTTGTTCTCTTTTCAAGTTTAAAATTGGAGTACAGGTTGCTTGTAGAGGAGGAAATCAAAGAGACAAACCAAGTCAAGTCCTTCATTCTATCTTTATTCATTCTTGAATGATGAAATACACTTGAGTTTGTTGATGTGTTTTCTCCTTCGGGGTGAGATCTTCCACTTGATGTTTTATAACCCTTAGTTTCTCTTAAGAGTAAAAATATTTTAATCTCATTTTTTGTTTTAATTACTCAAACATCATGAATAAGTTTTTGTTATGATAATGCTTACTTCCATTGGTCAAAGGTCCTAGATCAGCCATTGCATATAAGATGAGCACTTGTTGCTTAGTTTAAATCATAAGTGGATTAAACATTAAGTGCATATAATTAAATGGTTGACCAAAAAAGATATCACATTCAAATATAATGCAACCTTTTAACATCCCTTGAATCATATGAGGGATCCATTTGACTATTCTCCCCTAAATCATTCTTATTTGGGGGAATACTCCATCAAGCTCCTTTTGAAGCACATATGGGGAAAAAGTTTAAATCTCCCCTTGATGTATATGTGGGGAACAACTTAATCTCTCCCATAAACATATAGAATTGTTGTATATTTCATGTAGGAAGAACCTCCCCTTTCTTCTTGGGAAGATTTTTTCTTCCATTAGCATTTCTTCCCTTGTTTTCCCTGCAATAATTCATGATAACATTTTCCAATCAATATAAAATTTCTCCCCCTTCTAAAACCAACTAGAATAAAGGGAGCAGAGGGATAATAAACCATAAGCTCATCATAAACAAAGACAAGCAAATGTATGAGCATGGGATGAGAGAGTAATGTATACAATATCAAAATCAGTTAAGAAGGATATATTCTTTTAGTTACCTTCAACTAAAAACTGCCAAAGGATTATTTCTTGGCTAAAAATGCCTTTTGAGAGAGTAATAACATATTTAATCCCCTATCAATGCTTTCTACTGAATAAGGTTTTTTTTGTCATTTTCCCTTTTTGCCATATATTGAAGCTATAGATATGTTAACCCTTAAATCATGATAGGAGCCTTAGGTTACCCATCTTTTAATAGAATTTCATACAATAGAAGAACACTTGTAACTTAATCGGAACATATAGCCAAGTAGAAAATCATATGCATCCTATTGTATACCAAATCCCTTAACAAGGCACTAATAACAATGTTGCATTGATGAACATATTTTACAAATGAGATTATGTGTAAAAAGACTACATATTCAATGACTAATGTTCTTTACCCTTTTAATTAGTATAAGCACTTAAAGTTTTGGGTAGTTTGGAGAGTGTCACCAACTATATATATTATGGTGATTATACAAAAGGATCAACTATTGATCAATTTTGAAGAGGCTACTACATGCTTTTGTGCAATCCAGAAATACATCTTCACAAAATTTGACTATCTACTTCTTCACCATAATCACTCCATGAGGGATAAATATCCTCATTGTTAGGTAGATCACCTTCATCATTATAATTCCAGCCACTTTCATGTGGTGAGACCCATTTCTTTAGTAGTACTAGATTCATTTGATGAAGGCTCTCTTATGAGATGAAGATTTTGTGAGAGGTGATGAAGTTTTAGACCTTCAGGCATCCATTTATAATACGGACAGCCCCATCTCATTTTGGGTTAGCACATATCTAAAGTTTCTTTCTGTTTTTGTCGTGTTTTCTTTGATACTCTTACTCTATAAGGACTTTGACCACATGGGCACATTTTGAGGCCTTTAATCCATTGGAAGGATTTACATCATTTCCTCCTCTCATGCCTAGAGGGACAAGAAATAAACTTCCTTCCCTCATAATTTTCACCATTGAAACAAAGACCACCCCTACAAAGACACACTAGTTATATTTTTCATAGATTTACCATATTGCCTTCAAGTTTGGTTGATTTCTTTTAAACAAAGGCTTTTCTCTAGGTAGTGGATTTCAGTTCATCTTAGGCCTCTTTAAGTTCTTTATTTAAGTAATCAACTACTTTGATCTTTTGCAGTTAAATTCTTTGTCTGTTCGTTGACTAGAACCTTGATAGTCGACTATTTGAGACTACTTCAGACCTCAAGTTATTTTAAATCTTCAATTTGTGGTAAACCATTGATTAAATCACTCATCATTACAACAAGTTGGAATAATTACTTGAGGGTAATGTGTTGTGTACCTTGATCAAAGCCTGATATCCATTTAGTTAGGGTCATTTCCTATTAGTCATATCCTTTGGAACCCATTTAATAGTTGGGTCTTTAGGATTTCTTCTAAAATAGCAATTGTATGCAGTATGATCCATTATACAATAATGAGTACAAGTAGGCTTTGTTTGTCTTGTAGTTGAGGCTTTTAAAAATTGTCTCATGGGTCTTATTATTTTGGTGATAGGAATAGCCTATGCCTTTCCTATCTTGTTTTAGCCTTTCTTGAGAATTGATTTAAACTTTTAGGAACATTGGAAGACCATTTTAGGGTTATAAGACCTTATCAAATCAGGCGTAACCGCCATTGTGCCTCTGTCACAGCCGTTATCTGCCAGGGCTGCGCAGGTAATCGTTGTAGAGTACTACCCAATCGGATGAGTGACACGTCCCGAGAGGACAGACATGCCACCACCTGTCGAGAGATGTGGATGCAGTCTGTCGGGTTGGCAGGGACTGCGCCATCAGTCAGGAGAACGTGGTGCAGTCTGATGGGTACGGTCTTGCCAGATAGAAGCTTCCTGAAAACATCGCGTCACTTAGTAGCGAGCTATCTTGTCGCGAGTTGCCTTGTAGCGAGCTCCTAGGGGTACTTCGAGGTGATTCCTCTTAAGCTTGCCTTTAGGGCAGTTTTTCCGCCTAAGTATTGGAGTGAGTTGGTTATCCTAGCTTGTGAGCTGGGATAGACTTGTCTCGGAGTATTCCTTTTCAGTACATCGAGGGTCTGTGAGCTCGCGCTATAGCAAGCTGTCACGTAGCGAGCTGTCCCGCGGGCTCGTTACTTAGTCGCGGTCAGGCTGTGGTGCTGAGTTGTTACTTATGCTGAGTCACGTCCATGTGTCACCATCTCAAGGGGTCGGGTCAAATCACCCTCCATCAATTGCCCCCCACTCCTCGGGCTAAGAGTGCTACCTTAGCGTGAGGAGTTCATGAAGTGTAACATGTGGATTTGACCCGAAGTTCAAACTTGATTGACTGCTCGCATTAAATGTGTGCGCGGAAGTCAGGGGATTTCTGACTTTTTGAATGCTGGAAAACACGCCGAAGCGCCTCTTAACTCCGGATGTCGTGCAACCATCATTACCTCAATCATGGGAGACGTGCATCCAGTCACATTTCAGTTTTAGAAGACGTGCGGCCAGTTTGACCGCGAACCGTCAGATCTATCTCAATCCGAGCCATTGATTCGAGGGCACAGTGGCTATAAATTGGAGGGCCCCAAGCCTCATTTTCTTTTACGCTAGTCTTGCTTTGTCTTTGGATTCTGAGGTCGCGTATCCATCTAGCTGCTCGAGCTCTTCTCCTGTTCACACCGTCTCGTCTTTTCTGGCGAGTCTTATCATCTTGTCAATATGTCTAGATATCCGTACCACGTCTATTCTTGAGACGGTAACCAGGATGACGCCCCCTCGAGGTCAGGGAGAGCTTGGGGGCAGGCTCCAGAGGCTCGGGAGGCCTCCGGCAAGACGGCTTCCACTTCTCGGGGCAGGGAGCCCGACAGCTTTGGTCCCTCCTCTATGTCGATGGAGAGACTTAGATCTTTAGTTCATCATTTTAACCTTCCCGGAGACCTTATCTACAGTCTCCCTTCTGGTAATTTTCCCTAGGAGCATGGTCCCAATGAGATAGTGATCTTTTAGGAATAGTTCATGGTTGGCCTGCGTCTTCCTCTACATCCTCTGATAGTGGAGGTTTTGAATCATTTCAACGTCACAATTGACCAGCTTCACCCCAACTCCATCCGAAATGTAGTTGGGACTATCTCTCTGTTTTATGAGTACTGTCTTCCCCTCAACCTTGACATTCTCTCCACCATTCTCTGCATCAAGAATGCTTCTCCCTGGGCACCTCCAGAAAGGCATTCCTACTATTTTTCTCCCCACCGCGGCTTTAAGCTTTTATACGAGCTGCCGAACAGGATCCCGACCTAGAAGCGGGACTATTTTGTGGTCCATAACCCCGAAGGGTGGCCCTTCCCAACTCACTGGAGGGCCACCATCCAGGATTCAGGGGTTGAGTTGGACCCCGAAGTTCGGAAAATGCTGCAATCCTGGGCAGCAGTTGGCTTCCATTGGTCAGACTACTTGACCGAGGAAAAGCTCGTGCAAACTGGCTTGAGCCCGGGTAGGTTGCCTTCTAGGTCGCATACCCTGCAATTTTTTTTTCTACCGGACTATTACCTTGTGATTTTTGGCAGCCGTAATGTTTGGTGTTGACGCATGCCGCCTTCTATCCAGCAACCAGAAGCGTAAGGTGAAGAGGTCGCGTCCTGACCGAGCTTCAACTTCTGGGGGTATTGAGTTCGAGTCTGCTGACCTGGTCTTTGCTTCTCCACCGCCTGAGGTCTCACCGGTCCCTTTTGAGGGAGTTGCCATGGAAGGTGGCCTTGAGGAGGGCGAGTTCTCGGGGCAAGGGCAGTTCTCTCCGTCTGGGCCATCTCGCCCCTTTCCCTTCCCGCAGTTCTCGGTACCAGGAATTGGGAGGGCGTTAATGACTACTTCGTGGCTACGCGAAAGAGCCGAAGGGTGGTCTGCCACGAGGAGGTCGCCCGCTGGGGAGAGATGGACCCCAAAGAGCTCGCCAGGCTAGCCTCCGCTCACTGCATGGGGGTAAGTGGCCTTTCTCTTCCTTCTCTTTCTTTTCTTTCTTTTCCTCTTTTCTGACCTTAACCGCTTGTTGGCAGGTGAACTCCGCTATCTGCGCCATTGCCCTCCAGACCAACATCCACTCCGGTGATGCTCGTAATCAGAGGTCGAACGCACAGAAGCTCCAGGGCAAGCTCGACTGGGCCCAAGGTGAAATCCTTCAGGCTCGCAAGGGGAGTGAGGCCCAAGAACTACTCGTCCGGGACCAGGAGGTGCAAATCGCCTGGCTATCTGAGGAGAGTGCTCGCTACAGGGAGGAGTCATCGAGAGTGGCAGCAGAGAGGGAGCTTCTTCGCTAGCAGGTTCGAGACTTGGAGTCCACGCTTCAGGACCGAACTCGGAACTTCGACACCATGGTGGTGGCCGAGCAGGTTAAGGCGATGTGGGACTTTAAGGACTCCTAGGAGTACCACGACCTCTAAGTGGAGTATGGCTTGAGCTCCTACCGCTCTGGATTTAAGCTCTGCCGCTGGTTGGTCCGCAAGAAGTTCTCTGGGCTCAACCTCGACGGTATAACAATGAAGGGCCTAGATCCTGAGACGGCGGACCTGGCGGAGGAGGAGGAGCCTGACTCTCCGGAGGATGAGGACGAGGTGGAGGCGGTGGATCCCTGAGGCTGGTGGCTCTTCTGTTTTTTCTTCTCTTGGATGAATTCTGGTGGTTCCTGGGTGTCAGAACCCGGTTTTTAAATCTCTTTCTTGGGCGGTTGGGCCCTAATTTTCTTTTGTTTAACTCTTCCCGGGCTGTTAAGCCCGGTTTTTTATTTATATAAACAAGTAATGGAATTTTTATCTTTTTTTCTATTAAGTATGGTATGCTCTTTATTTTTTGCTAAAGCGATTTTATCACCCGAGCTGTTAGAGCTGCATACCCAAAGTAGGATTTTTCGGTAGTTGTTACCCCGAGCTATCCCTTAATGCTTGAGGTATTTTTATAGTATACCTCGAAGTAGTTACCATGTACGCCCGAACTGTATGCTCATAGGTTGTTCCTTGTTAGGTTCAACCAATATACCGAGACAAGCTACGCTTCATAGGGTTCAGGCCCGAGCTGCCTATGCCTCCGGTACTTAATACTTTGCCTTTACCAATGAAGTGATTAAGTCTTCCACAGTGCCGAGGTCTTAGTTAGCTCGACGTTTTAGCCCTTAGGCTGAGGGAGTGACTTATAGTCCACTCTTGGAGTTCGCCCATGCCATGGAAGCGACTGGGTCATATTGCGTCGAGGTCCATGTTAGCTCGGCATTTTGGCCCTTAGGCTTTGAGAATGACTCGTGGTCTATTCTGTAGTTCGCCCATGCTATAGAGGTGACTGGGTCTTATCGTGTTGAGGTCCATTTTAGCTCGGCATTTTGGCCCTTAGGCTCTGAGAGTGACTCGTGATCTGCCTAGTAGTTACAAGTAATATTTTCTTAAGTTGACAATATTCCATGCCTGAGATACTTGTTTCCCTTCTAGGGTTTCGAGCTCGTATGTTCCTTCCCCGAGCACCCATTTCACTCGGTAGGGTCCTTCCCAATTTGGTCCAAGCTTGCCAACACCGGGCTCAGGTACCAAAGCTTTACGAAGGACCAGGTCACCGACGCGGAGGTTCCGCTTCTTGACCCTAGCATTATAGTACCGAGCTACTCTTTGCTGGTAGGCTGCAGTCCTGATATATGCGAGGTCCCTTACTTCGTCGAGTAAGTCGAGGTTGGTACATAGCTCGTCTTCATTTGCCTTGTCGTCATACGCTTCTAGTCATTGCGAGGGGACCTCGATCTCAGCTGGGATGACTGCTTCAGTGTCGTAGGTAATGTTGAAGGGGGTCTCTCCTGTGGTGGTCTTCTCTGTGGTTTGGTAAGCCCATAAAACACTATGTAGCTCGTCTGCCCATAGTCCTTTAGCTCGGTCTAGCCGTAACTTTAGTCCACGGAGGATGGCTCTATTTGTGACTTCTACTTGACCGTTTGCTTGAGGGTGTGCGACTGAAATGAAGTTCTGTCGGATCCCCATGTCTTGGCACCAGTCCTGGAATTTAATGTCCTCAAACTGCTTACCGTTATCAGAAATCAGTACCCAAGGTAACCCGAAGCGGCACACTATATTTTTTCAAAAGAAGTTTTGCACATTTCGAGCTGTGATTGTTACGAGAGGTTCAACTTCTACCCACTTGGTGAAATAATCCACTGTTACCACTAAGAATTTCCTTTGGCCTGTCGCTGGTGGAAATAGTCTGAGTATATTGATGCACCATAGCGCGAAAGACCACGGGCTGGTGAGATACTTGAGGTCGATAGCGGGCTGATAGTGGATATTGGCAAGCTTTTGGCACTTGTCACACTTCCTGACGAGCTCAATAGCATTTGATTTCATTGTTGGCCAGTAGTACCCCTATCGTAGCGCTTTTTGGGCAAGAGCCCTACCCCCCAAGTGTCCGCTGCACAGGCCCTCATGAGTGTCACGGAGCACGGGCTCGGCTTCGGAAGGCCGCAAGCAACGCAGGTTGGGGATCGCGTAAGATCTTCGGTACAGCCGTTCGTATATCATGACGTATTTGGCCGCTTGACGCTCTACCCTTCTAACGGCATTGCGATCTGTAGGGAGGGTCCCGTGTAGCAGGAAGCTCGCAAGCGGGTCAATCCAGCTCGGCTCTGCTTGAATGATAGGAGCGACCTTCTCTACCCCCCCGAGAATGCTAGACCGAGGTAGGTTCTCTATGTACATGGTTCTCATGGTATTATCACTGGTGTTGGCTAATCGGGACAGGGCATCGGCATCAGTGTTCTTCCACCTCAGGATTTGCCTGATGAAGTGTGACTGAAAGTTGAGCAGAACCTCTCTCACTTTGGCTATGTAGGCAATCATAGTCAGTTCGCGAGCTTCGTATTCGCCTATGACCTGATTCACCACGAGCTGGGAATCGCTGCAGATGACGATATGCTTGGCTTTCACTACTTTGGCCAGAGCCAACCCAACTATCAACGCCTCATACTCCACTTCGTTGTTGGATGCCACGAACTCGAAGTGTAGTGCGTACTCCAGTTTTGTGCCACTTGGGCCATGCAAAACTATTTTGGCTCCATTGCCCTGCTGGTTCGAGGAGCCATCTACGTGAAGGATCCAGGGCTCCTCGTCCCACTTCGCGCTTGGCCTCACTAGGAGAGATGCCGCACTGGCTGCTACCTCATGGTGCTCGAACTCAACCCGCCTGGGAGCTTCGAGCTCGCCTGAATTGGGGGCCTCATGCTCAATCGGCCTGGGGACTTCGGAGCTGAAAGTGCATTCCGCGACAAAGTCTGCAAAGGCTTGGGCCTTGATTGCAGTTCGCGGCTTGTATTGGAGGTCGTACTTGCTGAGCTCAATGGCCCACTTCGTCAATCGACCAGAGACCTTGGGCTTGAGTAGGACTTGCCTCAGAGGTTTGTTGGTGAGGATGATAAGAGTATGATCTTGGAAGTACGGATGGAGCTTTCGGGCTGCAATAACCAGTGCGTAGGCCAGCTTTTCTATCTCTGGATATCTCGTCTCCGCTCCCTGCAACACCTTACTAACATAGTAGATGGGTCGTTGAACCCAATCTACCTCTTTTATTAGTACCGAGTTGACTACTTCATCACTTTTTGAGAGGTACAACTCTAAAACATCGCCCTGCTCGGGCCAGGTTAAGACCGGTATACTAGCGAGGTACTTTTTGAGCTCGTCGAATGCAAGCTGACAATCTTGGGTCCATTCAAACCCTTTGCTTTTAATTGCTTTAAAGAAAGGTAGGCAGCGGTCTGTCGACTTGGACATGAAGCGGCTCAGGGTAGCTATTCGGTCATTCAACCTTTGAACCTCCTTCATTTTTCGAGGTGGTCTCATGTCTAGGATGGCCTTTATTTTGTTCAGGTTAGCCTCAATGGAAGCGCCGATCTGAAGCATTCGGCCTGGGTCCTCCATCGATGCCGGGATGGAGACGGTCTCTTCTGTGGGCGCAGCTCGCTCCTCGCTCTGCTCCGTATGTTGCTCTAGCTTGAGGTCGTCGGCCACCTTGGCTTTCCCTTTGAGGGCGACGACGTAGCATTTGTGAGAATCAAGCTGGTCACCTCGCGCTATCCTGATTCCAAAGTCCATAGGGAACTTCATGGCCAAGTAGTAAGTGGAGACCACAACTTGTAAGGCATGGGCGATCGGCCGACCTACTATGGCATTATACAGGGAGAGGGTTACGACCACTAAGAAATCATGGTTGAACCTCACTATGCTAGCCAAGTGCTGACTTCCACAAGTACTGTAACCCTTCCCAAGGGCTTGACTTCCTCTCCGCTGAAGCCTACTAGGGGAGTGTTCGCGGGCTTCAGGTCGTTCTATTGGAGCTGAAGTTGGTCGAAGGCTGCTTTGAAGAGGACGTCTGCTAAGCTGCCTTAGTCGACGAGGACGCGCCTGACTTCAAAGTCATTGATCTTCACCTTTATGACGAGCGCGTCATCAAGGGGGTAGTGGACCCTGCACACATCATCTTTTGTGAAGAAGATTGGGTTTTCCATCCTTGGCCGCTTCGGGGGGTTCTGCTCTTCCCTGGCAGCCTCGCGAGCTGATGCCTGAGCTGCAGCTAAGGTGCAACCCGCCACAATCGAACCTCCGACTATCATGTGGATGGTCTCCCGAACTGGTCTCTCTTCGGGGGGCTGCTTCTACGGATGTTCCACCTGCCTACTGGACTCGGGAGCGTCTCTACTCTGCTCCCCTACTGACCTACTTTATTATTATTAATATTATTATTTTGTACAAAATTTCTCAGATATCCGTGATGGATGAGCTTCTCTATCTCATCGTGGAGGTTTTTACAATTCTCGGTGTTGTGACCGTAATCTTTATGAAAACTACAATACAAATTTTTATTTCTAACATTAGGGTCAGCCTTCAACCGAGGTGGCCACTTCACGTACGGGGCATCCTTGATCGTCATGAGGATCTCGGCCCGCTTTGCGTTGAGGGGCGTGTAGTCCCTTTCTGCTGCTAAAGCTTGGAAAGGTAGATTTAGCTTTGCCCCCCGAGCTTGGTCCTTCTTCTTCTTGCTATCACCCTGAGTTGGGGGCTCTGGTTCCCTCTTTCTTTTCTCAAGGGCCTGCTCGCCCTTCTGGTTGATCTCTTCCTCCATCCCAATAAACTGATATGCAAGCTTGAGGAACTCGGTCACGGTCTTGGGCTGATTGACAACCACGTGCCACTTGAACTCTTTGTGGGTAATACCTCGCTTGGCTGCGGTGAGGCGAACTGCGGGGTCCAGATCGGGTATCTATAGACAAGCGTCATTAAACCGCTTGATGTAACTCCGAATGGACTCTCCTTTCTTTTGAACTATGACGATGAGGCTTTCTTGAGTTCTTGGGCACCTCTTGCTGGTGACAAAGTGGGAGGTGAAAACTTGCACGAACTGCACCCAGCTTCTTATCGAACCGGGTGCGAGGTTTCGGTACCATGTGCGGGCTACCCCTTTGAAGGTGGTGGAGAAGGCCACGCACATGCAGGATTCACTGGCCCTTGACAGGTGCATCTAGGATTGAAAGGCGTCTACATGATCATTCGGATCGAAGGATTCATCATACTTGTCCAGTGGAGGGAGCTTGAAGTCCCTTGACATGGGGACAACAAGAAGTTCTGGAGACAGTGGGGAAGGAACTAAGAACAGAGGAGTAGCTTTTACTTCACCTGAGCTCACCTCCTCTTTACCTTTGAGCTCGGGCAAGACACTGGTAGCAGTTTAGCGGGCTCGTCGGTGTCTTCATTGCTGTTTTGTCGGCTTTGCGTTGGTGCTGCTTTGCTTCGGTGTTACCGAGCTCGATGGGCTTAGACTGTTGGTGGTAGCTCTGAACCGAAGGGCCCTGCCTGTAGTCTGCGGCTAGGACCTCAAACGGATTTTCTATGAGCAGAAGCTCAAACTGAGAGTGCTGGGTGATGCGGGCTTGACTGGCTGGGAGGCCCCCGACCTGCCCACAAGCTGCAAGGCGGGGGTGGCTGGCCTCTCCTTTCTGCCATGGGAAGAGGCTTGGCTCTTGGAGAGATCCTGGGCCTGAGAGGCTTCTCCTCGGTGAGGTCATTCGCTCTGGCGGGAGGGCTTGGTTTGCTTCGTGGCCGGGTGTCAAGGGGGAAGCGGCTGCTGGACCTGAGGTAGGGAAGGGAATTGCTGCTGGTATTGGTATTGAGAGACCTGATGCAACACTTGTTGCTGGTAGAATTGGAACTACTGGAACTGCTGCATTTGAGCTTGCAAGGCTCGCATGCACTGCACTAGGTCTTCCAACTAGTTCTGGTTGGTCACTGGGGGCACAACTGAAGGTTCAACAAAGGTCGCTCCAACCATGGAAGGGAGTGGTGCATTCACGGGTGCCACTGCGAGAGGCACATTCAAGCTGGGAATCCCATCCACAGAGAGGGGAACGGTGAACTGTCCGATACAGACAGTGGGGAGCTGGGGTTGCTCCCTAGAAGCGTTCTGGTTGGCACCACGTCCGGCGTTGCTGGAGGAGGCCATGATTACTAAGTTCTCAGAGGAAAATTGTAGAAACTTAGAGGAAGGATTTTTTGAAGCGCTTCCCACAGACGACGCCAAATGATGTTGCGCAATCTGGGCACTCCTAGCTGGCAGCTGACTGGCCCCTAGCTGGCGATGGACGGTACCTGAGAAGAAGACGGTGAAGATTTCCCGGGGGACTTACCCGGTGGGAATACTCCGATGCTTAAGTTAGAACGCTGGAGAAAATAGTAAAGAGTGCAAAGAAGGCTAAGAGTGTAGGTCGCGCTAGATCACTGAGTTAGCTCGAGAGAAAGTTCAAGTAAGTTCAAGATATTCAAGATAAGATCTCCTTCCCCTTCGATCAAGGGTCTCTTATATATGGGCGTCCTTGTCAAATCAGGCGTAACCGCCACTGGGCCTCTATTGCAGCCGTTATCTTCCAGGGTTGCACATGTAACCGTTATCTGCCAGGGCCCAATCGGATGAGTGACACGTCCTGGGAGGACAGGCATGCCACCACCTGTCGAGAGACGTGGGTGCAGTCTGTCGAGTTGGCAGGGACTGCGTCGTTAGTTAGGAGAACATGGTGCAGTCTGATGGGTACGGTCTTGCCAGATAGAAGCTTCTAAAAACATCGCATCGCTTAGTAGCGAGCTGCCTTGTAGAGAGCTATCTTGTCGCGAGCTACCTTGTAGCAAGCTCCTGGGGTACTTCGAGGTGATTCCTCTTAAGGTTGCCTTTGGGGCAGTTTTTCCGCCTAAGTATTGGAGTGAGCTGGTTATCCTAGCTCGCGAGCTAGGATAGACTTATCTTGGAGTATTCCCTTTTAGTACATCGGGGGTCTGTGAGCTCGTGCTATAGCGAGCTCACTCTATAGCAAGCTGTCACGTAGCGAGCTGTCCTGCAAGCTCGTTACTTAGTCGCGATCAGACTGTGGTGCTGAGTCACGTCCACACGTCACCGTATCAAGGGGCTGGGTCAAATCACCCTCCATCAATTTATTTATCTCTAACATTTCTTCTATAGCATCAATAGGATCTTCTTTAGTAAAATCAAAACTAAGAGATAGGGAGCTAGGACTCACCTCATCATGTTCTACAATTAGGCGCATGTTGGCTTGTTTGATTCACCTTCACTTGAGCTAGAGTCATTCCAAGTGGCCTTTAGTGTCTTCGTCTTCTTTCCACTAACTTTTTTTCTTTAATTTAGGGCAATCATTTTTGAAGTGCCCTTCTCCCTTGCATTCAAAGTAAGTAGGTTATTTTGCTAACTTCTTTATAGTGCCTTTTTTGGCTTTGTTTTTGAAAAAAAGGTTTAATTAGGAATCTTCTTGAAAGTAAAGTCATTTCTTCATCATTGTCACCACAATCTTCACTTTATTTTTCCTCAGTAGAACTCTTGATGGCAATGTTCTTGTTGTAGACCTCTTCTTCTTATTTTTCTTTTAGTTTCACCATAGGTGAAAAGAGAGCCAATCAACTCATCCATTTGCACAAAGCTTAAGCTTCATGATTTTTGGATGACTGCAACTTGGATTTATCATTCCTCTAGAAGAGATATTAAAATATTTTTCCTTTTCTTTTTCTTAGAGTAGGTTTTCTAAAGGGATTTAAGTCCATTTTCAATGTTTTTGAATCCAACAAACATGTTGGTGATAGATTCACGAGGGTTCATTTTGAACAACTCATAGGCATGCACAAACATGTTGATTTTAGACTCCTTGACCAAATTGGTCCTCTCATAGGTTACTTCTAAGGTTTTCCAAATTTCTTGTGCCGTTTCACAAGCTAAGATTCTATTGATCTTATTCCTGCCTAAGGAACATGAAACAATATAGACAATTCATAGCCCTAGCATTTGGAGAAGTCTTCTTCTTTTCATCGTTAGTTCATTTTGAAGAGTCTTTCTCCTATTATCTCTTGTACCCTTTTAGCATGTTTGTAGGATCCAATCTCAACAATCTTGTAGAAATCATATTCTAGAGAGATGAGACAAATTTTCATCCTAGCTTTTCAATAATTGTAATTATATCCATTAAAG
The DNA here is from genome assembly GCF_055504915.1 of Nelumbo nucifera. Taxonomy (NCBI): domain Eukaryota; kingdom Viridiplantae; phylum Streptophyta; class Magnoliopsida; order Proteales; family Nelumbonaceae; genus Nelumbo; species Nelumbo nucifera. The sequence continues at coordinate 61,425,200 of NC_142651.1, forward strand.
AATGGAGGTCTAGAAATGGACTACCCTTGTATGTAAGAGGTAATGGATTGGAAGGTCATTATTCACCAAGCTATTAAGCTTTTGAACCAGTGAGCCTACTTTGATACCACTTATTGGGATATATGGCCTTATTCAAGAGGGGTTGAATTTGGGAAAGCTTAAAAACCTCCCCCGAAAATTAAATCTAAGTCTTCTTAGATAAATGAATCAAACCGCAACGAAGTGCAAGGTTGAGTGTATGATAGCAGTTAAATAAACCAATGAATAATAAATTTAAATAATTTTTGAAAATAAATTGCAACTAGAAAGTAAATAAACAAGAAATAACTGCAGAAGTTGCAAGTGTTGGTAGTTAAACAAATAATGAACAATAAACTTAAATAACTATTGAATGTAAATGACAATTGGAAGTAAATAAATAGTAAATAAGCATAGCAATTGCAATTAGTGTGTGTGTGTGCAAATTTTGCAACTAGAAAGTAAATAAACACTAACTGTAAATAATAGCTACAAGAGTAAGTGTAAACTTGAGATTTAAGTAGTCAAGTAATAAGCAAAGTAAAGGACTATAGAGATGAAACTCAATAATAAAAAAATAACTACTTATAAGGAAAGAATGTAGATTAACAATAAATGTAAATAATGGAAACAATAAAATGCAGAAATGTAAATGTATAGCAATTGCAATTAGTAAATGTTAGTGCAGTTATTAGATCAATAAGTACTGCACCAAGATATTTTTATCATCTAATTGAAAAGAAAATAAATAAAAGTAAAGAAATAATAATCGTAAGATATCTAGATATTCAAGTTTAAGCAGTTAGCAAGATGTTAGTGAACAATTAGTAGCAAAAAATTGTAGAAACTTGAAATGAAATAAATAAAGCAAAAAAGAAAGAAAAGCAAATAGAAAGTGAACACATGATTTTTATAGAGGTTTGGTAAACCTGCCTACATCCTCTACCTCAAGCACCCTTCTAAGGATTTCCATTAACTCAAGCAACTAAACTTTCTAGGTGCTAGTAAAGCCTTTACAACCATAGGATTTTTAAGGCTCCTACAACCTTGGATAGACTTATTAGTGCTACCTCACTCAATAGAACTTTATGGGTTCATGCCAAACATAATGTGGTAGATCTTCAAGGTCTTTACCAAACCCCAATTTGCCTTGTAGGTCTCAATCAAACCTTTAATGGTATTCAACCCCCTAGAACACTCCTTCACTCAAATGATATTACAGTAAAGCTCAAATATAGTAGGACAAAGCCTCTTAGTAGGCAAATAAAACAAAATACAGCACAAACTCTTTAGTTGCAAAAGATTAAGCAAAACTCAAATGCTCAACTTAGTGAAGAGATTCATAATAGCTTAGTGTGACTATATAAGTACAAAGGCTTCTCATTTTTTCTCACTCTTAAAACTATTAAAGCTTAATTAGGAGTTTCTTCAAAAGAAAAAAAGGCTCTTTACAAACTTGCTTTCATAAGTAACTATACACTATATACAATGCATGGAAATGATTAAAAATGTTCTCAATGAGATAGAATAAGGCATGTTAAAAACAGAAATAGTCGTTTTATGCCTTTAAATGGTTAAAAATCTATCAAAGTAGTCGACTATATAATAAGTTAGCAGTCACCTATTAGACGAAGGGAGGAATCTTTTTTCTCCTTTGGTCGATTGGTTCCTCCAATCATTTGATTGATATGAGATTTCAAATATGGCCTGTTAGAGTTTGTCAATTATGCATTTTTAGGTAAGTGACTATAGCATAGTTCCTCAACTGGCAAAGGTAGTCAACTATACATTTCTAGGCAGTTGACAATATAGTGCTAGGGCATTTTATGCCATAGCTGTCAAGGATAGTCAATTATATGATTTTAAGTAGTTGATTGCTTATAGCCTAACACTTAGAAACCTTGAAAAGGTTAATCCAAAAGTTTAGGATCCTTCCCTTGGCTTTCAAAAATGATTTTTAAGATTCTAAAGCTTGTTTTAAGTCTAAGAAAGCCTAAGAATCAAACCTATTTTAGCCATTGGTTTCTAAGTTGATTTCACCACTTGTTAAGCATTATATGTTATTCATCTCAAGCAATCAATTACACCAAAAACCTAAAAGATAAAACACTTAGATCATGAACTTGATGTTTCTTTCTTCTTTGTTGAGTTGTAGTAGAAATATTTTTAAGCTACTAGTTTTTTCATTCTTTGAAATCCGTGGAGCATTTCTCTCAACTTTAGAGAGAGTGGTGATGGGGTTGATGATGTTTAGCTCATTCAACTGAATTAAGTAATGCTTCCACTTCTTCTTTTTTAGCAAGATGCTTGTAACAAATATAGTTCAAATAAGCTTATTTGATTAGCTAAATACTTAGCACACCATTAGTACTCTCAATGAGTTTTAAAATGCATAGAGTCAATAGAATGTTCTTTTTTATTGATTGGAATAAAGAAATGAATGTATTATTGGAAATAAAGATTAGTTTAATTTTATTTGTAAGAAATCTAGTTATATTATTTATTGTAAACATGATCAAAATATAATGTTGTTAGAATCAGGATTTATGCCCAACTTTGATCACAAGTGCCCAAAGTTGAGTAGGTCGCTAAAGTAAGATATGGATTCATAAATGGCAATAGACTCGGTTAGCCTAACATGAACCTGTTGTCAAATAGATTGGTCCAACTCAATATAGAAATTAAATCATTTGATTAAATGGTTGATAATTGGTCATTTGTGTTGATACTACTTCTAAAGAATATTCTAGAATATTGGTGAATAAAATAACTAAAATAAATAATATAAATAAGGGCCTCATGTCCCAATGGGGGCCCAAGACCCATTTATGGAGAGGAGACCCATATTCTCTCTCTCTCTCTCTCTCTCTCTCTCTCTCTCTCTCTCTCTCTCTCTCATTCTCTTAACCAAGACCTCCACCACCATTCCCGGACCTTCAAATCTTGATGACCATGCCTATGGAGCCTACCTCGCTTATAAATTGTAGTAAAAAGATAAATTATTTACTAAAACATCCCTTATTGTTTCATGGATTTACTAAAACCTATCCTATAGTTTGCGTTTTACTTAAACATCGTTGTAGTTGGCAATCTATTTACGTAACTGACCTTCCATTAGATGACAATGGAAGATGATAGTTTAATTCTAATGTCCATTGAATAAATTTAATCAAAAGAAAATAAAATGAAAATACCAATTTTGCTCCTAGTAGGATGCTAGAAACCACACTATTTAGCTCTATTTGGTCAATTTTGTTTTCTATATGAAGAAGTGCTATGGCTACTTTTGGACTAAACAATGGGCCCAAGCTCTTGAACATTTTCCACTCAATTTAGGTAATCATGTTATTATTTTCATATGGAAAAACACACACTTCTTAGTAAAAGGTCAATTAAGTAATTGGGTTGCAACTATAGGCCCGTTTAGTAAAATGAAAACTATATGATAGGTTTAAGTAAACCCATGAAACTATGGGGGTGTTCTAGTAAATGACCTTAAAAATATCTGTATTTGTAAACTCCTTATTGCAGTGAATAGGGATTTAAAATAATCTAGTAACATAGCTTCAAGCACAGTAGTGCAAATTACAATCACCATGTTTCAACTAATTTACATGAGCACGTTGAGCTCAATACATTTCATCTAATTTACTAGGGGTTTAGTCAATCTTATTAGGCCACCATCATCCTTCCTCTCAACAATTCAAGTCTAAAGAATCTAAATATTAATAATCTTCTTAAAATCTCTCTCTCTCTCTCTCCCTACATTCCTAATCACCTAAATCATCAATCATCACCTCTCCTAAAATTTCTCCTAAACCATCTCCCCCACCTAAAACTTCTTCCTAAGCATCTCCTAATCTTTCTCACATTTCCAATAAACCATTTAATTCTAATGTCTTTTTTCCCTTCCACTATCTCTCTCTATCTATTTCTATCTCTATTTCTCACCTTCTAAATACATGTATTTAATTTTTCACCAATGCATTAAAATATTAATGTTTTAAAGTTTAAGTTAAAACTTAATAAGATGAGTAAAATATATAAAATACTAATAAGACAAATAATAAAGTAATAAAATTTATTTTCCATTCAAAAATGATTAATATAATAGAAAACTGAAAATAAATTACTATTTTTAATTTTAACAACCATAATTATTAAAATTAGCTACAACAATGTTATACTTAATTTGCATTAACAATTTCTAATATTAGTAAAAATTTAAATAGTAATAAACTTCGTATAATATCATAACTTAAATTACATGTCAATAACAATTTACTAAATAAATTAAAATTTAATAAAAGTAAAAAATTATTAATTTAAAATCAATTTTAAAATAATGAATAATTAACACAACAAGCTGGATTTAGTACAAGTTTTCCTTCACCCTACCCAAGCCCTCATTTTTCCACATCGCCTTGTCTCCCATTTTACCACCATAACAAAGGCAAAAACTTCCCAAACATTAAACATAAAGGAAATGGAAACTTGTTGGAACACTCACCACTAATTCTTCACTAATATTGAGCTCTCAAGGGGACAACGATTAAATGATTGATAATGTCTCTTCTATCTCCTTCATTTTTGCCATCAAATTTGCAAGTGTTGCATGGCTCCGAGATCTAAGGTTTCGAGTACAAATACTAATTTTAAGTATAAAAGGAGCATCGATTGCCATCACATGCAAATTTGGATATCTGATTGAAACTTGCACTTGGTTTTGGTTCAGACTCAACTTTTTAATAATTAAGAATTTTGAAATGAATCCCCGTCCCTGACTCCAATCCTCACTAGGGATAAAAGTTAACAGTATTTTTTGAAAAAAATTAAAACAAAGAAAAATTTTAAAATATAAATGGTATTATAAATATATTTTAACATATACAATATAAATAATATCATATATATATATTATTGGGGTTGGGGTGGGGCAGAAACTCCATCCCCCACCCCTAACCCCGACCCCGATTGGAGATTCTTATTAATCCCTATCATTGTCCTTGCCTCACCGAAACAATTAATCCCCATCCTCGACCCAGACTTCGGTTGGGGATCCCTATTAATCCCCACCCCCATCATCGACCCCATCAGGTTGGGGAGGTAGGGTACACGGCGTGGATGGGGAAGATTTCTATCCCCACTAATAATTGGAACATATTTGGATATGGCCAGATTTGACCCAAACCCGACCAATTACTCCTCTACTTTCAACGAACTAAGACCTGAGCCAACTACTTTACATAGTTTAGTACATGCCTTTTCCATGATATACTTGTAACAAATTAGCTTATTGATTGTTGAATTATAGATTAAGGGAGGAAATGCCATTCCCATTTTTGGCGGGATGACATTCCCTCGAGGAAATGACCAATTCTAGCTTATTCTAATTCCCATTCCAATTCCTGTACGAACCAAACAGACTATGAGAATATATAATTCCACTTCCGATTTCAACTGCAAATTAAACGGACCCTGAAAGTATATAGCTGTTGATTAGAATCGAGTCTTATCTGGTTAGACCGGATAGTTCAATTTTGAGTTTGTTCTTTCAAGACTGGATATGCTGAAGCATTGGTTTAGTTGTTTTCATTGACGTGCTTTGGATAAGCCTCTAAACGAAGCTTTAGTGGAAAGTCAAGTTTTTGAAGTCAGTTTTGGTATAGCTCATAGGCTGCCTAGGTGGGACCAACCTTACTAAGCTATAAGTTCCTATGTTCAAAGTATGATAGGATACTATCCATACCAGGCATCTATTTATATATACTAAAACAAGGAAATCTATCTTTTTTCTCTTTTTTTTTTGAATCTTTAGTTTTTTTATTCCATGTCATTTTTAAACAACCAATTAAAGATTCTCCTTTTCCCATAAAAATCCACCCCCCCCTCTCTCTCTCTCTCTCTCTATCTATCTATTCATATCCATATCTCTCTCTACCTTCTAAATGCATGCATTTAATTTTTCATCAATGTATGAAAATATTAATATTTAAGTCAAAACTTTTTTTTTAAATAGTTTAAGATAAAACTTAAACATTGAAAACAATATGAGTAAGAAATATCTAAAATACTAATAAGAGAAAAAATAAATAATACAACTAAAGTAATACAATTTAATAATTAGTTAAAAATATTATTATAATTATAAATAATATTTTCATGTTTGTCATTATAAAATTTAATAATTAATTATAATAATTTTATAATTATAAAGTAATAAAATTTAATTTCAATTTAAAAATGATTAACATAATAGAAAATTCAAAAAATATATATATTTTTTAATTTTAACAATAACATTATACTTAATTTATAATAAAAAATTCTAAAATATTAGAAATTTTAAACAATAATAAACTTAGCATAATATCTTAACTTAAATTATGCATCAATAACAATTTATTAGAAATTAAAATTTTATAAAAGTAAAAACTGTTAATTTAAACTATATATAAATTTAATTTTAAAATAATTAATGATAAATAAACACAAGAAATCTGGTATAGGTTTGCCTTCACCCTACGCAGGCTTTTGTTTTGCCACATCATCGGTCTCTTAGCCTTTAGCCACATCACCCTGTCTCTCATTTCATCGCGTTATAACAAAGGTAGAAACTTCCTAAACATTAAATGTGTAGGATAATTAGAATAATTAAAACATCAATTTATTTTGAGATTTTTAGTAATTAATTATTTATAAATATGTGTATATTTGAAAATTAATTTATTCAGAATAATTTATTTATTTATTGATATTATTACTGAAATTGCTACTCAATTAATTATCATTAATTAATTATTTATTTATCATTAATGATAGTTACAAAAATAATTATTAGTCAATGCTTATAGAAATACTTTAGAGTTAATAATTAATGAAAATTACTGATATTTACTTAAGACAAATGGTTATCATAAACATTTGGATATAATTTGTTGAAAAATGCATAAATTTCCAATAAAATGTAAAATTTCCTAAATATCATAGATATTTTGAAGAAATGCATATACTTGCAATAAAATATACGATAAACACAAAATTGTCAACAAATATGCATAACATGCATTTCTACATTAATGACTATTAAATATACTATTTAAGTTTTTTTTTTTCCATACAGTTTTTTTGTCTAACTTAAGCTTTGAAACTTTTATTTTCTTGAAATTGTACATCTTTTATCATGCAACATATGTTTTTATTTGAATTCAATGTTATAAATTTCTTTGATGGTAAATTTTATTTTTGTTTCATATAATGTTTATTTTTATTGATTATGAATGCCAAATATATATTACTGTTTTTATTTGTTTGTTGTAATTATACTAAAAGTATTGAACTAAATAGCCAATTTTGTTTAGGTTGGTATTTTCTTCAATAATACTAAACATGTGAATAAAATTTTGAAGACTAATTTTTGGTTAAGCAAAGAAAAATTACTTAATAATTTAGTTAATTAAGTAAATGTAATAACTTAATTTATTATACAATACTCAGTTATCCATATGGTATATGGGTGTGAGTTTCTTTCTTTTTTCCTTTTTTTTTAGCTTCATGAGGCTCCAGGTGCCAAATAATTTTATTATAATTAGTAATTTACAAATTCATTAATAAAAATTCAAAATTAAGTAACAAAACTTTAGCACATATTACATTAACAAAATTCATTTAATAATATTATAACAACTCTAATTAATTATAATTTGGGTAAATTTAAATTACTTTTAATTATTTCAAATAAATTTGATTAAAAATAATTGCATTAATAAAATATAAACTTAATTAATTAATAAATATAAATTCAAATCTTAAAATTTAATAAGTTTTAAAATATTAATAAAATTTTAAACTTTATTATAATTAATAACAATTAACAAAGCTCATTTGACCAAAAAATAATACTTGGAAATGTCAAAAGGTTCCTTTTGCTTCAATTTCTCCTAACAAAAACAAATACTTTGATTGTTCTTTTGCTTCAATTTAATCCCTTCCATCATCGGTATTGGATAGCGGTTTTTCTTGCACAAAGCCCTACTAGTATTTGTTTTTTTTTTTGGTAAATCACCCCTACTAGTATTTGTTTTGCACAAAGCCCTATCATATCATATCTGAAGGGCTTTGATACAAGGTGTTTTGATGAACCCTTTTGTTTTAGATAGGGGTGTTTACGGTCCGGTTCGGTGCGGTTTGGAGAAGTTCTCAGACCAAACCAGTAAATTATGGTTTGAGAAATTTCTAAACTGACCAAACCGTTTTGGTATGGAAACCAAACCAAACTATTTTGGTGCAGTTTCTAATACGGTTTGGGGACTTTGGACCATTCTATGGTTCTTTTGGGCTTAGCCCAATTAGAAAGCCCAAATAGCTCCCCTAAAAATTAAAACATAAAACTTTGATTAATTATTTTATTATAAAATAAAGAGTTCATTATATATTTATAATTTTACACATTCCATTTAGATATATTATATATATTGTTTACATATCAAATATTCATATTATATATATGCATACAAAATTTTGGTTTATGGTTTACGGTTTACAGTTTGGTTCGGTTTATAAAATTCAATAAACCAAACCAAAACCGCAAACCACAATTTGGAAATTCTTAAATCGAACCAAACTGTTTATAGATGTAAACCGAACTCGGTTTTGCAGTTTGAACCGTATGATGAACACTCCTAGTTTTAGATATAAAAATATATATAACCGAACTCGGTCTGGTTCGGACCCGAACCAGACCGAACCCAGTAAAACTCATTCTTGCTCTCGCCTCGAAGTCAAGACTCAAGATCCATTCGATTAATTTACAAGAAGGAAGGGCACGTTTCCCAAAAATAAGGGCATTTATGTAACTATACCGGATATCAACAGTTATTTTAGAAGTTGAGCTGAACAACATGCACTGCCCTCGTTTTCAGATGCGTGCTTCTTTACGTGATCGGTCACACAGGGGACCACCGTAGCGACGTTCTGCTTAGGTGGTCAATGGTCCAAAAGATCTCGCCCCTGTCGGGTCTTATAAAAAACACAAGTCTCCTGTCGGGTTAAAAATCCCCACCAATCCGAACCAGTCCTAGATTCAGGCCGGGAAACAAGGCACGTGTTACGTGAGATGATTCGGGTTTCCGGGTTTCTTCGTACACCCCAACCCCGTTCGGAGATGCGCTGCGCATGGGGTCCCTTTTCATGATAGTTGCTTGAGCCAGTGAAGAACCGGCACGCTGCTTGCTTTAGCCTTTGGGAAGGAGCACTGCAGCAGAGATCAATTTTCAACCGGAGATTCAACCTCTGAATCGAATAGGCGTTTTTAATGCTTCAAAACTGATCTTGTTGGTTTCATCCAAAATGGGGTAAGTTGTAAACTCTTGATCTTCTCGTTTTTTTTTTTTTTTTTTTTTTTTTTTTTGGAATTTTCCTTGTATTTGGTTAAATCTCTGAAAATCTACTTCTACCTTAGAACATAATCCCTGACTTCCATGTGCATTTTTAGTTTTCTTTACGTACTTTGGTGGGTTAATCCTGCATTTTCTTGATGTTTATGAAGATAATATTAATAAATGGGGACGCAAATCGAGATTTCTATTGCTCTTTCCATTTTTCGTTACATATTTTGGGTGTTTAGTTGCGTATTTTGTTTGTGTTTATGGATGTTGTGGTAACTAATGAGTTGAACCCAGATTATTCAGAATTTTCTTTTTCCCCCTATTTACGGTAGCTTGTTTTGTTGTCTAACTTTTTGTTCAAAATTTTAAGAGCTTAATTGGAATCATAATCGGCTTCAAAAAAAAAAAAGAAACAATCATAATCCATCTTAAATTTCTTAATTTTTTTTCAGTTAGTTAACACTGTTTTTTGTTAATAAGTGCTGCTTCACTTTACCTTGGAATGCAATTTAAGGTTGAAATTATCTTATCTTTTTTTTTTTGTAATTTTCTTGCACAATAGATCTGGGCTCTACTTTAATTTGATGATGTGTTTCTGTTTTTCTTCTGTGAAATCATTATTAGTGAGCCATGGGAATGGCAATGCGATGAAGATTTTCTCCAAAAGGATTCCAATCTTGGTAAGTACTTGTTGTGCTTCTCTTATTAGTGGTAAGACATTTTGAAGAAGATATCTCATGTGGAGGTGGTGAATTTGTTTCAAACAGATGCCTCGGATTATCTATGGGATGAAATAAACCAGAATGAAGAAGATTTGTCCTACATGTTTGATGAAGCAACTCCAATCAAGGCTTGTGGGGATTTTTCTTACCTTGCTACTGAAAGTGGTAATGCATTTTTTCCCTCTTTCTTGGAACACTTGTGGCATTTATACTTGGAATTGTAATTTCATTGCATATCTACTTCCTAATCTGAAAGAGTGGATTTCAGAAAATATGAACAAGGAAACAGAGGGATGCATAGAGCCTTTGCAAACAAAGAGGCGGAGAATGCTACAATTCAACACTCAAGTTATAGATCCTTGCCTTTGTAATGAAGGTTTACCATCTGCTTTTGTAAAATCAAAGGTCTTCAGGCTTTAACCCTATACTGATCATATTGTTTGATCATGCATTACCTAGATGTTGCATATTTTATATTATTTTGATTGATATGGGTAAAACATAGATCTCATACTTATTGCTCTAATTTAAGTTAAAAACACAGCTACAGTATAATAGATATGCCATAGCCATGGTGTAAATATTGTAAGTTTCATTTATATGTATATTATAGGATTATCATTCTTTAATTATTCAATTAAAAACCTGAATAAATTGTGCTTTTTCACATATGCACTGAAACCTATAAGACATGATTTTAGTGTTAGAGGTTGTGAAACTTTTATCTGTGTTATTTTTCCAAGGTATGCATTTACATTGTGCATTTTTCTATGCAGGATAGGGAGAATTCAATTGAAGAATCTTTACCTCAGACTTCAGATTGGGTTTCAGAATTTACAGGTATGTTGTGGGTTCACATATGAATATTATTGAGCTCAATCAAAGGCTATTCTGATTATTTTATCAATATTAGGAGATAGGTTTATCTCCGGTAGTGAGGGCCTGGATCAATCATCTGAGGGGTGGCTCACCAATTGCTTTAATGATGCGGAAATGCATGTTAACTCTTATGATATGTATGCTTCTTTCTTCTTTAGATTTTTATGCAGTCACCTTCCACCTCCACTTGATTGATTTTTTGATGCATGGACCACAGCGATGTCTCTAGGGTGTTTGATGATCAAGTACATATTTCAGGTATATGATATATATATATATATATTTATTCAATGAATTTGTCAAAATCTTTTCGTTTTTACATATTTGCTTTTCCGTTTAATCCTGTACACCATTTCCTTCTTTTTAGTTCATATCATGACTAAAAATCTTTGACATTAGAATATATTTTTTTCTTCCCTAGAGTTTTGCAACACACCTCCAGCGGTAGAAGCTAACGTGGTGCAAGAATGCATAACCCCAACTCCACGAAATGCTTTTAAAGGTATTACTCTATTTGCAATATATGATTTGCATCTTGTTCTGATTGCACTTCAAATGAACTGATTTAATTTCTCTTTGACATAATTAGGTAGGAAATTTTACATGAGGACTCCCACAAAGCTTGCTTCTTCTGTTGCATATCCATTTGCTCTAATCAAACCCTGTGGGATTCATGGAGATTTAACCCTTAAGGACATAAACCAGAGGATCAGAACACCACTACTGAAATCAAAGCACAAAAATGATGATGACTCTTCTGCTTCTTACCCCACTTCAGCTTTTTCTGGGAAGCCTGTAGTTGTTAAAACAAAAATTCGCACTGAAGGAGGCAAAGGGAGCATTACAATCATGAGAACCAAAGGCTGAATGGATAAGTTTTCTTTTATTTCTACACACCTCTCTCTCTCTAATGTTGAGAAGGATATTTTGTATAATTTGCAAGGCCAGTATTGGGGTTGTTTTTGGGGGTTTATTGAGTAATAGTTTTTGTTGGAATTCATCCAACAAGCTGAAGTGTTTATATTCTCACTTAGGAGTGATACAACAATGATGCTTTTGTATGTGGTAACTTTGATTAACAACTAGATCAAGGATCTTGATGTCCTAGAGATCCTTATACTCAGTTTTGGTGTCATCATATGACAATTGTGCTCTCACCATATTTTGTAATGTGAAAAGTATGGTTACTTGGTTTTGGTGTCTTATGTGACTTTATGTCTCTGTTCTCTTTATTAGTTTCACAAACATATTTTACTATGCAATCTTTTGTTGGTTATAATATCCATTTGGAGGCTGTCAATCCTAAATAGGTTGAGTTTTCATTTTTTCGGGTGTTGTGGCACCACATCTCATACAGAAATTTTCTAGTGTTTTTAGAAACTAAGTTCTAAACATTTTCAATGGAGAAATATAGGTTTTGGTGCTAAGTCCTTCTTAATGACAAATTTATATGTACATAACAAGCATTTGAGTTGGAAGGCCTTCAAAGGGCTAGAGCCTAGAGAGCTGAGCTGAATATCCAGAGATTAATTATTGTGGGGGACTTAAAGTTAGTTATTGAGTGGTTGCAGAAGGAAGAGGAGGCTGGATGGTGGTGCTGTATAAATGAGAAAAGGAGTAAATGGCTGTCTCGAGAATGGAAATCAATGTCCAATGGGTGAAAAGGGATGCTAATTCATTTGCTGATGCACTAGCAAAGCAAGGGTGGGAAGGGATCATTTATTTTGGGCTGTATTGTAATTATGTTCTGTTTTTGGGAGGGTTAAGAAAGTTCATCTCTCCCCAAAAAATAACAAGCATTTGAGTGTAAGGGCAATCAAAATCAAATGAAGATTGATTTATTTTGGGCACCACATCTCAAACAGAAATTTGCTATACTGTTATTAAATACTAAGTTCATCCTTGCTGCTGACTTGAATTAATTTATTGACTATGGTCAAAAGACTTTCAGTGAAGGAGAAATATAGGCTTTGATGCTAAATCCTTCTTAAGGACGGATTTATATGTACATGACAAACATTTGAGTGTAATGGCAACTGAAATCAAATGCCTGCTATATAGAGACCTAGAGGGTGAAATGATACAATAAAATTTTATAATCCCTACAACTCAATCTTGTACTTTTATTTGGGACTGTAGAAAAGTTCACTTGCTGCAAGAAAAAGGGATGCGGACCTATAAATCACATGGTAAAATCATTATTATATTATGCCATTGAAATATCATAAGGATATTACATTGTTTTGAAAGTCATCAATATTATGACTTCATTTTTTTTTTGTTTGCACATCTACTAATTTCCAAGTAGCTTTCCTTGTTGGTTGTAAGTTTGCGATAGGATGTTAGATGCTTGTGGAGATCTTTCTCTTCATTTAGATTATCATCTCTTCCATTCTACAGGAGGCTTTTCTTAACAGATTTTTACTTAAAAAACCACTTTGCTTTTACATAATGCCAAGAAAAATTATTCTCAAAAGCAGTTTATATTTTCCTTTGTTCTTTTTTCCTTTGTATTTTAAGGTCCCATCAGAGAGTCTTTTTAGAGGAAGTCGGGATTTCTCTAGGTTTTAGAGAAACAGTGACTGAAGAATAGCATTTTGGTTTCTGCAACAGTTGGAATATGTATGAGTGCATCCTTATATAGTGGTGATGTTCCAACTTCTGTTGATGCGGCTGAATATTGAGATTTTAGTACTTTAGGTAGGTTTGACAATTTTGGGGATGGAGAGATTAAGTAGATATTGTTGTCCATAGAGTGGGGAAGATGAAGTGAAGACATTCACATGTAATGTTTGTGACTGAGGAAATGAATCAATAATATGGCTATATATCTAATCATTCTTTATGGGCTAGAATGCTGGCAGTCAAGAAATAAAACTTAGAATCAACTTAGCTGAGATGATATGTCAACTCAGGCTGTGATATGTTTGTGATCTTCAGTGTGAACCACTTGTATAGCTTGGTGTCTCTATTATCAATAAAATTATTGAAGTACTGTTACTTTTCAAAAAGTAAAACTAAAAATAAAATAAAACAAAACTTAGCCGAGATGAGATGATATTGACCAACCGGCCCAACCCTTTAGCTGATTCCTTGGAAATAAGTGGAACCGAGAGTGTGAATTGTAAGGTTCTGATGAGTCCACTTTATTGGCTGAATGCCCTTTATTATTTGCACTCACTACTTTAATAAAGTTGCAATTTCCAGTTAAAAGGCAAAATAAATGCATTATAAGAAAGACTGTTATACTAGTTAGTAGTTACTTAGAATTTGCTAGATGGACAAGATAAAATGCCAAAAAGAACATTGCTTGCGGTGGCGAAAACGATTTCAGGGACTCCTTAGAATGTGAAATGGTAAGACTAGTGGAATGGATGGTCGTGTAAGAGTGATTTGCTTAGTAACAGTTGGATTGAGGCTTGGGTGAATATTACGATGGATTTTGATTAGGGGTGCAACTTGGAATGGGTCAACCTGAAACCTGACTAGCCCAACCTGATTGCTGGATTAGGTTGGGGTTCTATATAAATCGGGTAAAACCAGGCTCAATTCAACCCAATATGATTTAGGATTGGTTCAGGTTGAGACCTCAGGCTACTTGACCGGTTGACCCAACCTAATATAGACTATTGTGCCCCTATTAATATCTTTAATTATTATAAATGCTCATGTAAATCTAGCTTTGATGAGACCTAAAAAAAGTCAACTCACAAAAATAATATTGGGTTTTTGCCATGCATTTGTCGGGCTAACCATATCCAACCAGACCCAATTCAACCTAATTATGAAAATCGGCTTACTTGGATTGAGGTAGGGTTACATACTCCAAGGTCGGGTTGGGTTAGGATCGGGCTAATTGGGTTGAGACACAAGTCGGGCTAGGTCTGGGTTGAGGTACCCGGTCCAAGTTGCATCCCTAATTTTGGTGTACAAACTTCTAGCAGGAAATAAGTTGGATGTTCATAGAATTGGTTGTCATTTGATTTATAACTTGAACCCTTTAATGGGTAATATTCCTTCTGCAATTTCTTTGAGAATATGAAAACATAAAGACTTATGGATGTGCTAAATTCTTGGTCTAGAACTTTTGGTGCAAAACTCTATTATGTTTAACAAATTGCCTAGCCCAAAATTTAGAAGATACAATCAATACCCAATTGAACTTCCAGATACACTGTGTCCAAAGGGAGACAGGGAGGTCTCTTGATGGTCCAAGGCTCCAAGCCAAATCCAGGTTCTTGAGGCAAACTTGGTCCTAGGTCTGTCGATCGGTCGGGTAGACCTGATAGACCCAAACGGAGCGAGCCCAATTATATAGGGTCTGGGTCTGTTTGGAACCAACTACATACATAATTATGTATTTGTATATTGACATATTATAAAGATACCCCAGTCTTGTACCTATATTTCTCTTTCATCATAAAAGACATATTATAAGTAGGTTGTCAGATTACAAATTCACAGCTTAAAAACAGCTACCAATTATAATTAGGTTTTATCTGGTCAGACCCAATAGATGCAATTACATACCCTATAGAGTCTGGTTTGGAATTGCTTCTGCACATTTCACTTATTTGTTGGGTCCACTCTACCCCTAACCTGTCCAGATCCAATCCGTTGATAGTTTGTTACACTAAAAACCTTCACCCAATGACCTAGTGAGCTTTCTGGGTCCCAGATGCAAGGTTCAAAGTATTAGAAATGCAGAGTATTGGAAAGACAATTATAAAAGATATATTGGAATATGCTTTGGGT
Organism: Nelumbo nucifera; assembly: GCF_055504915.1. Taxonomy (NCBI): domain Eukaryota; kingdom Viridiplantae; phylum Streptophyta; class Magnoliopsida; order Proteales; family Nelumbonaceae; genus Nelumbo; species Nelumbo nucifera. The sequence continues at coordinate 61,440,960 of NC_142651.1, forward strand.
TAATGGTGGAAAAGTTAAGATGCAATGGATATATCAGAGAAACTGAAATAAATACCCCCTCCTCCCCACAAAAAAAAAATAATAATAAAATAACAATCACACTACAATTGAATCTTAAATGACTATAAACAAGGTATACATGCATAAGAAGCACATACTTGGATAATTTATGTGAGGTGTGAATTTATTAGAACAAACTTAGAAATTGTTGAAAAATAAGAAAGTAATTAAAAGTACGATTATGTGTCTTAATTATTAGGAAACCAATATATATATATATATATACTAATTCTAATTAATTAGTTTTTATAATTAATAATATATAAATTCATAACCATGGTTTAAGAAGAGAAAATGCTGAAGGCTCAGTTTGGAAGTATTAATACCAATATGTACAGTACAAATAAATACAAAATACAAGGTTTTGCATGCTATATATTTATATCTTTACTTCTTCCAAACTGAACCTAATGATGTGTTTGGTTGAGTGCAATTTATTTGCACTAGTACAGATCTATGGGAGTACAAATGAAAAAAATGCAAATTCTCGTTTAATCTTATTTTGGGTTTTACTTTATTTTGCTTCATGTCTTAATTTACTTTATTTGTACTACAATCAACATGGTTTTTAAAACCGGAACGGACCAGACTGGACGGTCGGACCGAAAAAATCGGGAACCAATCACATGATCGGTTCCGTTTTCCCCCAAAACCGATTTTTTCTCCAAAACTGTTGATTTTGGTCAGTAAACCGCTGAATCGTCCAATTAACCGTTCAAACGGTTTTGACCGATTTTCAATTTTTTATTTTTATTTTTTTAATTTTTTTGTCAGAACTGATCGATCGTTCGAACCGATAACCGGACCCCTGACCGATTCAGTTTTAAAAACCATGGCAATCAAACAAAGTAAACTAAAATTTGAAACAAAAATAAGTGAAAATTCACATTCAAATCATTTGCACTGCCATAGTTTTGCATTAGTACAAATTTATTTGCATTGCAACCAAACACAGCCTTAGGGTCAAAATTTAGAGCTCATTCAAAAATAACTGGGTGGTTGTGGGCTTATTGCCTTTTATCCTAAAGACATTAGCCTCTATGTAATCTTTTTGGCTATGAAACTCAGGCTCAGGTGGGACACCTTTAGATATTATAGTATTTTTATATAATCAATATCTGGCATGATAGAAGGTGCTAAATACTAACTAGCCTGCTGGTAAAGTCTCTAGCTGGTTGTGCAAATCTAAATTACTTACAAATTTTGTACTTAGTTCAGTTTTGCATTCTTTTATTTGTAATAATGATTTGCAACCTTATTGATTTAAAATTTGCACTTTTTTTTTGTCTCATTCATATTCATTGCCAATGCAAATTTTGCATCTTGTACCACCTTCATCGTATCTTAATTCTCTGCCAAGTGGAGATCACATCATTTTGTTTCCTACCGTGCTCCTAAATAAGTAACAGTTCTTCTGTTTTCTATTGTCCTTGATATAAAGTGGGGATTATATTATTTTACTTGTCACAAACAAACAAAACAAGGCTAAATCCAAAACAAAAGTAAATCAAAAGTTACACTCAGCCCATTTACACTCCCATGCATTTGCACCAGTATAAATAGCATTTGCATCATAAACATCAGAAGCAAATTATTGGCCCAAAAGACCTTTCAACTATTCAAAATTTAAAATACTTTTCAAGTGGAAAAGTTTAAATATTTCAAAGCACAAACATTGATGGAGAAAATTGCATTATAAGGAGGCCATAAGTCTGACATGGACATTTAGGCTCAGTTTGGAAAGAGTAGAAATATAAATATATACAATACAAAAGCATATAAAATAATACAAAATACAAGGTTTTGCATTTTACATATTTGTATTTGTATTCTTTCCAAACTGAGCCTTAAGATTTCTCCATGAGGCAAAAATAAGTTTGATAACCTTTTATGTAGGAAGCTTACCAACTTGACCAACTGACTAGAAACTTTTTTTTCTTAGGCTCCATTTGTTATGAGTACAAATACAAATATGTAGAGCACAAAACCTTATATTTTATATTATTTTGTATGTATTTGTACTCCTTCCAAACCGAGTCCTAGTTCAGGAAGAGTGCAAATACAAATATATACAATACAAATACCCTATAGTTTTTGCACTGCACATACTTGTCACGCACACTATGAATTCTAAAATCTAATCAAGCCCAGTGAAATATTAAACGCCAAAATATTCAAGATATGGAAAAATACATATGTAGTTTTTATAAAAATATAAAACTGATTTAAAAAAATAAGGGAGAAAATAAGAAATTTTTATGCTTTAAATGCGTTTTTATAATGTAAAAGTAGGATTATTATAAACGCATAAAATTTCCAATATTTGCATTTTTTGTCCTTGAAACCGAATTATTTGGGCCTGAGATGTTGGGCTTCTGTGGGCCATACACTTTACCCGGCCCATAAGAGGTTTAAATCCAACACCCGGCCCAGCCTCACAAAGTCACTTTACCTTCTCTTATTTTCAAAGACATTTTGAATTAACGATTAGCCGTTAACATGAGACCCCTTTCTTCTCTCTTCTTGGGAAAAACTACTCCGATCGCTAGAAAGAATATTACCAGAGTCGCTGCTTCAATCCAGCCATCAGAAGAAGGCTTTGTTTCTCTCATCCACGCTTCCAAAACTACCAGACAGCTCGAACAGATCCATGCCCAGCTTTTCATTCACAACCTATCGCAGAACAGTCGCCTCGTCACCCAGCTTATATCTACTTGTTCTTTATTCAGATCCATAGAATATGCGCTTTCCATCTTCAATCATTTCTCTCTTCCAAATTTATTTGTCTTTAATTCATTGATTCGGGCCCTCTGCGAAAATACCCAGTTTGAGAAATCGATCTACTGCTTTGTTTCCATGTTACAGATTAATGTCCAACCCAACCGTCTCACCTTCCCATTTGTCCTCAAATCGGCCGCGTCATTGCTTGCACATGGGCTTGGAAGGTCTTTGCATGCGCAGACCGTCAAGCTCGGTCTTGAACTTGACTCATTCATTCGGGTTTCTTTGGTCGACATGTATGTGAAAGTTGATTATTTGGATTTCGCATTACAGTTGTTTGATGAAACTCCGGAAGGAAATAAGTGTGCAAGTATATTACTATGGAATGTTTTGATTAACGGGTATTGTAAAGCTGGGGACGTGAAGAAAGCGAATGAGATTTTTGAGGCAATGCCGGAGAGGAATATTGGTTCTTGGAATAGTTTGATCAATGGGTTTATGAGAAAGGGGGATGTCAAGCATGCGAGGGCGCTTTTTGATCAGATGCTGGAAAAGAATGTGATTTCTTGGACTACCATGGTTTCCGGGTATTCTCAAAATGGGGACAATGAACGGGCACTGGATATGTTTGATAGAATGCTGAAGCAGGGTGTGAGGCCTAATGACCTTACGATTGTCTCTGCACTAGCAGCTTGTGCAAGAATCGGAGCTCTAGAAATTGGAACTCGTATCCATAATTATGTTTCAAGCAATGGCTTCCGCTTAAACAGAGCACTAGGCACAGCTTTGGTGGATATGTATGCAAAATGTGGGAAGATAGAGTATGCAAGCAGGGTTTTTGGTGAGACAAAAGAGAAAGACCTTCTCACTTGGAGTGTTATGATTTCGGGTTGGGCAATGCATGGATGCTCTGCGCAAGCTCTTCAGTGCTTTGAGGATATGAAATCCACAGGTATGAAGTCTTATACTTTCATAGTGACTTCTCGTCTAATTCATATATATATATATATATATATATATATCATTAAAGATATTATTGAATGGGCCCTATGTTTACAGGAGTGAAACCGGATGAAGTTGTTTTTCTGGCAATTTTAACTGCTTGCTCCCACTCGGGCCTGGTGGATCAAGGATTTCACTTTTTCAACAGCATGAGGTTTGACCATTTGATTGAGCCTACTGTGAAGCATTACACATGCATGGTGGATCTATTTGGCCGGGCTGGTTGGCTGGAAGAAGCTTTGAATTTCATCGAGAAAATGCCTATTAAACCTGATTTTGTGATATGGGGAGCACTTTTTTGTGCATGTAGGGCCAACAAAAACATTAAAATGGCAGAATTAGCATCAGAGAAGCTCTTGCAGCTAGAACCTAAACACCCGGGAAGCTATATTTTCTTGTCCAATATTTATGCTGGAGTTGGGAGATGGGATGATTCAGAGAGTGTGAGAATTGCGATGAGGAATAAGGGTATTGAGAAACCTCCTGGATGGAGTTACATTGAGGTGGGAGGCAAAGTTCATTATTTTGTAGCAGGTGATCAGACCCACAAGCATACAAAAGAAATTTATGAGAAATTGGAGGAGCTAACAATCAATGCAAGGGCACAAGGATACTTGCCTGATACAGAGTGGATATTCCATAATATTGAGGAAGAAGAAAAGGAAGATTCATTGGGAAGTCATAGTGAGAAGTTGGCCCTTTGCTTTGGGCTTATTAGCACTCCTCCAGGGATGGAAATTAGGATTGTTAAGAACCTTAGAGTCTGTGGGGATTGCCATTCTATGATGAAATATGCAAGTGAAATGTGCCATAGGGAGATTATTCTAAGAGACATTAAGCGTTTTCACCAGTTCAAAGAAGGGCTATGCACATGTGGAGATTACTGGTGATACTTCCTTTCATGGGTCCCCACATTTTTGTTCATGGAAAATGACCAGTTTTAATTAACAATTTTAAGTTAATGCTGATAGT